>NC_132928.1:27015030-27339316 GCF_047675955.1 Chlorocebus sabaeus | reverse complement strand
TACAGATGGGAAGTGATGTGACCAGGGTCACACAGCTAGTGAGTGTTGTGCTGGGGGGATGACATAGGCAGGTGCCATCCTACATGCATGATAAGTGCTCAGTAAGCACTGTTGAGTGATCGTATGCAAAATACCATGGGGACAGGCGATGCTGGGAGCACCTCACAAAGAAGGGGACTGTGGGGCATAGCCAACCCCAGGGGCTCGCCTCCTGGCCACTGTAGCTGGCCTTTTCTTGAAAGTAGATCTTAAGTGCTCCTATTAGACACACACACACACATACACTCACACACATTCACACACACACACTATGTGAGGTGATGACTATCTTAATTAGTTTGATTGTGCTGATTATCTCACAATGTATACAGAGATTAGATCATCAAGTTATATGCCTTAAATCTATACATAAAATAACTGGCTTGCTCCTGGCTGCAGAGATGGGCAACCTGAGTCCACAGTGGGACTGTGGAAAAGGGGTTTCTGCCGCTCTGGCCTCTTCTCCAGCAGGGAAGGTAGCCACAGCTCCCCCAGGTCCACCGCAGGGGACCCAGGGGCTTGTCTTTCACTGCTTCTTCCTCCCATAGAAAAAATTCAAACAGACCCAATCCCCTCAGGCCCTTGGGTATGAGCCAGATTGCCTCAGCGGAGGGTCTCCTATGATCCCAGCCCCTTTCAGCTGCTCTCTGACCCGTTCCCCAGCATCCTCCCTCTTATCAAACCTGTTCCCTGTCTCCATGGTGACACTGCCTTACCCAGTTTCCTTGGGTGGTCTGGTTGCCTCACAGGGTGAAACTCTGAGAACATTTTCCTCATGTGCAGCCAGAAGCTTCCACTTTGCATGCCCGGGACTGCCCCTCTCTTCTCTCCTCTCCATTCCCCTCCTGCAAGCCTCTCCCTGAGACATTTCCCATCCCCACCCCATCATGGCTGTGTCCAGTTGAGAGGACTCATAGCCCCTCTGGGTATCCCAAGGGCTCCCAAGAAGAAGGCTTCAGAATGAAGTCACAACCCATCATCTCAATCCCCTTGCTGTACATGCATATGTACAGATAAACACATGTGCCCTCACACATGACATACACATGCCTAGCACCCTCAAAACAAGTACATCCAAGAGCCCAAGTATCCCAACCCATGACCCCCATTTCTTGTACATATCTACAAGTTCATGCAGCCCAGTGAATGTAGCCACAACCAAACCCCAAACACCCAAGGATCAAGGTGCACTCTTATTTCCCCTGGGTCCAGGCATGGCCTGAATGTTTGAACCGTGCTCTCTGAGTTGCACAAAAAACCAGCTGCACAGCCAACCTCCCAGGACAGTCATATGTCAGTAGGAACCACCAACATGACAGAGCAACCTCTGTGTTTGGAGTTTCTGTGTGTCAGTTCCTTCCCTGTCATTGTGCAGGCACAGCCTCCCCACAGCAGGGCCCGGTGCCTCTTGCCAGGACCCTTAGCCATTCCCAGGGCCCGTGGCATTGGCTTGGTGGCTCTCGGCCTTGAAATCCCCACTTCACCTCCCGCTTCCAGCTCTGCATGCTCCTCTTCCTTCCCCTTCCCCTGGCACCAGCCTTACCCCTTTTCCTTTTGTGAGAGAGCCAGCCCTGAATGGGGCTCCCTCCACCCTTGAACAGTTGAAATTCGCCTCCTTGCCCCACCCCAGCCCCTTTACTGAGCGCTGCAGCTGGGCTTTGTGTTGTCTTGGGGCAGGATGTGGGGGGGGGGGGTGGAGGGGTTCAGGCCCCCTCCTCCGCAGGGGAGAACAATGAGGCCGCTAGTCAGGGTGGTGGGGCACAGGGAGTGGGTGGGGTGGGGGCCATGGAGGGACATCAGAGCCTCTGCTGCCGGCCCCTGGAGGGACAGCTGAGTGATGAGGCCTGAGTCACATGCCCTGAGTCCTCCTTGAACTCCCGCTGCGTTCCTGTCGAGACACATCCAGAAATGCACAGGGTAAATATTTAGAGGTAATCATTTTTTTTTTCGGCACCTCGAGCCTCCTGCCTTGCTGAGAATGAGCCAGGGGTGGGACACCGGGGGAGGAGTCCAATCCGGCCCAGCTTCTGCAGCTTGGGCTTCTGTGGGCGTCGCCCTACGTTCTCCTGACACTGTCCAGTGTGCTCCTGCACCTTCACATTTCAGCCACAATCTGAGGCTAGTGGGGCCTGAAAACAACCTGAGGACCAAACCCTGACTTAAAATCCATCAACAGGCTGGGTGTGGTGGCTCACTCTTATAATCCCAGCACTTTGGGAGGCCACGGCAGGCGGATCACTTGAGGTCAGGAGTTCGAGACCAGCCTGGCCAACATGGTGAGCCCCATTTCTACGAAAAATACAAAAATAGCCAGGTATGGTGGCAAGTGCCCATAATCCTGCTACTTGGGAGGCTGAGGCAGGAGAATCGCTTGAGCCCAGGAGGCGAAGACTGCAGTGAGCCGAGATCATACCACTGTACTACAGCCTAGGTGACAACAGTGAAACTCTGGGAAAAAAAATCCATCAACAAACTCTCTCGGTTCTGCCTCTCTCCCACATTAAACTGTGGCCACAGCACACCAGCTGCAGCTTCTGCGGAGCCCTGTTTCTAGACCCGCAAGCCCAGAGGTGACCCTGCTGTTTCCACAGGGGAGCAGGGAGGGAACGGTAGATGAGAAGCAGTGCTGGGTGCGGCATGCCAGTTCCTTGGTTCTACCCTGCACAGAATGTCTCCCTTCCTTGGAGGACATGGAGTCCGGAGCCCAGGCTTTATCAAAGATAAAACATTTGAGACTAAACAGTCTTTTTATAGATTGGAACAGGACTCCCAAGCACACGCTCTCCCGGCTGTTCCCCAGCTTGCCTTTCTGGGCACACACAGAAAGCACATGCATTTCTTGTGGGGAAATGGAGACACCGAGGTTTGAGGGCAACAGTGCATGTCTAGGGAAAGGAGAAAGCCTCAGGAAGGCTTGGGGGCAGTGCCCAGCCTTGTGGTGTCTGGTCTGGGCCCACCTCTGTACCCCCTCAGGGAAGGGGCAGGCAGAGGTGAGAATCAGGTATTAGGAGTTTGAAGTAGTGTGGAACCCAAATGTGCCAGGCACACACACGCAGTCTCACATACCGTTGCTCACCCAGGCACAAACTGTGAAGAAGATGCCAACACAGGGTGGGACCCACAGAGAAAGGTACCAACCCCTCTCTACTACTTTCCTCCTTCCATCTTTCCCTCAGTGTCCTGTGGGCAAGTGTCCCAGCCCCACAGGCCTGTGGAAAAGGCACCAGCCCCTCTCCCACTGGCCTGTGGGGCTGGGACACTTGCCCACAGGACACTGAGGGAAAGGTAGGAGGGGAAAAGCAAATATGTACTGTGTCCGTACTATTTATTAGGCAGTCTGTAAACATGAGCTCACTTAATCTTTCCAAGCACCCTACCAGCTTGGTGCTGTCCTATTTTTATAGATGAGGTCAACTAGGGGCCCAGCGGTCAAGGGCCCAAGATCCGACAGGTAACTGCAGAGGAGAGATGTGACCTCAGGGTCTTTTGACTTCAAAGCTCAGGGCTCCTTTCTCTTTGTTTTCTTGAGTGTGAAATGGAGATAATGATGGAAGCTAATTTGGGGTTATTATGAGAATGGAGGGAGGTTGTTTGGATAAAGGTTAGCTGGTGTCTGACACAGAGTGGGCCTCCAGTAAATGCCAGGGTAATTATTGTGATTATTTTGTGTTCAGGGCCTCTAAGAGGGCAGTGACACTGAAACCCCGCGCAGGGTCTATCAGATAATATGGGCTTAAGATGATCGAGGCTATGGATCTGCAGAGGGACTGGGATGCTTAAACCCTTTGGGAATCTAGTGGTGTGCCAATTCTGTGATGTGCCAAGGGTCAAGTCTTCCAGGTGGACTAAGGCAGTGGTCCCTAACCTATTTGGCACCAGGGACCAGTTTCATGGAAGACAATTTTTCCACAGATGGGGGTGGAGTGTGGGGGATGGTTTTGGGGTGAAACTGTTCCACCTCAGATCATCAGGCATTAGAGTCTCATAAGGAGCGTACAACCTAGACCCCTCGCATGCGCAGTTCACAGTAGGGTTTGCGACCCTATGGGAATCTTATGCTGCCTTGGCTGATCTGACAGGAGGCGGAGCTCAGGTGGGAATGCCCACCCGCCCACTCAGCTCACCTCCCTCTCTATGTTCCGCCTGGTTCCTAACAGACCAAAGCCTGGTTCCGGCCAACTGCCCCGGGGTTGGGGACCCCTGGACTAAGGGAAGCAAACAGGTAGAGCCTGGTAGGCACTTCAAAGGGCAGTGAAATGCCACTAGCTCTGGGATTGAATCAGAGGATGGTCCCCCATGGAGAGCCCAGGGACCATCTTACCAGTTCATGAATACTGAATGAGCCTGCTCCATAGATCGGAATGGCAGTGATCTCTGGGCCTCAGTTTCCCCACCGGTAAAAAGCGTGGATGAGATATTATTTGTATTTGACGATCCCTCCCTTCCTGCTCTGAAATTCTATGAATTTTACTCTAGTTCCTCCCTTTACAGGGAGGCCAGTTTCCTGCATAATCCCAATCACAGCCAGTCCCAGGGGAGTCTCACAAAGGAACGGTGAAAGGCAGAGGGGAAAGTGGGAGACCATATAGAGAGAATCCTCAAATGGCCCAGGAGGCCTGACTCCCAGCTTAGTTCTTGCTCTTAGAGAGAATGCAGCTGCTGTTGCCAGACTGGCTTTGGAGTTAGAATGGCCTGGTGGGGGGTAGTGTGGGAATCTCAGAGGTCCTTCAAGGGGGTTTGGCACCTGGACAGTGCCAGATGGCCCAAGTGGGGAGTTCACAGCTCCTTTTCCCATTTTCTCTCCACCAGGGACCTCAGTATGAACAACCTCACAGAGCTTCAGCCTGGCCTCTTCCACCACCTGCGCTTCCTGGAGGAGCTGTGAGTAGACGCTTTGCAGGGTGGGAGGCAAGTGTGGGCTGTGCCTAACATCTCTGGAACCAGGGCTTCCCAGGAGGTGGGGTGGCGAGAAGAGAAAGGGGCTTGGGAAGCTAAGACTGTTCTTGACAGCAGGGTGTTCTTTAGCTGACACCTGGCCCAGGTGTGAATTGACATGCTGGGCCACATGGCGTGGGAAGTCTAGGATCTAGCTTTCATTCCTCTTTGAAACCAGTTCCTCTTTGCAGCATTCCCTCCTAATGTGAATAGTCACACTTCTCCCTGGGAGTCATCTTTGACCTGCTGTCATCCCCTGTGTCCAGCCACCATCCCCTCCCCAAGGCCTGGTGGTTCTTCTCTGGGATGTCTCTCACCTCCACCCCATTTCTCTAGTCCCACTGCTACTGCCCCAGATGTCCCCTCACATCTGGGGGTTGAACCAGCCTCCAAACAGACAGATGCCCTCCTTCCATTCTAAATTACTCTGCACACCTTCAGGATGCATCTCACCAGCTCAAAAGCCTTCTGTAGTTCCCCATGGCCTAAAAGATCCACTTCTTAGACCCTCCCTTACAGTAAAGGTCCATTTCCTCAACAAAGTCCTCCCTGGTGAATCCCTGCCCACAGTGGTCACTCTCAGGTTGAGATTCTTAAATCTGGCCTTATATGTGAGGGAGGCTCATAAGTAAACCATCTCCTGGGTTAGAGTGACTGACTGCCTGCTCTGGGAAGCCAGGCCATTCTGTCCCAATCCTTCCTTTCATCCTAGCTCTATATTTCCAACACCTCCCAGCCCTGTTTATTCTTATTTTCACACCACATAGATCCTTGGGGCTCTAGAAATTTTGCTTAAACTTCTCAAACTGAGGGATTACAGCTCTTTCAGAATTTGTCTAACTCTTTTAGAATTTAAACAAAAAAATCATAAACAAAGAAACTTCACAAATTGTGAGTTCCTGGCCCCGAAAGCATTCACAATTTCACCTCTACCCTGGCCCCACTACTCCCCTAACAGACCTCCCCACCTTGACCCTAGATAGTGCTCCCCAAGGATACAGTCAACCTGCCCCTGTTGGAGTTTTGATCCCTAGGGCCATGGCTTGGTCTCCAGACGAAGTACCTGTTGAACCCCCTCTAGTAGACAGGCAAGCTCAAGGTGCTCTGGGAGAAAACAAGATAAAAGCCTTCCTGCCACCCCCAGGTCCAGGTGAGGCTGAAGAGTAGTGTGGCCAGCAAGTTAGCAGGGGAGTGTGGCAGCTGTTGGCTCAGGCATCCAGGGTGTTCTGTGTAAGGAAGTGGTCAGGGTCGGCCTGGCTGGTGGGCAGGAAAGCCTTCCTGGAGGAGGAAGATTAAACCAGTTTTCAAAGGAGATGGACAGGGTAAGAGGCAGTGGAGGGGCCTTTTGAGGGGGAGATGACCTAGCTTAGGTGGGAATGCAAAGCAAGAGCAAAGGCCAAGGAGCTCAGGCACACCTCTCAGGTCATGGGATGTCTGGACCCATTTTAGAGGCTCCACGTAAAGGACGTTTCCACGGCAAATACCCACCTACAGAACCCAAGCTAGGAGACCTCAGATGTCACGATGCCTTTCCACACAGTTTTTTTTTTAAACAGTATATGTCAAATAAAGAGACTTTTATTATGTTTTAAAAATAGCTTCTGAGGTATGCCAGAATAGTCTCCATATCTACAAGCCTCTTGGTAGCAACTGATGCACATAATAATATCCCTGGGGACTTTGGAGATCAGGCAGTGCCTTCATCAACAATTAAACTCTGCTCAGTCAGGTTTCAGCATTGAGTGTATTTCATTGCATTTGCTCCTTTTAGATCTGGTGATTGCCCCTGACAAACGTGGAAATGCTTAATTAGACCAGAATCTTAGATGAATCACAACACCCCGTTTCCTAACCCTCCTGGATTAGCGAGGGTTAGTTGTGTAGTTTAGGGCCTGGAGAGACACAGACACACCCCCTGGTACTCATCCCTCCACTGATGACACCGTATGATGCAGTCCAACAGTTGAGAGCAGGTGGTGGGTAATCCAGGTTAGTACAGAACAGGATGAGGGGAAACAGTGGCTGTGAGCCTTGAAATTAGTCAGGTCTGGGTGAGAACACTAGGCTCTGCCATGGACTGGTTCTGTGACCCCTAGGGGATGTAGTTGACTTCTCCTAGCCTCAGTTTGCTCATCTGAAATTTGGGGAAAATAATAGGCACTTTACAGGATTATTGTGAGAACTGAGGCAATGCATGTGAAGTATTAAACACATTGTAGATCTCAATAAATGGTAGTTCTTACCACCGCCCTCCCTTCCCCTATCCCAAGACACTGACTTATGGAGGTCACCACCTCCTTGGGTTACCTGCCAACATCGTTGACCATTGTCTCTGATTTCCAGGCGTCTCTCTGGGAACCATCTCTCACACATCCCAGGACAAGCATTCTCTGGTCTCTACAGCCTGAAAATCCTGTAAGTATAGGTACACTTAATTTTACATAAAGCTGCAGCACTGAGAATTGTGAGCAAATCAAAGTTTCAGAACCCAGGTCTTGGTTTACCACTGCCTTACTTATTATTTCCTTATCTTCACTTTCAGTTTCAATTGTTATTTCCATTTCTTTGCTTCACTTTGTCTGTAACAAACTTTATGATTTGTCAACAAACATTTAATTGTATCTGCTACATTCAGCCACACTAAAAGGAAGTGAAACATTAAAAAAAAATAGTGTATAATGACCATCGACATAGGTCTTTGTGGGGCTGAGTTCAGTTACAGACCCACAGGTCTCTCCCCATGACCTTTAGCCCAAGAAGGGGATAAGACTGTTTCTGGAGAGGGGAAATCCAGGTGGCTTTTCTTTGGCTCTTCTTCTCCTTGCAACCCAACCTTAGTCTCTGTGGCTGCAGCACTGAGTTTCCATTCTGGCTGTAAACATATTCCCTCCTCCAGTCTTCAGGTTGCTTCCTCCCTGCTCCTCCTTTGCCTATTCCCTTTGAAGCAAAAGGTAAGTGAGAGTTGGAGAGGACCTTTTCTTATTTCACCTGGCTTCCACTTGCCATCAAACTGATTGCCCATTTCAGGGAAAGGAAGGCTGAGACATAATCTCCTCCCATCCCAACTCATGACTCAATTTGTTCCAACTAAGACTGTCCTCCCCAAGCCTCCTCATATTCTTATGATGAGTGAGGGTAAGAGGAATTGGGAGGAAGCAGATGCATAGGGACTGAAGGTAGATAGGAGAGGTTCCCAGGGAGGGTGCATTGTCACAGGGTCTGGTTTGGGAAGAAAAGGAGGATATTGGGGAATGATGTTGGAGCAATAGAATGAGCATTTGGGGCTTCCCTAAAGTGGTGAGTCATTCCCAACTCTGCTACTCCCTTACCCCTGACTTGACTTGCAGACAGTTGAGCAGGTTGTTCATTGCACCAGACCATCTGGTTAAGGAAGTGAGAAGGGGCTGAATCCCAGTCCTGTGCCCTGGCTTGGGGCTGTATTCACCCAGAAAGGGATATCTTTTAAAAATGTACTCAGAGTTGCTGATGGGTTAGTGGTGGTCCTACCCCGCTTGGCCCGTGAGCTCCAGGCTTCCAGCTGGTCAAGGTCAACACTCCACATCTAAGCACTTTCTCCTTTCCCTGTGTTGTTGGTCTCTGGCCCCTCTGTCTGTGAATCTCTGACTCACAAGGCTCTCTGGTCTCTATCCTTCCCTTAATCTCTGCTCTGTCCTTGGGTCTCTCCTGTTGTCACCAGCCTCAGTCTCCTTGTCTCCCCCTTCTCCTTCTCTGTGTCAGACCTTGCTCTCCCTCTCCCTGCCCCACTATTCCCTGCCTCTCAGTTCTGCTTCTTCCTGTCTCCTCTCTGTGTCTCTCTCCCCATAAACATCTCTGCCCTGGGGAGCAGGGGAGGCATTCTGAAACAGACACACGGTGCAGGCGGCCTACTTGGTGGTGTGTCTGTGCCCAGTGACAGGCTCAGACCTGCAGTCTGGATTAGAGAGCAGGGCTCTGTTTACTGGGCCTTCAGAAGATGTGAGACTCACGTCCCATTCCTAAGACTCCGGCTTAGAGATGAGCCTCCTCTTTCTTCTTTGCCTACATTAGGCAATAAATCAAAGCTTCAGAGAAACCACAGGACTCCCGCCCCCCTTTCTGCAAATGGCACCCTTGGCTCAGTGAGTAGGGCAACAGGGAGCGGTTGTAGGCAGGAGTTGAGTGGGAGCTGAGGACAGCCAGGCTATCCACTCCCCACTTTGCCATTGAGCCCTATTTTGCCCCATCCTCAAAGATCACCTGGTTCCCCAAAGCCTTTGTGTCAGTCCTTGGCCTATAGAACCTCTCTACCTTAGGGATGGGTTGGGTGGTCTTGGGGAATTATCCTCTTATATGCTTCAAAGCAGAAGATTCCACCTGCATCCTAGGCATGAATTACTCTCTGATGTCTGATGTCAATTTCCCTTGTAGTTCCTTCCATTGCTTTCTTTTCAGAGCTGCAAGAAAAATAGAGCAGTAGCACCGTGATAATGATAACCTATTTTTTGTACCAGGAGACGGTCACCTTAGCTGCTCCCCAGTCTTCTCTGGGCCTGGGACCCTTATCTGAGTGGCCTCTTCTTATTTCAGAGGCCGGGATCTCCCTGTGGGACACTCTGCCTTGGTCCTTCTCTCCCGAGGCAAAGGATTAAATAAAGAAGATTCTCTCTCTGATCCTTTCTTAAATGACTGTGACAGAAGCCCTCTCTCATGTCTTTCCCACCACCCCCACCCCCCAACCCATCCCTGCCTGACCTGGAAATATTACTCTTAAGATCTTCTTCTTCCTCTGCGAGCTCTCTAAGTCTTCAACCCATAGGCTCTGGCCAGGCTCAGATCAAGAGAGTCAGCCCCTGCGGGGAATTTTCAGTCTCATACTGCTATCTCTGTCCTGTAGAGCTGGCAAGGTCCAGACGCTAATCTTAACCATTACTAGTCTCACCATCCTGGCTCAGCACTGGAGCTGTGCTAAGGGAAGCCACAGTTCCCTCTGTCTTAGGCATGTGAGAAAATGCCTGAGCCTCTGGGGGCTCCTATCCTACCTGTTTTTACACAGGGGCAGCTTTGGCCAGAGCTCCTGCATCTTGACCTACAGCCTAAGGGTGTGGGGATGTGTGTGTGCGTGTGTGTGTCAGACTTCTCCAGTCTTTATCTCAGAAGTTTCCTGTCTTGTCTCCATCACAGGTTTCTTTCCCCAGAGCTGCCCTCCCAGAGAGCTGGGTGAGGCCTAAGGCTTGGTCATCTTCCCACCTCTGAAGACAAGCTCCCCCCTCCTTATGCCAGATTGGCCTGACATAAGATGACCTGGCATCTAGAAAGATTTCTGCTGGGCCTCAGTTGCTTCTCACCAGGCCCAGATCTGGGAAATTGGGGTAACAGTCTGAGGACCTGCCTCCCATCCTGCCCTCAAGAGACTGGGCAGGAGATTTTCCCAGGTGCCTTACTCCTGGATTGAGCCCCAAATCCCTATAAGTCTGTGACTGTGGATTTTTAGCCCATGCCATCTTGATAAAGACAAAGGCTCTTAGAAGGCAGCTCCTGCTTCCTCAGCTGGGGTTCATCCCACATGAAACCCTGGCTCCAGGCCATAGAGGAGTGGTTGGGAGTTAGCATCTCTGGGACCCATCCTGGAGGAAATCTCCCTGAACCAACCTCTAGTGTAGCCCTTTTCACCCTGTATGGAGCTGTCTTCAGTTGACAATAACTGTGTTTACTCTCCGCCTGGCTAGGCGGTGACCATGCCTGGCTGAGTCTGGGCTCCATTAGTGTTGATGAACTGAATGGAGCTGACCCATGAAGGGACATGCTGGTCATTTGGGAGTGCTGGGCTCTGTCCGAGCCTCACCAACCTGGCTTGGGGGAGAAGGCTGCCCCCTCTGAGTCACCCCTGTACATGAGGCAGTCTTTCAAGGGACTGGATGACAGGAAGTAGATCTCATGTGCAGTCGGAAGCCTTGAGGTCAGACTCAGAGCCTCACCAGACCCCAGAACAGGTGTTAAGAAGGATTTCAGATTTCCTCTCTCTGAGCCTCAATTTCCTCACCTTTTAAAGTGGAGGAGTCAGAATAAAATTTCCAACATTTTTAGCTGTGGAAATTTAAAACAGATTCTTTGTATTTCATACACGTGATGATCAGTGTTCACCCTCATGAGTGAGATGTGCCACCCTTGGACCTTGTTACAACATCAGCACGTTACCCCTTTACATGATATTTTTTTTCAAAAAGAAAGGAAACTTAAAAGCATTTTGCGGGCTGGGCACGGTGGCTCATGCCTGTAATCCCAGCACTTTGGGAGGCCAAGGCAGGTGGATAACCTGGGGTCAGAAGTTCAAGACCAGTCTGACCAACATGGTGAAACCGCATCTCTACTAAAAATACAAAATTAGCAGGGCATGGTGGCGCACACCTGTAATCCCAGCTACTTAGGAGGCTGAGGCAGGAGAATCACTTGAGCCCGGGAGGTGGAGGTTACAGTGAGCAACCTCCTTGAGAGTTGCGCCATTGCACTCCAACATGGGCAACAAGAGCAAAACTCCGTCTCAAAAAAAAAAAAAAAAAAAAGGCATTTTGTGTCGACGTCTCAATACATAAAACAGATGAAGGAGGTCTCTGGTTAAAGCAAGTGAAGAGGGTGGTACACTCCAGGCTGTATCTTACCTACCCGTCCCATAGCCCCCAAGCACTTCTACAGAACTAAAGGAGCCTTTGGAAACCACTGGTGGATCACCTCTTTTATACCTTTGGACATGACACTCATGGTTCCTGCCCCCAAATGCCTCTCTGGCCAGAGAGATGCTTCACATGTGTGAGGAGGGGAGGAGTGCTGAGGACTAGACTTCTACTGGACCAATGTCTGCATGTTAGAGTCAGCTGCGAGCTTGCAAAACTAGTGATGCCTCATATTCCTTCCCCAGAGACTTTGCCCCAGAGATTTAACTGGGCTTCAGTGTGACTTGGGCATTGGGATTTTAAAAATCATCCGAGAGGTCAGGTGCAGTGGCTCATGCCTGTAATCTCAGTGCTTTGGAGGGCTGAGGCAGGAGGATGGCTTGAACCCAGGAGTTTGAGACCAGCCTGAGCAACAAATCAAGACCCCATCTCTACAAAAAAAAAAAATGTTAAAACCTTGTCTGTTGATTCTGATGTACAACCAGGGCTAAGAACCGCTGGATTAGATAGACTGCCTCTCCATATAGAACCAGGGCTAGAAAGAGAAGTAGGAAAATGTCGTCATAAAAGCACTGGCCTGAGAGACAGGACTTGAATCCTAGTCCTGATTCTGCCATTAATTTGCTTTGTAACTTAGGGCAAGTTACTTTCCCTCTCTGAGCCTTCGCCTCCTCATCTTGGAAAACAAAGGACTGTTTTCTTCCAAGCTTTATAACCCAGTTGTAGTTCAATAAAAGAATGATGGCTGGCAAGTGAGACCAGGAACATCAAGAGAAATGGGTCAGGGCCAAGCCGACTGCCATGCTGACCTCCAGCTTGATGGGTGTTGATTCCAGGAATAAAAGGACTTTCTGATGATCAGACTGTCTGGCATGGGATGAGTTGTCTGGGGGAGACAATGAGTTCCCTGGCACTAGAAGGAAAATTAAGTGCCCTGAGAAGATGTTGCAGTGTCTGCATTGGTAGGAGGTACAATTCAGAAATCTTAAAGCTCTTTCTAGATCTCTCTCTGGGATTTGACAAAGGAAAGGATGGAGGAATCTTAGGAGGTGATGTAGGTAGAGATGCATTGAGGGGCCTCTTGGAGCTCAGGCTCACCTGTGCAGTGACCAGATGTAGCCTCCTGGGCCCCTGGAGGAGTGGGGCCTGTGAAGAGGCATGAGCAGCCTGTGACCCCCTGCTTTCTCAGCCATCATTTCTCTTGTATTCTTGCTCCAAGCACCCTCAGGCTTCTGCATGAGAATCAAGGTAGGCCCCTGAGATGGGAAGTGAAGGCCCATCCTTTAGATGAAAGAAGTCAGGATGGCTGGGAGGGTAGAAACACTAAGCAGGGCAGAGGGCAGGAGATGTCCTGGATGGGATGTCACCACTGAGTGAGGATTTATGCACCTTCTGGCAGCCTATTCCTTTGAAAGATGAAGGAATCAAGGTTCAGAGAGTGGAGAGGAAGTGACTGACTCAAGTCATGCAGTAAGTGGTAACGCCGAGACCAGATACTAATCATGATAATTGACAGTATCTATGAATGTGCTATTGAACTTGTCCTCTGTGTGAGACACTGCCATTGAGTGCTTTACAGGGGTGATTTTATTTGATCCACACAATCAGTGCATGAGGTCAGTATCATCCCCAACTTACAGATGAGAAAACTAAGGCCCATGGTGCTTAAGTAGCTTGCACACTATCACACAGCTGGAAGCAACAGAGTTAGGATGTGGATCAGGGCTGTCCGACTTCAGAGTCTGCACCTGTGACAACTATACTTTAAGGAAGCCCAAGAGACACAGGTTTGAATTCCAACCCTGAAGCGACACTCTGTAACTGGAAAGGCCCCTCTGGCACTTGGTGGAGGCTGGACTGAAGGGGCCACTGGAGGCCAGCAGACCTTCAGGAACACAGAGTTTGCATGGAAAGGGGCTGAGCCCTCCAGCTGCTCACAGCCCTGGGCTCTGCCCCTTCCTGCAGCCAGGCCCTTCCGCTGTGTGGCCCTTGCCCCTTCCCCACCCTTTGGGGTGGCAAGGAGGAACCCCATCCCAGGGGTCCCCAAAGTCTGTCTTTGTTCTTTGTTGTCCCTTCTGTAGCCTTGCCTCTATGAAGGGCTCCTCCTATCCCCACCCATTCCCACAGTGAGCTCAGCATTCTTTTGTTCTTGTGATGCTGAGATTGGGTTCATATTTGAGATTTTCACATACCTATAAGAGAAGTTTAAGAGAGATGACATGTGACTCTAACCAGGACATCACATAGGAGGCGTGGATAACGACTCGGGCTCATCATCTTACTGTTCAGCATTTTCTAGCTGTTGCTGTATCACACCACTATGATAGATGCTGTGGTGTAATGGTTAAGTGTCTAGACTCTGGACCCAAACCCTCTGGGTTCAAAGCCCAGCTCTGTCACTTATCAGTTGTATGCACCCTCAGCATGAGGATGATAATAATTCCTATCTGTTGGAGTTATAACAAGGGTAATTTTGAATTAATACAAGTCCTAAGACCAGGACCTGGCACATTAGCCATTGCTATTATTAAACTGAAGGACCAGAAAATGGGCTACTCTTCCTGAAGCGTGGAATTACCTGAATGATTGTGGACCAAGGTTCCCCCTCTGAAAGATGGATGGATACACCATAAAGGGGTGGTTGAGTCTCCTAGGGTAGGGCTTACTCACTGTGCCCAGGGCAGTCAGCAACTTTCTCCTTTCCTGCTTCCCCAGCTCTTCCATGAACTCGCTGTGTGCTCTCCTTCTCATTTCTGGATATAAAGGCCTGGAGGGTCATTGTGGGGTTTTGGGGCTTGGGTCCTGGTTCCCACAGGGCAGCTAGTGAGCAGATAATTTTCACTGGCTGGCACAGCACTTCTTTGAGGGATTAGGTGAGACTGGGCCATGAGAATAGTGCAGATACACTCATCTAGGGTACTTTGAATTGTTCCTATAGACAAAGGCTCAAAAAACTATATCTGCCTGGGGCCCTGACACCCTAAGGGCAGCCTTACCCTCATCCACATCCTCCCCTTCCACAAAGAAACCTTTAGCCTTTCAGATGAATAGACAGGGAAACTGACAACCTACCTTTTCCCACATCCTTACTGACCAAACTTTAACAGAATCCCAAGTACTCTGACTTCAGAATGCCTTCTCTCCTTCCTCTCCATGGTCTTCTTCACCCCTGCCTCATCCTAGGATCCCTTCTGAGATGCTCTCCCTGGACACTGGGCCTCTCTGCCCCATGTACAACCCCCCAGGGACCTCAGCAGCCTCTGAATCTGCACTAACAAGGCAGGGGAGCTGGAGCAGACTCTCTGGGGCTCTGAGGCTGGAGTGGGAAGGAGAGGTCTGGCTTGGGGCTGGGGGTTCAAGGGAGGAGTCAGCACCCCCAAGCCAGTTCTGCATGCCATGTGGGTCCTTAAAGCCCTTTCTCTTTCCCCGTAGGATGCTGCAGAACAACCAGCTGGGAGGAATCCCCGCAGAGGCACTGTGGGAGCTGCCGAGCCTGCAGTCGCTGTGAGTCATTAGAGGGCCGGTCTGGGAGTCACCAGCTTCCTGGGGCCTGAGTCACAGCCCAGGGCCCCCTACCTCAGCTTTCCCTTTCCTCTGCAGGCCCCCCTCTTCCAGACCACGTTCCAGACAGCATGCCACTCCTGGCTTTGGTTTCTCCAGGGTTTTCTGTTGCGATCAGTGTGTGGATGTGTACACTCCTATGCGTATTTCAGGAAAGGAGGGCTCCCAGGCCCCACTGGGGGACTGTGGGAATGGGACCTCCCTAGGTGAGGCCACCAGGGCAGCGGTCCTGGGGCGACTGGCGTTCTGCCATTGGAGCCTGGGGTTAGGGGTGGAGACTGATGCCCAAAATAAGCATCAGGAAAGGGCTGTCTCCTCTACCTAGCCTGCTCTTGCCCCAGGCTCTGTTGTGGGTGGGAAGGAAGCTAGGCTCAGATACTCATTTTCTCTACTTGGGGGTGGGACTGCCCTCAGGGACTCACAGGCCACCCATAATAGATCCCTCTCGCCAAGGAGCCCTGTAGTTCCCTTCTTGTCCAGCAGGGGCATCGTGGAAGCCAGACCCAGCCTGAGGGTGGAAGCCAGACCCAGCCTGAGGGTGGAAGCGGGAGCAGGTGCTCCAGGGTGATGTAACCCAGCCCAGTGGGAGCTGCTGGGCTTCATCCACATAGTGCACAGCCCAAGGCCTGGAACACAGTAGGTGCCTCATACATGCTTGATGAACCTAACTTAATTATCAGGTACAACTTCATCCGATGGGAAAGTGAACAGATATTTTGGGAGAAGTCAAAGTTGGGGGGCAAAATTGGGGCACAGCAGTTAGCTAGTGGGGGAAACTGAGTTATAGTGGGCATGCAGTGTGTCCGGACAAAGGCCTCTCATATTCTCAGCCTTTGATGCTGTTCAGTCTGTGGATGTGGAAGTCAGACAACTTCTGACTTCTCCTTGGGTGGAAGGAGAAATGAGGTGGGAAAAGGTGACTTTCCTTCCCATGTCTGATATTTAGGCCCCATTCCACCTTATGCAGAGGGCCAGCTGTGGGGGTCCTGACTAGCAGCTGTGCCACACCCACCTGTGGTGAGGGCTTTCCTCTCCTTCTCCTTCCCTGGGTGCCCTCTACCTTTCTGCCTCTGTGTATGGTCTCTGGCAATCCTCAGCTGCTCTATCAATCAGCCCCAGTGGCAGAACCTGCCTCCCTGCACTCTCTCAGCTTCCACCCCCACTTCCCAATGAGTGCTGGGCGTCTGGCCCCAGCCCTCTCCTCTGCCATCCAGCCTCTCTCCTGGACAGGGCCAGGCAACCCAGTGTGCCCCTAGAAGCCAATGTCAGAAGACCAGAGGCCAGGCAAGCCTGTGCTTGCTCCCCACCCGCAGGGCAGACTAAACATTTGCCTAGGGCACCGGCACAGCAGGGACATCCAAAAATAAGGGAGGAGGAGTGAGAAGAATTTGACATTTCATCCACAGTCTCAAGAGGATTTCATAGGGAAAAAAATTAGACTTTCATTGGACTTCTTCACACTTTTAAGGTTGTTAATTAAGTTTACTTTTTTTTTTTTAAAATCATGAATCACATATTCTGAGTTCTTGGGGCTTCTAAAGGTCTTGCTTTCAGACTAGACATGGAGCTTTTGGGCAATGCAGACAATTTTCCCTACGCTTTCTGAGAAGTGGGCAGCCCTTGTGGCTGGGAGAACCAGACCATTAGCTTCCACTTTCAGCCCCATTATTCTCCTTTGCCTGGGCATAACAGGGCAGGGGACAGAGGTCAAGTCCCCCACTCCCCCAGTTATAAGGCAGATGAGTAGATTTTGCTTTTTGCAATCCTGCAAGAAGAGCACTGGCCTGTGTGACAAAAAATGTGGCTTCAAGTCCTGGCTCTGATCTTGACTACTGTATCATTTGCCTCTCTGCACCTCAGTTTCTCCATCTTCAAGTGGGGAATAATGATCTTCCCTGCCTCATAGGGTGTTGGGAAGATCAAATATAAAGTCAATGTGAGGGGGATTTGCAAAAAAAAAAAAAGAAGACTTCATACAGCGATAACGTATGATGATGTTATTGTGAGATTGTTCACCTAACCAGTCATTGATCCTCCATTTGTTTGTTTGTTTGTTTGTTTGTTTTGAGAAAGGGTCTGGCTCTGTCACCCAGGCTGGAGTGCAGTGGCCTGATCTCAACTCACTGCAACCTCCACCTCCTAGGCTCAAGCCACCCTCCCACCTTAGCCTCCGGAGTAGCTGGGACTACAGGCGTGCACTACCATGCCCAACTAATTTTTGTATTTTTTTGTAGAGACAGGGTTTTGGTTTTGCCATATTGTCCAGGATGGTCTTGAATTCCTGAGCCCAAGCAATCCACCTATCTTGGTCTCCCCTCCCACAGTTCTGGGATTACAGGAGTAAGCCACTGTGCCCAGCCTGATCCTTTTTTTCTTTTTTTTCTTCAAGACGGAGTTTTCGCTCTTGTCGCCCAGACTGGAGTGCAGTGGTGCAATCTCAGCTCACTGCAACCTCCACCTCCTGGGTTCAAGCGATTCTTCTGCCTCAGCCTCCCAAGTAGCTGGGACTACAGGCGCGCACCACCATGCCTGGCTAATTTTTGTATTTTTAGTAGAGACGGGGTTTCACCATATTGGCCAGGCTGGTCTCAAACTCCTGACCTCGTGATTCGCCTGCCTCGGCCTCCCAAAGTGCTGCGATTACGGCGCCCAGCTCCATTTTTTTTAACAAAATTTTTTGAGGTGCCAGAACCAGAGTTGAGCTTTGAAAGATTAGTATGAATCAGGTGAAGAGGCGGGGAATGCCGTTTCAGACAGAGGGAACAGCACACGCTGCAAAGGCACAAAGTTAAGAAAGAACCTGAAAGGTTCTTGTATCGGTTGGAATCCCGAGAGCTTGCCAACAGAACAGATAACACGAGGTGGTGTGGAGCAACATGCTGTTTTAACCAGGCCTGGGGGCAGATGGGCTGAGGCCTAAAATGGCGTCAGCCTCAAGTGAGGATGGGGCAGGGAGTTTATAGTCTCCTGTAAACAGGAGGTGTCTCAGTCTGACGTAACTGCTACATGGTACCTGGATGGCCTCTTTCTCGATCTTCGGGGTGTCATCCGGCCCCGTCTTTTCCTGCTTCTGCTATATTGCTGGTGCACGCTGCTGGCGCAAGTAGCCGTGCGCCTTGCGACTGGGCCTAAGAAGGGAGGAGTTACTCATCCCTTCAAGCTTTCAGGCCCCGGGGAGAATCTTTCAGAAACAAGTAAATTCTAGAGAATTTGGAAGGAAGTAAGTCTGGCTGGCTGAACTCTGTGTGTGTGTGTGTGTGTGTGTGTGTGTGTGTGTGTGTATGTGTGTGTGTTGGGCGACTGGTGGGAAGGGCAGTAGTGGGGAAAGATCTGGAGTTAGAAGTGGTCTTACCTGAAAAGTAGGCAGGACCTTGCTAAGGATTTGGACTTCTATTCTATTCTATTCTATTCTATTCTATTCTATTCTATTTATTTAGAGACGCAGGCTCGCTCTGTCGCCCAGGCTGGAGTGCAGTGGCGAGATCTCGGCTCGCTGCAAGCTCCGTCTCCTGGGTTCACGCCATTCCCCTGCCTCAGCCTCCCGAGTAGCTGGGACTACAGGCGCCCGCCACCTCGCCGGGCTAATTTGATTGTATTTTTAGTAGAGACGGGGTTTCACCATGTTAGCCAGGATGGTCTCGATCTCCTGACCTCGTGATCCACCTGCCTCAGCTTCCCAAAGTGCTGGGATTACAGGCATGAGCCACCGTGCCCGGCCTGGACTTTATTCTTAAGACAGCGGGGAGCCATGGGAGGACTTTTAGCAGGAAAGCAAGGTGGTGATAGGGTTTGTGTCTTTGAAAAGTTACCTTGGCAGCAGTTATAGGGGGCAGTCTGAAGGTGAGGAAGTCAGTGAAGAGGCTCCTAAACCAAGGCAGCATGGTAGTGGCCAAGGGAAAGACAGACAGGGGCAGTGGTGAAAGGAGAAGTGGACAAACTAGAAATACCTAGAAGTCATTCCAGTGAGACTCTGGAGTCGGATTGTTTGGGTTCACTTCTCAGCTCCTTCACTTACTCACTTACTGCCTATAAGACCCTGGGCAGACTACTTACCCTCTGCGTTTCCATTTCTTCATCGGTAAAATGGAAGCGATAATAGTATCTATGTATCTCAACAGGATAGAATGAAATCATTTAATATACATAAAAGAATTAGAACAGCACCTTTTGTTGCTACTTCTACAATGATCATTAGTAGTAATAATGCTGACTGGATGTGGGAGCTGAGGGAGAGGAGAAGTTCAACTGACACCCAGTTCTTGGGCTTTGACATCAAGGTGTGCCATCAGCAAGAGTCTGGCACGTGGTAAGAGCTTATTAAGAACGTGTAGGCTGGGCGCAGTGGCTCACGCCTGTGAGAGGCGTGCCCTTTGAGAGACTGAGGCAGGTGGATCACCCGAGCTCAGGAGTTCAAGACCAGCCTGGCAAACATGGCAAAACCCCATCTCTACTAAAAATACAAAAAATTAGCTGGGCGTGGTGGCAGGTGCCTGTTATCCCAGCTACTTGGGAGGCTGAGGCACGAAAATCACTTGAACCTGGGAGGCAGAGGTTGCAGTGAGCCGAGATTGTGCCACTGCATTCCACCCTGGGCAACAGAGCAAGACTCTGTCTCAGAAAAAAAAAAAAAAAGATGTGAAAGAATGAATGAACCGCAGAAGGTGAGTGCTCTGGGGAGGGTGCAGGGAAAGGGGATGTGCTGAGGCCCCTCCGGGACATGTTGAGTTTGTGGTGCCTGCAGGCAGGATGACCAAGTATCCTAGAGAACCTGGAAAGTTGGTCAGTTGACCTGCAGGACATCAGTGTGTGTGTTGGTGGGAAGAGGGGAAGTCTGTAATCTAGCTCAAAGATTCTTTATGCAGGTGTTATGTTCTAAGTGTTTGGAAATTGGGAGATTCAGGGAGAGACCGCCTCAGGCCCCACAGTAAGGTGCTGCTCTACCTTATTCAGGTCCTTCCGTCTTAGTGACAGTAAAAGCAGACCCAGGTGGCTAGGCTGAAAGGAGACAGTGGAAAAAAATGACAGTTTTTTGGACTTCCCTGTGTGCCAGCAGGGATCCATCATTCCATACCTCTGACCTTCCTCCAAGGGACTGTTGTGCCCCGAGACTAATGTCCAAGGCCGGGCTAAAGCTCCCCTAAAACTACATGAGAAGTTCTACGTATATTATCTAATTTATTCCTCACAGAAACCCCTCTGTAATAATTGTCATCTCTGTTATCAGATGAAGAAATAGAGGCAGACAAGTTCAGGGCCTCTTCCAAAGTCAGAGCTGGTGAGTGGGCATGGCAGGCCTATACCCAGTTGTTGAACTCCAAAGGCTACAAGAGAAGCTGCCTTTTGATGGCTCTCATTAGGTGAACCTCCCTGCTTCCCAAGGAGTACCAGCAAATGGAAATGTCTTTCCTGTTGGAAATCAACGGATCAGGGGCACCCCCTGACCGTGCCCCTTCTAGGGTGATGTGTTCCCAGATCAGACCAAGCCCGCTTAGGGACCTAAGCAAACTCTTTTGGACATTCCTGGAGCCTCAGGGAAGGTTCAGTCCTGTGGTCCCCTTTCTACCAGCTAGAACCAGATGGGGGCACAGTAAGAGGTAGGTTTGTGTGAGTGAGGAGTGGGGCTAGGGCTAGGGAACAGGGGCCAGTCAGGCATTCTAGGCCCAGAGACCCAGCTGTATGTGGTGCACAAACTGTTTGGCTTGGCACCTGAGCAGGCGGCACCCAGCTCCACAATACCTTCCTCCTTGGATACACTTCCTCCCTGACCAGTGTGGGAGGGGGGAGAATGGCCATGCCAGACATGTCATGCCAGGCTTGAGCCAAGGCCAAGAGAAACCACGGGAAGCCAGCAGAGCCTGGGGGAAAATAGAAACTGGGTGGGGGTGAGGCAGGGCAAGGGGGAGACAACATGGCAAAGCAGAAGAAGTGGGGGCTGCGCTGGTCTGGGTCCTGGGGAACTCCAGCGGGCTGGTCCCAGGAAAAGAGTTGGAAAAGCACAGTGGCAAGAATAAATGGGAGAAAACAGCCAAACAGCCCAAGCCTGGATACTCTAGGGGGGAAATGCATAATTGCGAAGGACAGCCCCATGAAACTAGCAAACATTGTCTAGAGCCGGGGAAATGCATCAAGAGCAGTATCAGACTCCAAACTGAAACCCAAAGCAGAACTATCCCAACCCTCTCAGCCCAGGCCAGCCAATCCAAAACAAATTGGTTACCTGCTGACAGGAAACAGGTGGAGAAGCCAGGGTGGATAAATGATGTGCTGGTGTGCTTGTGGGCCGAGGAAGGCAGCTGGGCTCAGGTGACATGGGAAGGAGGAGTGGCTCCCTCTTTGCACATTTCAATATGCTAAGCACATTCATATATCTCATTTAATCCCCAAAGCCCTGTAAATAGTGTCTGTTATTCCCATTTTATAGATGAGGCAACTAAAACCCAGAGGAATTAAGCAACTTGCCTGAGGTCACACAGCTAGGATGTAACAGAGCTGGAACTTAGTTTAGCTCCACCTCCAAAGTACCAGGTTCTTAACCCCTATCCTTTAATGCATCTCCTAAAGCTATAATCTTTAGGATCCAGAGACTTGGGTTCAAGTTCTAGCTCTATCACTAACTAGCTACGAGGCCATGGCAAGTCACTTCCTCTCTCTGAGCCCAAGGTTCTCTATCTCTAGAAGGAGGGCATCCAGTGGGATAATTGGCAGACAGGTGTCCCAAGTGAATGTCATGCATAGAGGTACAGGAACTTCCTAATGGGGTTACTGGCTCTGCTCTTGAATTGTTTATGCTTACTGGGTGCTTGCTCTCTCTGGGTCTCAGTTTCCCTTACTGTGCAATGGAAAGTATCTTTTTTGAACCCTTCCAGTCTCCTGGGAATGCTGTGAGTTGAGATGAGGAGGAAAGACCTGAGCTGCTCCAGGAGAAAATGGCTGAACCATTTTGTCCAGTGCTGGAGTTCTTAGGAGGGATTGGCAGTGTTCCCAGAGAGAACCAAAAGCAAGGGACCTCTGAGCAGGCCTCCCTCATCTCTTGCCTCTGATTGCCCTCCAAAGGGCTATGGTACCCCCAGACTAATGCCCAAGGGCAGGCGAACAACAATCACCAACACTTAGATGGCACTTTCCATGTGCAAGCCGTTGCATTTATTTCCTCACTTAATCCTCACAGTACTCCTCTGGGATGGCTATTGCTGGATATCTTATCATCCCCATTTTATAGAGGAGTAAACTGAGGCACAGAGCCATAAAGTGACTTAGAGCAGAGCCAGGGTCAAAAGTCAGGCAGCCTGGCCCAGAGTCCATGCATTTGACCATGGTGCTGGGCTGCCTCTCAAGCAATTCTGAGGGGGGCTGAATGAGATGACAAGCCTTGGGAAGTTGCCCATCAGTGGGGCTCGGGAACCATGGTATTTCCAGGGCACCTGCTCTCAGAGCTGACCTTGGGTTGTGAGCTCTGCTGGGACTTGCCTGGGGCTCCTGGATTGCCCTATTTCTGTCATTACCCTAGGTATTCTAGAGTTAAGGGGAGCCTGGGTTGAGGGAATGGTTCTGGCTGCCTGGGGAGGTAGGGGATGTGAACACTGAACACTGTAGTATCAGCATTGAGCCCTGAGACCCTTGGCCTTGATCAGCACCCCCAAAGAGTCCACAAGAGAGCACCTGAGGCTGGTCATGCCTAATAACCATCTTCTTATGAACAGCATTAAGACATTTCTAGGAGCTTTTCACCAGAAATGGCTCTTCTATCTTCCCTTGTGAGGAGTAGCAATGCAGTTATCGCCCCATTTTACAGATAGACCTGCAGGGGAGGTGTAGAGCAGGAGGTGACTTTCCTGAGATTCCCCAGTGGGTTAGAGATAAAGCCGGGATGGAGCTAAGGAGGCTCTTGTGGTGTCAGGAGAAGAGCCCAACCATGACTGACCTTACCACTCACGGCCTCCTGGAAGCAAATCTCCAAGAGAGTCCAAGTGGGAGGCCTGGGTGATTCCAAGAGAAGGAGCCTGTTGTGCATGAAATTGGGGATTTTTCTCAAGGAGTCATTTTTTTTGGATGTCTTGAGCACCAAGGAAAGGAGGAAGACATCATGGGGTTGGTGGTGGGGGCGGGCAGTGACAACGAAATTGTCCTTGGGTGAAGGACTAACGATGAGAATTTAAAAAAAGTCAATTTTTTTTTTTTTTTTTTTTTGAGACAGACTCTTGCTTTGTCGCCCAGGCTGGAGTGCAGTGGTACGATCTCGGCTCACTGCAACCTCTACCTGCCGGGTTCAAGCAATTATCCTGCCTCAGCCTCCCAAGTAGCTGGGACTACAGGCGCGTGCCATCATGCCCAGCTAATTTTTTGTATTTTTAATAGAGATGGGGTTTCACCATGCTGGCCAGGCTGGTCTCGAATGCCTGACCTTGTGATCTGTCTGCCTTGGCCTCCCAAAGTGCTGGGATTACAGGCTTGAACCATCATGCCCGGCCTAGCCACCTGTATCTTAACAAGCTCTCCAGGTGATTCTGACACACACTGAAAATTAAGGACCATTGTTATAGAAGAAAAGGATGTGGTATTGGTATGCCAGGGCTGCCTTAACAAAACATCAAAAACTGGGTGGCTTAAAACAATTGAAATGCATTCATTCATTGTTCTGAGGCCAGAAGTTCTAAATCAAGTTGTCAGCAGGGCTGCGGTACCTCTGAGGGCACTAGGGGTGCGTCTTTCTTTGCCTTTTCCAGCTTCCAGCGGCTGCTGGTGTTCCTTGTGGTTGCATCACTCCAGTCTCTGCCGTCTGCCTTCATGTGGCCTTCTCCTCTTTCTCTTTGTGTCTCTCTGTGGTCTCTGATAAGGATACTTATCATTGGGTTTAGGGTCTACCTGGATCATCCTGACCATCTCACCCCAAGATCCTTAATACATTTGCAAGGGCCCCTTTTCTAAATAAGGTCCCATTTACAGGTTCTGGGAGTTGTATATCTTCTGGGTCCTCCATTTCACCCACTACAAGGGGAGGAGGGAAAGTGGGCCTGGACCCTGTGAGAGAGCACTTGGGGGTGAGAAGCTGAGGCTAGAGTCAGGAAAAAGAAAACAGAAGGGTTAGAGTGGGCAGTAGCCCTGAGCCAGCTGTGCCCACCATGGGGGCATCTGGCCAAGTGAGGCCCAGAGCTGGATGGAGAAGGGAGCAACAAGGGCAACAAGGCCGAGGTCTGGGGTGCTCTGATCTAAGGCCTCGTCCTAAAGATGCCCAGTCTGCTGTGGAAAAGCCCCCTCCAAAATCTGCCTGCAAGCTGTACAGGTGATCTTGTGAACCCTGTTGGCACCACCCATCCTGCCTGCCAGCCAGAGGGCCCTAAGGCCCAGCTGTGCTGTAGGGCCCAGCCAAGGGGTCCCCAGGGATGCACGAGGTGGCAGATGGCCTCCCTGGCATGGCTATTTTGGGCTCCGTGATTATATGCTACTGTATTTGGATCTTCCCAAGGTTCCGGGAGTTGATTACCACATGTGTTTGGGGCAGAGGCTGCTCTGAGGTGGGTGGGTGGGTGGGCAGGCAGCCCCCTGCAGCCCACAAGCGTCTGAACATGGGTAATTTGGCTCCTGAGAGATGCTAGGAGAGTGTTCGTGGTGGGCTGGGCCAGGGGATCAGGGGTGATTCTTTCAGCCGTAAATGCTGGTCTGGGACAGAGTTGGCCCAAGTTGGGCCACCCAGGAGCAGTGCGGGGCCTCGACCCCACCGGAGGCACCTCAGCTTAGACTTGTGGGGCTCCTCAGCCTTCCTACTGGCCCTCTCTGGCTATGGTGCTGGGGCCTTCTTGGGCCAGAATGTTCTCCTCTGACTGGACCGTTCCTGCCCTCTGCGCCCCACAGAGCTCAAGCAGGCCAAGGCCTGAAAGGCCTGAGGCAAGAGCACCTCGGGTGTTGCGAACTGAAAGCTCAGATTTGGTGTAGGTGCAATTAAGCCCCCAGGCGGGGCCAGGAGGTGGGTGATCCCTCCCCCATGGGGAGAGGACAGAGGCATGGTTTCTCCTCACCTCTCCTTCCTCTTGTATTATTGCCCCTTCCTGAGCAGCTGATGCCAGTGCAGAGCCCTGGCCTGAGTTCTGGGTCTGTCAGGAGGGAAGAGGAGACCAAACTATTGGTGTGTCTCTGTCCATCCATCCATTCATCCATGCATGCATCCATCCATCCATCCATCCCTCCCTCCCTTCATCTATCCATTAATCCAACCCCATCCCTCCCTGCCTCTGTCCCTCCCTCCCTCCCTCCATCCATTCATCCATCCCTCCCTCCCTTCATCTATCCATTCATCCATCCCCCATCCCTCCCTCCCCTATCCCTCCATCCCTCCCTCTATCCATCCATCCCCCTTTCCTCCATCCCTATCCCTCCCTCCCTCCATCCCTCTCTCCCTTCATCTATCCATCATCCATTCCCCATCCCTCCATCCATCCATCTATCCATCCCCCATCCCTCTGTCCATCTGTTTGTTTTTGTAAACTTTGACGAGTGCTTGAAATGCCTAACACAAGAGATACTCAGATAAATAATAAAACAAGGGCCCTGCCTTTTCAGCAGCTCTTGGTCTGACGTAGGAATATTAGATACACCAAGACCCCATCTTCATCCCTCCCTTCCCATACATTCTCCCATTCTGTGCACTTAAATCTCTGTGACAGAAAAGTCAGTGCAAGCGAACATGATGTAAAAGGTGTATATAAAAGCTAAAAGAGAGTTGACTAAAATGATGAAAACCAGGTGAAGCCCAGTGTGTGTAATAAAAATCATATTGGTAGTTAATATTTGGTGAGTGCTTACAATGTTACCAGGCTCTAGGCTAATCCTTGGCAGACTACCTCATTCCTTGCAACAAGCCTCTAAAGGAGGTCCTGTGATCCCTTTTTATAGATGGGGAAGTGAAGATATAGGGAATTGATCACTTGGTAAAATGGTTCATCTGAATACCAAGCTCATGCATGCTCTTAGCCATGACTTTATGCAGAAGGGCAGCTGTGAGGGACCCTTGAGGTCTAGTTCCCAAAGCTGTCTACCTCACAGCACTAGGGAAGCTATAAAGTGTAGATCCGCAGGCCCCTTCTCAGACTTCCTGAACTGGAATCTTTAGGGCTGGGGCCCAAGAATCTGGATTAAAAAAAAAAAATCTTCCCAGGTGATTCTGATGCAGAGCTAGGTTTGGGAGCCACTGCTCCGATCCTTGCCCCTCAAAGTGAGCTTCATGGGCCAGCAGCATCGGCATCATTTGGGAGTATGTTGTAAGTGCAGAACCTCAGACCTGCTGATGCAGATTCTGCATTTTAACAGGACCCATCCTTCCACCTCCCAGGGGATTAGTGTGCAATTCAAAATTGGGAATCACTGTTCTTTTGTTCAGGAGCTTCTGGGACATTCTGCATCCTCTCCCAACCTCAGCTGAGATGGACAGCAATCATTATCAGCTGTCCGTAGGTCTGTCCCCTAGGCCCTAAGGACTTTCTGCAGAAAGTCTTCAACCCTTAGAACCCCTTTTTTGTACCCCTGCAGTCACTTGTACATGTGGGATGGAAATGTAAGGTTTAGACTGATTTGGTTGTGGACCCACTTGGAGGCAGTGAAAGGTACGGGATGACCTCTTGGGCGATGCAGTTGGACAGATAAAGGTTAGACTTTGGGAAGAACTTCCTAGCTGTCTATACCACACAAAGGGGAAAAGGCTAGAGTACCTTCTTGGGAAGGTATGTTAGAGTCACACGCTCCTCACCTGGCCTGGGGGCAAGAGAAAGTATATGACCATCTCACTCTGATCCCTTCATGATGTTTTCTGGGAGTATCCTTAGAGAATCCCAGAGAGGTGAGAGAAAGCTCAGGCTGCAGCCAGGAAGAGTGGAGCCCACACCTGTGGCCTGCAGCAGCCTTCCACTGGCCACACCCCTGGAGCCATTGCCTGCCCCCTCCTCCTCCCCGGTGCCTCAGCCATCCTGATGAGAGAAGAAGGGTCGGGGGCTGGGAAGGTGTGATCTTTTTCGAGAGTGTATGAGTAATTTTCCGTCTGTTTATGAGCTGTTGGAGCCCAGGTGGCTGCCAGCCACTTGCTGGAGGGTGGAAATCCACACAGCAACCGGAAAAGGCGGCAAGCACACCGGGCTCCTGCCCTGGCCACCGGCTGAGGCTGCGTGGGTGGAGGTTGCCCTCCTGAGACCACAGGACCTTAGAATACTGGGGCTGGAAGGCGTCATGGAGGTCACTCAGTCCAACTGACTCTTTTGCAGGTGAGGAAACCAAGCAGTTGAGAAAGGAAGTGACTTCCCAGTGTCGCCCAGTGAATCAGTGGTGACGCTGCAGCTAGCTGGAACCCAGACCGGGCCTGCAGATGCTTTGGCTCTGGAAGGGGATGATCTATTTATGAGCCTCTGTGACCACTGCAACCAGATGGCTCTAAGATCAGTTGTTCTGGAATGTGACCCCATCCGGGGGACTCTTGCCAAAGTTGCGTCCCTCCCTCACCACCCTAACACCTGTTTTGGGACTTGGAGCCAGCTCCTTCCTCTGCTCTCCCTTAAATGACTCCAGCAAGGCCTGGTTTGGAGGGCTCTGAGGGTCCTGGGAGGGGTCTGGACTATGGAGAGGGAGAAGCAAGGCCCATGGTGTTTGGTGGGATGTGCTGCTGTGGGGTGGCAGTCACTGAAAGGATGCAGTGCCTTCAGGGCCCTGGCAGCCCACAGAGAGGACATCGTTGCTGTCCCCTTGCAAAGCAATCTCTTCTCCAAGGAAATAGGGCAAGTCCGGCTCTCTCTACCCTCCCCATGTTTCCTAGAAGAATTCCACTTTTTCTCTGGAAGGTGTCCTGCCTTTATTGCATGGTGAGTAGGGAGTGCAGCACCTTTCTGGGGCTGGAGGCCACAGAGGACCATCAGCAGAGGTGATGGTGACCCTGGCCCCATCCCTATCCTGGGAGCCAAGGCACCACAGTTGGGAAGAGGAGAGAAGGCAGGAGTTGGAATGGAGGGAAAGAGGAAAGAAACTTTCTTTGAGCATCTCCTGCATGACAGATACCAGGCACCTTCCTCAGGCTGATCTCCATTCAGCAGCAGGGCCACCGGTACCACTCACTGAGGCTCCACTGCAGCCGACTCCTGACTTCGCTCTCTCCTCCCCTTCACAGTCCACGCCAGTGGTGTCCATCAGTTCTTCATCAACAGGTGAAGCATTCTTACCCTTCTGATAAGGTGTTTTCCGGCCCTTATTTGATTGCATAGCAGCATGTGATAATGTTGCCCACTCTCTCCTTAAAGTCCTTTCTTCCTGTGCCTTCTGTAAGGAGAACCCCTTCTCCTAGATCTAGGAGTGATTTCTCCTAGAATCACTCCTCGATTCTCTTTGCAAGCTCTTCTTCCCCTGGCCATCCTATAAATGGCACAATTCTTTGGGGGCCCTGCCCTATCTGTGCCTCAGTTTCTCCCTGGGAGTTTCTCATCTGCCTGTGGACTCAGTAACTACCTGTGAACTGATGGTTCTCAAGCCTTAGCTTTAGCTTAGATTGGTACAATGAACAACCTATTGGAGTCTCCACTTGCATATGCAAGTTTGACTCACGGGGCTTCAAAGTTTGACTCACGGGGCTTCAAACTTTCAAACTGAACATTTCTCAAAGTAAGCCCATCATCTCCCATACATATTCCTTCTCCACATGCTCTGTTTCAAGAAATAACATCATTTAGTTCCCTAATTCGGAGACTTGGGTGTCATCTTTAACTCTTTTACCACTGCATCCAATCAGTCAAGTCCCAGTGACTGTACATCCTGTTCGCTCTGGAGTAGGTCCTCTTCTCCTTACTTCCTGGTGGTCACCATTGTCTGCCCGCCATCATCCCTTGCCTGGGCTGCTGTAACAGCCTCCTTACAGGCCCCCCAGCTTCTACTCTGAACTTACTCCAGTCTTTTCCCCACATTGCAACCAGATGGATCTTAAGACACAAATGTGATCATGTCACTCCCCTGCTTAAAATTCTCAGTTGGCTCCCAATTGTCCTGAAGACAAAGCCCAAACTCCTTGGCTAACGTACAATGCACCCACGACCTGGCTCCCGCCCATGTCTCACCACTTCCCCTCCCACTCTATGCTGTAGTCAGATTGAGTAACTTGCAGTTCCCTTGGGCCTGCAGCCTGTGCTCCTGTGCTTTGCCGTTCCCTCTGCCTGGAATGCTTGCTTCTAATTCTCCTTCTTCTCACCAGCCTAATTCATCCTTCTCACCTCCTACTCATCCTTTAGGTCTTAGCTTGAATGTCTCCTCCTGAAGGAGGCCTTTTCTGATTCATTCAGCTGCCTCTGTGCTGCACTCCTACTGTTACTCTCTTATCTCATCCTGTTTCCCTCGATACCCTGAGTTCCACGGGGGTGGAGTCTGAGTGTCCTTTTTTATTTTTTAATTTATTTTTTATTTTTATTATTTATTTATTATTCTGAGACAGAGTCTCACTCTGTCACCCAGGCTGGAGTACAGTGGTACAATCTTGGCTCACTGCAACCTCCACTTTCAAGGTTCAAGCGTTTCTCCTGCCTCAGCCTCCTGAGTAGCTGAGATTACAGGCGCCCGCCACCACACCCAGCTAATTTTTGTATTTTCAGTAAAGATGGAGTTTCACCATGTTGGCCAGGCTGGTCTCAAACTCTTGACCTCAGGTGATCTGCCAGCCTTGGCCTCCCACAGTGCTGGGATTACAGAAGTGAACCACCGCACCCAGACTGGATGTCCTTTTTTAAAATTCAGGATTCCCCATTGCCAGTACAATATGTGGCACATAGTAGGCACTGAGTGGTCTTTGCTTATAATTGTACATTTTAATGAATGGGAAAACAGGACCAGAGAGGTTACGTAATTTGCTCGGTAACCCACAATCTGTAAGATCTGGAGCTTGAATTTAAACTCAGGTACGTCTTGCTTCCTGAGTCCATGCTTTTTCTGCCATAACTCCCTGGTTCCCCCTTCCTCTACGTTCTTCCTCAGAACACCCAAGAAGTTCTGAGGAAGAACAGACCTGGGGGAGAAGGGCCCTGCCTGCCCTCTGCTGTCATGTTTCGGGGAGGTGGCATAACAGACAGAGCTGAGAGGGGAGTAAAAGCAGGAAAGCTACCCAAGGGGTTTAAAAAGAGATGATCATGGATGACGGCCTGATATAGGCAATGCTGTTGGCTTGCCGTTGCAAGCACTGGCTCTCTGTGCTGTGAATTCACAGAGAGAAGGTATATAAGGAGGCTGCAGGCCTCCACTGTCTGATAGTGTGTTGTCAGAGCCTGCACACTCGTATATGGATCACCCTAAATAAAATAAGATTGGGAAAAGAAACTTGTTATTTAAAAAAAGCCATTCAGTGTCTTCTGCAGCCAACAATCACATTATTTAGAATTACCTGCTATGTGAGGATGATCTGTGTCCCTGCAGCCCCTGAGCCTTCGTGGGGAAAGGAGAGGCAGGGGCTACAGGTGCAGCATTGAAGACTACATAGGGGCAGTCACCATTTCCAGAGCTCCAGGTTGGGGTGTGGGGAGCAGGAGAGGGAAGAAGAGGAAGCCTCAGATCCCTCCCAGCTGGGAAGCCAGGAGGCTCTATTCTCCAGGCAGGACTCCCCCAGCCATTTCCCCTTTCCTTCCTGCTGACAGCTGCAGCTGACGGGAATGAGGCTGCTGGGCTCCTCAGGGAGCCACCAGGCCTTTGGGGCCAATGCAGCTGTCTCTGCTCCCAGCCCCAGCCCGGCATCCTCCCCTGGTCCCCATTAGCTGCCTCTCAGCTGCACATCTGCTAACTGGGGGCCTGAAGGGCCTTAGAGTAACCCCCCCCTCAGAACATCTAGAGTGTGGGAGGCTGGAGGGGAGCCCACCTGGAAGGGAGAGGAGATGGGAAAGTGGAGAGGGAAAGGGGAAAGAGAGAGAAGAGGAGGGAGAAGGAGGACTGACGAGGGAGGGGCCAGACTGGTGTGTGTCAGACTGAGGGGATGAGGGGGAGACTGGAGGCAAACGAATAGTCCCCGGATTCTTAGTTCTGCCTTTTGTTGAGGTGAAATAGGTTGGAGAGGGTGTGGTGAAGGGGGTGCCCAGAGCTCCTCCAAGTCATCACATGGCACCACTTACGTCATCTCACTCCTCTGATCAGAAACCACCCACAGACTGCTGACCAGCTGGGGCAAATCTTCCTTTAAATTATACCTGTTTTCACCTATACCCTGCTCTCTACTCCAGCAAAGCCACTTCCCCGTCTTCCCTCTACCTCCCTAAGCCTGTCCTTCTACCTCCATGCCTTGGCTTAAGCTGTTTCTCAGACTAGGAAGTCTTTCCTTTTCCTTTCTGCAAAGCCTTGACTATACTGCTTGCACCAATACAACCCTCACCTCCTCCAGGAAGCCCCCCTAGAATAATTCCATCTGACTCTGGGCCTGCTGGGGAACACATGGGGAACACTAAATACCAGAACCAGGCATCCTCACTCTATAACTATTTCTTGTCTCTTCGCCTTGGCTTTCCCGTCTGTAAAGTGGGTGCAGGCCCTGGGCTCCCGTAGATGAAAGGTACCATGGGCGGTTAGCAGCAGGATTGCTCTGTAATTCAGCCAGCACCAGCTGAGCCAAATGCCCTGCTGGACCAGAGTCTGCCGGCAACTACCTGCTGCCAGAGGCATGGAGAAGAACCTGACAAGAATTCAGGTTGTGGAAAGGAACAGGGCACTGACAATACATAGCCTTTAGGTACTGCCTAGAGATCTGGTTTCGGACTTGTGGGATTGGGACACTAAATGGTAGCCTTTTGGCAAGTCTGAAAAGTTTGAGAAAGGGCTCCATGCCCAGCCCAAACCAGATGGGTATGCTTCCTGTCTCCTCTCTCTCCCTGACAAGCGTCCTGAATCTGACTGTGTCTAGACCCGCTCTGAGACTTTAAAGTCAGAGGGAAGAAGGAAAGTAAGCCGTAGGGAGCATTTGCTGGGTGCCAAGCACGGTGTCAGGCACATGCATGGGCACTCTCACCACGCTCCTTAATCGAAGGCTTCAACAAACCCAGCAGGAAGACATCCTGACATAGGGGCCAGCACACTCGAGTCGCGGCTCAGTCTGGGGAGCCGCGATATTATGTGGCAGCCCAAATAATCTGTCTCCTTTTAGCTGAAAGGGTGGTGTGTGATTTTAGGGTCTCTGAAAATAGTGCTGTTTTTCTGTGAAAACCAGCTCTGCCATTTTCTAGATAAAGGATCATAACCAAATTGTCCAAACATTCTGAGCCTCATTTTTGTAATCTATAAACTGGGAATAATAAAGTGGTTGTTTTGAAGACTCATGAGATGACATATAGAAAGACTTAGCACAATGCCAGGTACATCCTGAGTGCATGATAACTGATGGTCCTAATATTCTTTTTTTTTTTTTTTTTTTTTTTGAGATGGAGTCTTGCTCTATTGCCCAGGCTGGAGTGCAGTGGTGCGAACTCGGCTCACTGCAATCTCCGCCTCCTGGGTTCAAGCGACTCTCCTCTCCTGCCTCAGCCTCCTGAGTAGCTGGGATTACAGGTGCCCACCACCACTCCCGGCTAATTTTTTGTATTTTCAGTAGAAGCGAGGTTTCACCATGTTGGTCAGGCTGGTCTCGAACTCCTGACCTCGTGACCCACCCACTTCGGCCTCCTAAAGTGCTGGGACTACAGGCGTGAGCCACTGCGCCTGGCCAAGATGGTCCTACTATTCTTTTTTTTTTTTTTTTTTTTTTTTTGAGATGGAGTCTTGCTCTGTTGCCCAGGCTGGAGTGCAGTGGCCCAATCTCAGCTCACTGCAACCTCTGCCTCCCGGGTTCAAGCAATTCTCCTGCCTCAGCCTCCCGAGTAGCTGGGACTACAGGCACACGCCACCACACCTGGCTAATTTTTTGTATTTTTAGTAGAAACGGAGTTTCACCGTGTTAGCCAGGACTGTCTCGGTCTCCTGGCCTAGTGATCTGCCCGCCTTGGCCTCCCAAAGTGCTGGGATTACAGGCATGAGCCACTGCACCCAGCCTACTATTCTTGTTAGACTAATCTCCAGAACTGGCTCCTACCACATCATTTTCCACCAGGGAGGGAGCCTGAGGCAGGATGCTTTGTGCAGCTCAGAGAAACTCTGACTGTGAGGAGCTGGAGTGGGATAGACTTGAGGGGTTCCTCACCTCTGGTCAGGCTTTGCTGCAAAACTAGATTATCCAGGAAGGAAAAGATACTTCCTCCACCCCTGACCTCAGGAATGGTCCCTCTGGTGGTGAGTTGCCCCTGCCGTGAGTGAATGTAGGCCATTCCTTCCATTATGTTTGCATTCTGCGGATCCGTGTTGTACACTTCTCCATGCCAGGCGCTGATGTGCCTGCCTTCAGTGAGTTCGTTACCAAATAAGGACTGTGAGACATGTTCACAAATAGTACATGCTAGAATAAATACAGCAGGTACATATGCAAAGTACAGAGTGCTGTGGGAAGGGGAGGAGCAAGTATTTGCTGGGTGAATGTGCCAGCACTGTGCCAGTTTTGAAGGTAGAATAGGAGTTGAACTGGTAGACGCTGAATGAGGTGACTCATACCTGTAATAGTACTTTGGGAGGCTGAGGCGGAAGGATCTCTTGAACTCAGGAGTTGAAGAACAACCTGGGCTATAACATAGTGAGACTCTGTCTGTATGTCTCACACACACACACACACACACACACAAAGAGAGAAAGAAAGAGAAAAGAGTTGAAAAGACATCTTTTGCTAGGAGGGAAAGCCTGAGTGAAGTGTGAAGGCAGTGAATTGGGGGCACGGGGATGGGGTGTGACATTGATTTAGAGAATGGCAGCTTGGTTTGGTGCAGGCACAGCTTCCTGTGCTTGTAGCACTGCCTGCCCGCTTGAAGGAAGACCTGTGTGTAGCAGATAAGTCTGCAGAGAGGACCATGGCTTTTGATGACCAGCTAAGGACTACCTCACAGGTGAGGGAGGTTCACCACAGGGTTTTCATGGAAACAGATAGATGTGTGTCCCAGAGAAGCACGTGGACCCAGCTGTCCATAGTGGACCCCAGAGCTTCTGCCATGGGCCATGAGTGGGGCCAGTTAGGAGATCACTTCAGGAGGGGGCCTGGACCACAGCAGTGGCCTTGGGGTCAGGAGGAGGGGGTGTGGCCTTGAGATTCCATTCCCAGGACCTGGTGACTGATTGGATAGGAAATCCAGGCAAAGGTGGGACACAGAGCAGGTGAAATTAAGCAAATCCCTTTCCACTGCCTGCTCCTCATCTCCCTCCCCAGCACCCTTCCCTGCTCAGGCTGCAGAGTCCGTGGAGCACTCCCTTGGCCGGCCCCCCTCAGCTCAGCTCTCCAACAGCCCAGGACTTAATTATATACTGACGCACTTTGTTTTTAAAAACATGTTTATTTTTGCTCTGACTCATTGTAGAAAATTTAGAAAATACAAAAACTAAAAAGAAGAAAATAAAAATCGCCCACAATTCTACCACCCAGCCACAATGCTTGTTAACATTTCTGTGTATTTCTCTATGAGTACACATACTCTTACAAACACACATGCTTGCTTTACGTATCATGCCAGAGTCTGGTTTATTGTCTCTTTAAAATTGTGCTAATACATCACTATTATAAGACTTTTAGCTTTAAATATTTAAAAATTGAGATATAATTTGCACAGCATAAAGTTCTCTCTTTTAAAGTATGCATTTCAGTGATTTTTAGCATATTTACCAAGTTGTGCAATTATCACCCATAAGTCTAGAATATTTTTTGTCACCCCAAAAAGAAAATCCTTACTTATTAGCAGTCACTCCCCATCACATCTTCCCCCAGACCCTGACAACCAGTAATCTGCTTTCTGTCTCTTTGGATTTGCCTGTTCTGGACATTTTATATAAATGGAATAATACAATATGTAGCTTTTAATGTCTGGCTTTTTAACTTAGCATAATGTTTTCAAGGTTCATCCATGTATATAATTATATGTGTAACAGCACTTTTTTTTTTTTTTTTTTTTTTTTTGAGACAGAATCTCACTCAGCCACCCAGACTGGAGTGCAGGGGTGCGATCTTGGCTCACTGCAACCACTGTCTCCCGGGTTCAAGTGATTCTCCCGTCTCAGCCTCCTGGGTAGCTGGGATTACAAGTGCATGTCACCATGTCTGGCTAATTTTTGTATTTTAGTAGAGATGGGGTTTCACCATGTTGGCCAGGCTGGTCTTGAACTCCTGACCTCAGGTGATCTGCCCTCCTCAGCCTCCCAAAGTGCTAGGATTACAGGCGTGAGCCACTGCGCCTGACCACTTTATTCCTTTTTATAGCTGAATTATATTCCTTGGTATAGATATATCACATTTTATTTTACCTCTTTATCAGTTGGATACTTGGGCTATTTCTACCTTTTGGTTAATTATGAATAATGCTGCTAAAAACATTTGTGTACAAATCTTTATGTACACATATGTTGTCAGTTATCCTGGGTATATAACTAGAAATGGAATTGCTGGGTCATACAGTAACTCTATGTAAAACTTTTTGAAATGCTGTCAAACTCTTTTCCAAAGTGACTGCACCATTTTATATTTCTACCAGTATTGTATAGGCATTTCAATTTCTCCACATTGTTGCCAACACTTGTTATTGTCTTTTTTATTATAGCCATCCTAGTGGGTGTGAAGTGGTATTTTGTTGTGGTTCTGATTTGCATTTCCCTGATGACTAATGATGTTAAGGATCATTTTATGTACTTATTGGCCATTTGTATATCTTCTTTGGAGAAAAGTCTATTTAGATCCTTTGCCTCTTTCCTAACTGGGTAGTCTTTTGATTGTTGAGTTGTCACGGTTCTTTATATATTAAAGATATAAGGCCCTTATCAGATATATGGTTTGAAAATGTTTTTCTCCCATTCTGTCTTTTGTCTTTTTCACTTTCTTTATAATATTCTCTGAAGCACAAAAGTTTTTAATTTCAATGAAGTCCAATTAATCTATTTTTTGGTTTGTTTGTTGTACTTTTGGTGTTATATCTAAGAAACCATTGCCTAATCCGAGGCCAGAAAGATATATGCCTATGTTGTTTTCTAAGAATTTAGTAGTTTTAGGTATTTAAACCATTTTAATGTTTGTATATGGTTCACACATACACAATGTAGGTAGAGGTCCAGCTACATTCTTTTGCATGTAGATATCCACTTGTTCCAGCACAACATTTTTGTCATCCCAAATGCTATTCTTTAAAAAGCCTATTTTCTCCTATTAAATTATCTTAGCACTCTTCTTGATCATCAATTGCCTGTAAATGTAAGAATTTATTTCTGGACTCTGAATTCTATTCAATTGATCTATATATCTATCCTTACTATATAATGCTATATGGTCTGCATTACTGTAGCTTTGTAGTAAGTTTTGAAATTGGGAAGGGTGAGTCCTCCTACTTTGTTATTTTCAAGATTTTTTTTGACTATTCTTGCTCCCTTGCATTTCTATATAAATTTTAGAATCAGCTTGTCAATTTCTGAAAAAAGGCCACTAGGACTGTGATAGTAGTTGCATTGAATCTGTAGATCAATTTGTTGAGTATTGCCATCTTAACAATATTATCTTCCAATCCATGAATATGGGATATTTTCCTATTTATTTAGGTGTTCTTTAATTTCTTTCAACAATGTTTGGTTGTTTTGAGAGTACAGGTTTTGCACTGTTTTTGTTAAATTTATTCCTTAAAATTTATTACAAAATATTGATGCTATTTTAAATGGAATTGTTTTCTTAATTTCTTTTTTTGGAATACTCATGGCAAGTGTACAGAAATCCAATTGATTTATGTATGTTGATCTTGTATCTTGCAGCTTTGCTGTACTCATTTATTAGATATGATAATTTCTTTGTGGATTTTTATTAAGTTTCTAATATTTAATAGGGGCAGTCCCTGTTCATTTTTCTGTTATATTTTGCTCACCTATTTATTATATGACATGAACTTTAGTTTTATTTTATGAGGGTGCCGTCACTTCCTGCCAAAAATGTCCCACTGGGATCTTAATTGGAATTACATTGTCTATAAGTTGATTTGTAGAGGCTTTACGTAATTAAAAAATATAGTCTTCTCCTACAGGATTTATTATTTCTCTTAATTCAAAACATCTTTCATATATCTTGGTAATCTTTTTATAATTTTTGGTTTTTTTTCATTAACGACTCATTTCTTGTTAGAATTATTCCATATTTATTGGGTTGTGTTTGTTTATGAGCTTTCCTTGGTGGCTATCGCTAATGTAAAGGGGGTATTTTCATCATTGTCTCTTCTGTTTATTGTTGGAATTTAGGAAAGTATTGAGGCGTACACATTCATCTTGTATTTGATCACTTTATTAAATTAAATTCTCTTATTAATCTTAAGGCTTTATCATTGATTCCCTTGGAATTTTTAGATATCTAATATTATTTGTAAGTAATAATTATACCGCTTATTTCTGTTTCCTGTCTTTTGCGTTAGAGCTTTCAGAACAATGACTATTAGCAATTATGACAAGGAACATATTTATCTTGTTCTGGATTTTAAGAGGAGGATCTCTAGTATTTTCTCATTAAGTATGATACTGGATATCCTTTGAGATAATAGAGTTTACCATGTTGAGAAAATATTTCCCTATCTCAATATTTTACATTTTTTTAAAATTAGAAGTTTTAAATGTGGCTGAGTGGTTTTTTTTAGTATATATTACAGTTAGGTATACTAAACCCATTATACTATAATTGAATTTATTATTTTAACATCACAGTATTCTTTGGATAATCCCATCTTGATGGTGGTAGATTATTCTTACTATGGTTTATTGCCAGTATTGTAATTACAATATGTGCATCCTAATAAAATATTCATAAATGAGAATGGGCTATAGCTTGTTTTCTGTACTCTCTTTGATCGCTTTTGTTATTGGGTTAAACTGAGTTCCAAGAATGAATTGAGTATCATTCCAGCCTTTTCTATCCCTGGAACAATTTACAGAGCATGAAAATTATTTTTTACTTGAAAGTTTGGAAAAATTTACGGACAAATTTCCTGGACCCCACACCTGTGTTTGAAGAGCAAATTCTTTGATAACATTTCTAATTTCTTCTTTAGTGTTTGATCTCTTTGGTTTACTACTTCTTAGTCAGTTTTGGGCATTATCTTTTCCTGAAAACTATCCATTTCATCAAAATCTTTTCCGTCTGTGCTAATATATTAAATTATTTTAAGAAAATGAGTTATATTCTGGAAAAATATAAATGATGTTTTGTCTCATGTCTATTATGTTTTATACTTTTTAAAGGCTTAATTGATGTTTCCATTGTTCTCCTTCTCCCTGCCTTCTCCTCCTCCTTCCTCCCATCTCTCTCTCCCCCATTTCCCTCTTTCTCTCTTTTAGGTACTCTATCCCTCAAATTTTAGCCACCCTGGCTTCCCTGAACTCTGCACGCTATCTCCTCAACTTAGAGTGAACACAAGTTCTGCATGAGTTCCCTCTCTTTGTCCTGCAGCCTGGACACCCTCTCCAGGCAGAAACTCAGCCAATCACAAGGCTCACAGCATGTGCCTCCCAGCTCTCAGCAGTCACAGTCCTATGCTGCCTGTTGTCCAATGCCTCAAACCTATTGCTTTTCAGTTGTTTGAGGCAAAAACAACTGCTACTCCAATCCTGCCTGGAAGTAAAAGCCAAGAAGAATTCACCATTATTTTATTTTATTTTATTATTATTATGGTTTTTTGAGGCAGAGTCTCACTCTGTCGCCCAGGCTGGAGTGTAGTGTCGTGATCTCAGCTTACTGCAACCTCTGCCTCTTGGGTTAAAGTGATTCTCCTGCCTCAGCCTCCCGAGTAGCTGGAATTACAGGCATGCGCCACCACGCCCAGCTAATTTTTGTATTTTTAGTAGAGACCGGGTTTTGTCAGGTTGGCCAGACTGATTTCGAACTCCTGACCTCAGGCGATCCACCCGTCTCAGTCTCCTAAAGTGTTAGGATTACAGGCGTGACTCACCGCTCCTGGACTATTTTATTTTTTCAGACAGAGTATTGCTCTATCACCCAGGCTGTAGTGCAGTGGCACAATCTTACCTCTGCCTCCCGGGCTCAAGCGATTCTCCTGCCTCAGCCTCGTGAGTAGCTAGGACTACAGGCACGTGCCACCATGCCCAGCTAATTTTTGTATTTTTTGTAGAGAAAGGGTTTCACCATGTTGGACAGGCTGGTGGCGAACTCCTGACATCCGCCTGCCTTGGCTTCCCAGAGTGTTGGGAGTGAGCCACTGTGCTCTGCCAAATTCCCCATTCTTGAGTTCTTCATTTAAAAATTATCTCTCTTGGCCGGGCGCGGTGGCTCAAGCCTGTAATCCCAGCACTCTGGGAGGCCGAGGCGGGCGGATCACGAGGTCAGGAGATCGAGACCATCCTGGCTAACACGGTGAAACCCCGTCTCTACTAAAAAAATACAAAAAACTAGCTGGGCGAGGTGGCGGGCGCCTGTAGTCCCAGCTATTCGGGAGGCTGAGGCAGGAGAATGGCGTAAACCCGGGAGGCGGAGCTTGCAGTGAGCTGAGATCCGGCCACTGCACTCTAGCCCGGGCGACAGAGCGAGACTCTGTCTCAAAAAAAAAAAAAAAAAAAAAAAATCTCTCTTGATTGCCTATAGTATATTTTCAAGTAATTTTTTCCCCAAGAACAACAGATGGCAACTATATTTCTGATCTTTTATATAGTTGAGAATATATTTTTTTGTGGCCAACTAATATATTTTTTTGTGGCCAATATAAAATTATTGGATGACAATCTATTTTTCTCAGAATCCTGTACATAAGGCTCCATTTCCCCCTGATATGCAGTGTGACAGGAAATTCTGAGGTCAGCCTTATCATTTTGTTCTTTCAAGGAGAGCATATTTTTTCTTTATGAATGCTTACAAGATTTTTTTTTTCTTTATCCTTACAACTGAAATGTTTGCCAGAATGTGTTGAGGTATTCTTTCCACTTAGTTTGCTTGGGATACAATAAACATCTTAAATCTATACTATTCTTTCAGCTCAAATGTTTTCTTTCAATTACAGCTATCATGTGCTTCTGCTGCATTCACTCTGGGTTTAATCATCTGGAATACCTACGATTCTCAAGTTCAAATTCAGTTCTCTTTTCTATCTATCTCATATTTATTTCCATAATTTTCACCCTTTTGTCCTTTTATTCTGACTTCAAGGAGAGTGTCTTATGTTTGTTCTCCCCATTGCTAATTCAGTTTTTTGCTGGGCTAGGTCTACTCACTATCACCTACAATGCAAATTTGAATTTTGCTTTTTCAACTTAGTTCCCCTGCAGTCTTCCCATATCTCACTTAGTTACTTAGTTCCATTTGCACTTCAATTTGTCTTTGAAATTTGCCTTTTATTTTATTTTATTTTATTGCATTTTATTTTATTTTTTGCTGTTGTTCTTCTGTCTTAGCTTTTTTTTTTCTTTTTATGGATTTTTGTTCCTGTTTCAGAGAGGTCATGATTTCTTGTACCTTACTGAGGGTGCCAAATAACTTCTATTACACCCTCAATAAATTATTTTCAGAGTTATATGATAGTCTTTTTTTTTTTTTTTTTTTTTTTTGAGACAGGGTCTCACTCTGTTGCCCAGGCTGGAGTGCAGTCATATAATCTTGGTTCACCACAACCTCTGCCTCCCGGGTTCAAGCAATTCTCCTGCCTCAGCCTCCTGAGTAGCTGGGACTACAGGCACATACCACAATGCGCAGCTAATTTTTGAATTTTTGGTAGAGATGGGGGTTTCACCATGTTGGCCACGCTGGACTTGAACTCCTGACCTCAGGTGATCCACCTGCCTCAGCCTCCCAGCGTGCTGGGATTACAGACATGAGCCACTGCGCCTGGCCAGCATACATCTTTTTGTTTGTTTGTTTTTTCTCTCTATATCTTCATAGGTGTTTTAGTGAGAAGGTAGCTAAGTTTTCTTTCATTTTAACTGGAAACAACTTGAGTGTGTTTGACTTGTTCCTTCATTTCCTCCCTAGGCTAGAGAGGGATTATGGCTTCAGCACAGGGGTGTGGGTGTGGTGGGTACTTGTGGACCAATCAGTAAGGACTTGGAAGATACTGCGTACAGGAGGGAAGAGCACCATGTGAGGTTAGGTCAGGAGGCTCCAGAAAGAGGAGTTTTAAGCAGAGCTTTGAAGAGAGGATGGAGAAACATCTTTCAAAGAGGGGCACCAACCTATACAAAGATCCAAAGATGAATAAACCATGCGCTGTGGGAAAAGAGGTAAGGCGAGAGGCACATTTGCATATGGAATAGAGAACTGGGGGAGATCTTCTGAGAAATTATGCTGGTGAGACAGTCATTTCAGGGAAGGGATCTCGAAGCCCAAGCCAAAGAGTTTGGGGTTGACTAGAAGCCATAGATAATTCTGAGCAAGAGAAAAACAAGATTACAACAGTGGGGATGATTGTGTAGTCTGTGTGAGTGGATGGACAGATGGATGAACGGAGAAACTGATGGATGGAGGGATGTGGGGCCTGGAAATAGGGAGGCTGGGGAGGGGAGAGTTGAAACTACACAGGTATAACCTCTCCTGTTCTCATACTGGTCACACAGAGCCTGGGAGCTCTTGGGAATGAGGGAGAAAATAGATTGTGGGAAGGACTGGAACCCTGTGGGAAGCCAGAGTTGATACGGACTTTTCCCATTTCTTCTCTCCCTTCTCCTACGGTACTTTTAGAAGTGTTGATACGTGCCTTGGTTTTCCCTGGTGACTATTACTACAAAGTCTGCTAGGACAGCTTTTAAGTATCTTTAAAACTCTGGGATGTCACTTCTATTCCCTAAGCCTCTGACATCACTGCCCCCTTTCTGGAGAGGCAAGTCGGGAAGATCTCCATCAGCCTCTTCCTCCACCAACCACAGCCACCCTTTTGCCAGGGCAGGCAGCCAGGCCTCAAGCAACCACAGGACCCAGCTCCCAAGCACATATCAGACAGCCCACGAAGGTCCCCAGAAACCAGCCTGATGTCTGAAATTCAATGGCTGGAGGCTGGGGGATGGATGAGATGGCTTTTTGTAGTTCCCACCCCAGGATTCCGGGATTGTCACCCACAAAGCTGGCCTTCTGCCCAGATCTGTAGGTCTGTGTCTTTGGGGGAAGCTCATAAAGGCTACACACAGAGGCGCTTACTTCCCTGCCTGCCTCCTGGAGGGTGGGTAATTATTTTTATATATTGCTACTGAATAAAATACAAGGAATAGCTTGGAGGAATGCTCAGGTATCATCCTTTGATGTATAGAAAGGAAGCACTTTCTCTGCCCCCCCGGGGTTCTTGCACACCCATCAATTCTCCTGACAGATGGAGGGAAAGGGGAGTTGAGGCATTAGCATAGCCTGGAGAACCAGTTGGAATTGCCTTCATTTTAATATCCCACCTTTGATCTATTGAGAGGCTGACAGTGAGGGGAAGGATCTTATTAGATGGCATAAATCAGAGCTGATGAAATCACTTTCCTCCAACAAACTTTTTCCCTGAGTGGGGAGAGGAAGAGAAAAGTGCTGCTCTAGCTCCCACCTGCCCTTCTCCCCTCAATTGTAAGTGGGCATGGAAAGGTTAATTCGAGGCTCCATCCACCATCACCCCCACCCCACCCCTGCAGGAAAGTGGAGTTCTCACTCCAGCTTCTGGTGGCTCAGTTGGCCTCCTCTGCTCCCTATGCTGTCTGTCACCATGGGACTACCCCACCAGAAGTGCCCAGGCTCCGACTCCCGAGAGTTGTCACTTTTGGACTCTTCATGGCTTGTGTGCTCTGTGAGGGCCTGGTGATGGGTTCCAGATGGGGAGAGGCACTGCTGGGATGCAAGGGATGAGCCCCAAGTGTTGGATGCTGCCAAGGAATGGTTCTCAGAGATGAGGGTCTTCAAAGTTCCTCAACCAGTGCCCCGGGAAGTGTCTCTGGGGGTCCCCCTTGGCACTGTGTGTGGGGGTGGGCAGGAATTGATGAACACCTTCTTCTCCCAAGAGGACAAGGGTAGGAGAGAGGTGAACACTGAACTCGAAGAACACTGGACTCAAAACCAATGCCTTCTCTGGCTTTGCCATCTCTTTACTCTGTGACCTTGGACAAATCACTTGGTCCTTCAGAGTCCCCTTTCCTCCCTGGTTAAGTGGGGTCCCTGTCAGCTCTCACTTCCACTGCTGTGGTCTCCCCAGCAAGCAATCCTCTGAACAATGCTGAAAGTGTCCATAACTAGATCGATAAAAAACACAGACTGCATATCCATGGTGGGCAAGTTCCAGGGAAAGAGAGGACACAGCCCGTGTCTTCAGGGGTCTTCCCATATAATGGGGGAGAAAAGTGACCAAAGTGGGCACTTGGGTAAAGTTGTTCAAAGCTCCGAAGTTGGTCTTTTACTGTCTCCCACCTCTGTTGACCATCTTTCCCAGCTCCTCATCTCTCTGGCCCAAAGCTCCCTGTGTTCCAAGTCTGTGTCTCATTTCTAGAAGCTTCTCTCAAAAAGCTGTTATCCACTAAAAGTCTACCTAATAATACTTGCCAGATTAAAAAAAATAATAATAACGGGAAGCTTCTACACTCTAAAAAAAGAATATTATCCAAATGGTAGAATTTGGTCATTTTGAGATGCCTGGGGAGTCGGGGAGTGGGGGTTGGCTACTCTGTGCCTCTGCACAACACCACATGCTTGTAAGTTGGCCTGCTTGGGGACACGGGGACATAGCACAGAAGAATTTGTCCAAAGAAGGTACAGACTCTCAGAAGGACAGAGCCACAGGGACTCTTGAAGCAAACCCCTCCTTAAGCAGGTGAAGACACTGATCCTGGAGAGAGGAAAGGGACTCGTCTGAAATCATAGTGCCCTCTGTATCAGCAGGAACAAGACCTTTGCCAGCCTTCACACCCCCATTCCCACCCCACCAGAGTGGTCTTTCTCAACCCAGACTTCCAATGCCTACAATTTAAAGTTCAGATCCATAAAGCCCCCAAGGACCCACACGTTCACTTCCCTTCTACCTTTCCCATCTGCCCTGAGCCCTCACTCCCTGCGTCACCCAGGACCCTCTGCTCTCAGCACAGATGAGTTGTTCTCCTCTCCCATGTTGTTCTTTGGTCAGTACCTCTGCACACACCCTTCTTTGCCAGAAATGCTCATTACCCTCATCCACTTGGTGAAAATTCAGTTATTCCTCAAGACTCAACACAAATGTCCCATCTTTACCCTTTCTAGGAAGTTTGTCCTTCCTCCCTGGCTGAAGGTTCCACACCCTTCAATTCGTTTCCTCAACTCTTGGTGTACACCATTTTCAGACACAGACTCTCTTTTCCTCTCTCTCTGTCTAACACACGCACGCGCGCACACACACACACAATCACAATCACAATTGGTTATTTGTTCATCTTCATTGCCAGACTATGAGTTCCTTGAGGGCAGGAACCAAATTCATTCATCTCTGTATCCTTCCTGTCTTGTGTGGAGCCTGGCTAATTTCTTAGAACTGTACCATCCAGTATGGTAGCCACTTGTGGCATGTGTCAATTAAAACAAAATAAGATTTAAAATGTGGTTCCTCAGTCATGCTGGCCACACTTCAAGAGCTCAATAGCCACAGGGAGGATACTGAATATGTCTCTCACTGCAGAAAGCTCTATTGAACAGTGTTGTCTTAGAGAACACCAGAGGCATACAACACCCAAGATGGAGGGATGATGGATCTGGGGAGTCCTTAGCTTCCCAGACTATATGTAGGTCAATCCCTGGCATCTGCTTGAAGGGGAGCTTCCTGTAACTGGCTCTGGAGTCCAGTCATATGGGTTCTGGGCTTGGTGACTACTTCTAGTGCAGACACACTGCTTAGTCCCTTTGGCTGCAGCCCCAGTTTTCAGCCCCCTAAAGGCCTTGGCTAGGACTGAACTACTTAACGGAGAAGGCTTCTTTTCATTACATGGGACAGGCCTTTCAGGACAAGCTCTGATGTTCAAGTCTTGATAAGGAGAAGTCATATCAATAAGCCTGAATTGAGTGATAGCTTTGGAGTCAGACCAGTGGCTTCATTCCTCTGAGCCTCCTTTTCTGCATGCAAGATGGGAAGCATAAAGTTCCTACTCCACTGGGCTAGGGTGAAGATTAAATATGATAATATATGTAAATGCTGAGCACACCTGGCAATTAGCTCCTCAATATAAAAGTTAAGGTTTTTATATTGTTTTATCAAGCAGCAAAGTAAATAGTGTAAGAGGTTCTCTGGAAAGGGACTATGTGTTATTCAAGTTTGAACACTAGAACTGAGCACAAGGCTGGCATAATAGTAGGCACTCAATGAATGTTTATTGGATTTAATCCAATCCTATTGAATTGAAGACAAAAGGAATGATACCATCTGTAATGAGAGGCGTTTCAGGCAGTCTGATGGGTAGTGAGGGAGGGATGGGGGGGCAGTAGAGCTTTATGGAAGCCCTCATGAGACCATAAAGGGCCTTCACAGAACGCAGGCTGTGTTCTCCAGGAGAGGGACTGGGAGGGGTGTCAGTCCGCAGGAAGGCAGAGGCTCATGAGCACCCATGCCTGAGTTGGTGGAGTCTGTGGGTGCAGATTCTGCGTGTTCCCCAGTTGAGCAAGCCTTCCTGCCAAGCAGGGCCAGGACATGCCATGGGCAGGGGGCCCCACCACCCCATCGGGGCCCTGTAGCCCTCCGTGCAGAGGCTGGCACCTGGCACTGCCGGCTGGTGATGGTGTGGGAGGCTGGGCCCTGCCGCCTATGGAAGGCCCGAGGGCATCTCCTCACTGCTCGGCAGGTGCCAGCCTGCTCCCTGCTGGAATCCTTGCCTTCCCTGGCAGGCTCTCGGTCAGGGCTGTTGGTCCCTCCAGGCAATCAACGGCTCCCACATGGAATATGTTCCCCGCAGAATAACCATTTCCATAGTGGCTGCTTTTTTTTTTTTTTTTTTTTTTAAACTTTCAGTATCCTCCCCTTTCCAACCTCCATTCTCTACTCCAACCAGCGACTGAGATGTCTCCCTCCCCACCCACATCTTTTCTCTATTCTCTCCCTTCCCATGTTCAACCGAAAGTCAGCTATGTAGCCAAGTAGAGGTCAGGGGTTCAGAGATGAAAACCAGCCCTGGGGTTGGCCAGGGGCAAACAATCAGTAATCCTGTGTCAAATGAACTGTCTTTGCCCTCAAGGTATCTCACCTCCCAGCCTCTTTCTTCCTCTCACTGGCACGGTTAGGAAATGAGAACAGGAGAAGGCCTAGCCCACGCTTTTGAGGATTTTTTAGTTTGGGAGCAGAGCTGACCTCATGGGCCTGTGACCTGTGTGGTTGCCAGGGCCCTGATAGCAGAAGGGACCTGCAACTGGTTTAGTGCTCTATTGCCATCTTGAAGTTTTTTGTTTGTTTGTTTTGGAAATAGGATCTCGCTTTGTTGTCCAGGCTGGGGTGAAGTGGCGTGAACACAGCTCACTGCAGCCTCGACTTCTGGGATCAAACGATCCTCCTGCCTCAGCCTCCTGAGTAGCTGGGACTACAGGAGCATGCCACCATGCCTGGCTAACTTTTAAATTTTTTCTAGAGAGGGTGTCTTGTTATTTTGTCCAGGCTGGTCTCAAATACCTGAGCTCAAGCAATCCTCCCGCCTGGGCCTCCCAAAGTGCTGGGATTACAGACGTGAGCCACTGTGCCCGGCTGAGATTTTTAGTAATTTTAGAACACAGGCTTTTCATTCTCATTATGTAGCCAGTCCTATTCAGGAAGGTCTTAGTGATGGGCAGCTTCAAGGAGAGAGGGAGGCAGCCAGGCTGGCTTGGGAGTTTGAGCAGAGAAGTCCACTAAATTCAGCAACCTGAGTTTGTAAGTCACTGTAAGAAAGCTGGCTAGAGGCTCCCCTTCTCTGAGTGTGCAGTATCTGAAACAGAACCTTGGCCCTCCTTTCCCACTCTGCAAAACCCTGATGGGCTGGCTGGTCCTAGGACTGGCTGGAGATACTTTCTTAGGATGAGACCACGTCATGGAAGAGACTCTGGAGGCACCATCTTCCTCTTCTTGAATGAGAAGTGGAATTCCTTCCTGGATGTGCCCCAGCCCTGTGGAGCCTCCTTCATTCAGGCCCACCTTATCTCATGAATTCTGGGTTTCAGTCTCTCTCTGCTCCTAAAGCCCTCTGTCCTACGACTGCTGTGTCTTCTCATGTAATGTGTCTCAGAGCTAGGGAGGGGACCCAAGTCGTGGCTGACCTGAATGGAACAGAAGAGGAGGACACTTGCCGTCTTCCTCCTGCTTTCCTCTTCGTCTGCCTTAGGGCACACTGACCTTTGAATTTAAAGTCAGCCTGCGCTCAGGGAGCAGGTACTGTGGCAAGGCCCTGAGCGTGGAGCTTGACATGCGTGCTTGTTTTTAAATGAATACTTGATGATGTCCATGGCCCACTCAGACCCCTGAATCTGTCCCCTTTATCTTGTATTTGACTAAAATCTGGTAGGATATAAGATGGATTAGAGAAATAAATCCCAGAGAGGGTCCATTAGATTGATTTAGTCCTCTGTGGCCTGTAAGGGCCCCTGTTTTCCAAAGGAGATATGCTTCTTGCATATCAATATCTTGCACAGAGAGGGGTGAGTCTCTCTGTCATTCCTTCGTTTTGGGGGAACCGGACTGGTAGAGTGAAGCTCTGAGTTGTTTTTTTGTTTTGTTTTGTTTTGTTTTTTGAGACAGAGTTTTGCTCTTGTTGCCCAGGCTGGAGCGCAATGGCACAATCTCAGCTCACCACAACTTCTGCCTCCAGGGTTCGAGTGATTTTCCTATCTCAGCCTCCCAGGTAGCTGGGATTATAGGCGTGCACCACTATGACCGTCTAATTTTGTTATTTTAGTAGAGATAGGGTTTCCCTAGGTTGGTCAGGATGGTCTCGAACTCCCGACCTCAGGTGGTCTGCCCACCTCAGCCTCCCAAAGTGCTGGGATTACAGGCGTGAGCCACCGCACCCAGCAAAGCTCTGAGTTTGAGTCCCAGCCCTACCTCTGCCTTTGGGCATTTCTCTTTATCTCTCTGGGCTTCAGGCTCCTCATATGAGACGAGTGAGGTGGGAAGGCTCCTTCAGGCTCTGATATAGTGTGATTCTTAGTGTACACTATTGTCCTGGGTCGCTATCAGGGGGTCACTTCTTGCTGTCTAACCTAAAGCTCTTCTGCTACGCTTGCTCCCTGTTAGGTCCTCATCTCATTTCAGTCAATTCGGACCAGGACCCTATGTCCCCAGCGAAGGGTCCCCAGCGAAGGGTCCCCTTCCCTCCTTCCCTCCTTCCCTCCTTCCCTCCTTCCCTCCTTCCCTCCCTGGGGGAGTATGAGAAGCAGTTTGGCCCTTGACAGGTTAAGCTGTTTCCCCAGAGCCTAAGCAAGCCCAAACTGGCCTGTGAGGTCCCTGCTAATCTGCCCCATTACTGCAGGTAAGAATTATAATCAGAAATCACTTGAAGGGCCCAGGTCCACGTGGGAGAATGAGAGGCGCTGTTGGGGGTTGTTGATTCTGTTCCAGAGCTTAATTGGTATAATTGCTCTCTTCTGCCTGCCAAGCCAGAGTCCATCAGGATTGGCTCTCCCACCTTCTACGGGGAGCTGCTTAAAAAGGTCTTTTAGTCTCAAGTGGAGGATTCTACTGGCCGCTCAGGGACTCCTTCAGCAATCCAATACCCCTCTCCTGGCTGCCAGATGGCAGGGGAGCCTAGGACCCACCTACCCTAGAGGACTAGAGATCCCAAGGGAGCCTGAACCCTGACTCGAAAGGGTGGGGGATTTCTCAAGAGAGCACCTTATCCTACCGGGAGCTGGTTGGAGAGATAGTAGGAGGGATTGCTCTATAGCCAAGTGTCGACCCTTAGGTGTCCCAAGAGTCAGAGGTTGCTGGGGGGAGGGAGGGGGCGTCCAATAAGAAAAGAAAGGGGAGGCTGGGTGCGGTGGCTCACACCTGTAATCCCAGCACTTTGGGAGGCTGAGGCAGGTGGATAACCTGAGATCAGGAGTTCAAGACCAGCCCGGCCAACATGGTGAAACCCTGTCTCTACAAAAATACAAAAAAGTAGCTGGGCATGGTGGCGTGCGCCTGCAATCCCAGCTACTCGAGAGGCTGAGGCAGGAGAATCGCTTGATCCTGGGAAGCAGAGGTTGCGGCGAGCTGAGATTGCACCATGGCACTCCAGCCTGGGCAATAAGAGTGAAACTCTGTCTCAAAAAAAAAAAAAAAAAAAAAAGAGAGAGAGGGAGGGGAGAGAGGAGAAAGTTTAATAGAAGCCAATACTGCGCCTGTCTCCTGCTGCCTCCTCCACTCCCCTCTGTGCTTCATGGAGTCTCCCTCTAAGAGGGTGTTTGTCCTCACAGTCTCTTGGGTGGGCAGGTCATCAAACAATACAGCTGAGGAAAGCAACACAAAAGGTTGAAGGAGGGGATTTGTGGCTACATCTGTGTGATGGCAAAGCCCACACCTTCCACATCACAGGAGCCCCCTGGGTCAGAGCTGCCAGATAAAATACAAATGTTGCATGGGACTTACTCAAACTTATACTTGCTTATCTGAAATTCAGATTTAACTGGGCATTGTCCCAAATATTACACGGGACATATTTATGCTAAGAATTGTTATTTATCTGAAATTCAAATTTAAATGGGCAGCGTGTTATTTTATTTGCTATATCTGGCAGTGCTACCCTGGGCCCATGCCCCACCCCCAAGCCCACCTGGCCTGAGTGTAAATGCCCCGACTCTCTGCTCACCCCAAACACAAACATAGGCCTGGCCAATTTCTTCCATGTGCTCACTCCACCTTCTTCATTTGCCAGTTTGCTTCCCTTTCTCCTTTGGTGTGTCCCAGTTCCCAAGTATCAGGAGCAGGGCTGCAAACACCTCCCCTCTCCAGCCCTCGGCTACTCCACCGTGCCCCTTCAGGATACCATGAGCCAAGACAGAAGACGGATTCTCCCTGACAGAGCAGAAAGAGGCCTGAAGGCTCAGCCCACCCAGACCTTCCCTAAGAGACTGAGAAAGTGAGGCCCTGTTTTTGTTTTTTTTTTTTTTGAGACGGAGTCTCGCTCTGTCGCCCAGGCTGGAGTGCAGTGGTGAGGCCCTGTTTTAAGCCACTGCCATGCTTGGCCCAGCCTCGCAAAAGGGCCCTTCCCAAGCTCTCCTGCCTATGGGTTACACAAAATGCAGGAGATGGACTAACCAGGACTGTAGGTTACATGTATGAGTGTGCACATGCATGTGGCTGGCAAATGTGTGTACTCACACATAGGCACATGCATAGCAAAGGCCACTTCCAAGTGCCCCCTAAGATCACAGAATAAGTTTTCCCCTTGCCCTGCCCTGACTCACTTCCTGCCTGCCTCCTAGCACCTCCTTACGGTACGTGGCCATCTTCTTGGCTCAGCCACAGTCTCTGCCCTGATATCCCAGGCTGTCCTAGGTGAACAGGTTCTTACCTCCCCTCATGCACCTCAATGCCAACACTACATAATGGTGAGGCACATGAATTTTGACGTTAGACAACTTGGGTTCAGATTTAAGCCCTGCAGTTTACTAGCTGTGGGGCCTTGGGGGGCTTAATCTCTCTGTAAAATGGGGCTAATCAGAGCTACCTCAATTTCATTTTTGAGAAGATATAGGACACAGTACCTGGTATCGTATACCTGGCATATGACAAAGACTCAATAAATGGAGACAGTGATTAATATTGGTGTTGTGTCATGGTTGTCACTGTAGGGATGTTCTCTGCCCTGAGCTTTGGAGAAGGGGGTACTGCCCCCCTTAGGGAGTGAGGCTTCCTGGGTCTGTTAATTTACCCATTAGGGAGGCAGTAGCAGAGAGCAAGGCCCGGATCTGCGAGAAGTGTCTGGCCCTAGCCCCTCCCTGGCCCCACATCCAATGGGTTGCTGGGCCTTATCAATTTGACCTCTTTTTTATTTTTTTGAGATGGAGTTTCGCTCTTGTCACCCAGGCTGAAGTGCAATGGTGCGATCTCGGCTCACTGCAACCTCCACCTCCCAGGTTCAAGCAATTCTCCTGCCTCAGCCTCTTGAGTAGCTGAGATTACAGGCATGTGCAACCATGCCCAGCTAATTTTGTATTTGTAGTAGAGACGGGGTTTCCCTACATTGGTCAGGCTGGTCTTGAACTCCCGACCTCAGGTGATCCGCTCACCTCAGCCTCCCAAAGTGCTGGGATTACAAGCGTGAGCCACTGAGCCCGGCTATCAATTTGACCTCTTAAGGATATCCGAAATCTGTGTTCCCTTCCCCCATCCACACTGGACCTGCATTCTCTTCCCTTGAGGCCCCCATTCATGACACCCCTTTCCATCTCTCCTTGTTGAAATCCTATTCTCCCTTAAGAAGGCCATCTCAAATGTGACTTTTTCTGTGTGGTCCTAAGCAGGACTCAGGGCTTAGGGATCTGTCTGTGGTCTCTGGAAAATCTGGGACTATGATGCTGCTCCCATGGAAAGGGCCATCCCAGGGTCAGGAGGAGAGTCTGAGCATCTGCTGGTTGGGCATCTGCAGATGAGAGCCCTCACCACAATGGAATGGGGTGTCAAAGCAGAACAGCCTGGATCCCTGACCATCCCTGGTAAGGGGGGCTGTCCAGGTCTCCTCTAGCTTACTGGTATGCTTGGTCAGGCCATCAGTTTGAGGCTTGGAAGCAGAGAATTTAGAGGGCATTTATTCACTCATTTATTTATTGCCCATTTATTTAAAAACATTGAGTGCCATCTGCAAACTAGGCATTGTGCTGGGTGCTGGGCATTCACACCTGAACGTAGTGCCTGCTATGGTCATTTATGCAGGAGGTTGAGGTACAGCCCTCATCTTCTGGAGTAATTGATGATCAAATCCAAGAACAAGGGCTCCCAGGACCAGCTGAGCACTAATCACAGCAGGAAATGGCTTTCTACATCCTCATTCAGTCTTCCTGTCTTCTCCAGCAATCCAAGGTCATTAGATGGGAGCATAAGATCTAGAAAACCTAGCTCAGTGCTTTAAAAACATTAATATGCTGATGAATCAATGAATCACCTGGGAGTCAGGTTAAAATCCAGGTTCTGATTGAGTAAGTCTGGGGTGCGGCCTAAAATTCTGCATTTCTAACAAGCTTCCAGGTGATGCTGGGGCTGATGGTCCGTGGGAGTCCACATTTGCATGAAGTTCCCCAGGGTGGTTCAGCCACAGACCATGAAGGCTGTGATGGCCACCACTGGAGAACCATGTCCAAGGTGTCAGGCCTTGCCAGCAGAGGGCACTCACTGAAGGGCTTTTGGTCCCATCATGTCAGGTTTGATGTGGGTGGGAAGTCTTTCCTAACTACAGCTTTCGAAGAATGTCCTGGTGAATGCACGTTCACACCCAAGTCTGCAGTGTTGGCCCATCCACCCATGGTCCCCTTGCTGGTGAGCTAGGGAGTATTTCCCAATGGTGCTTGAGGTCTTCACAGAGAGAGCACTGGTAAGATGCTTAGGGAAAAGACAGAAGCACTACTGGACCTTCTACAAGGGGGCTTGTGCTGTTGGGATGAAAGATCACCCCATCCCACCCTACTGATCACATCACTTCTCCTTTAGGTTCAGGATTATGGGGCTGTAGGGCCTTTGTGGATAAGGCTGGGGTTTCCATGGCTTCAATGCCATATGGCTATGTGGGAGGACCATGGCTCAGGGCCAAGCCTCGCTTCAACACAGGAAAGTCCAGCAATAGATCCATGGTACAGGTCAGTTTGTCCAGTCCCTGTGAGACCATCAGCTTAGGGCAGTAAGAATTCAGCCCAAGTCCCAACCTGGGGCTCAGAGACAGTAGCATATTGATAAAGGCTATCATGGCCTGGGCACATCTGTAAAAAGCTAAGGTTGATAATCTCCTTGTTTTGCTGGGCTGCTAAGATCTTCTAGGGCTCCCGTCAGTGATCCTCGTATCACCCTAGAATCTCTGGTTATGCAAAAACAGGATCGCCCACCATCTGTTCACCTGTTCTGAGAGGCAGCTAATCAAGAACTTCAACTGTGGCATGCAGGACACTCCCAGAGGTCATCGACTGAGCAAGAAGCCCCAGGACTTTAGCAGGAGCTCCTTGCCCCTGGGCCCTTGAAGGGGCAAGGAACAGGTGGTGCTAGGGATGGGTGACAGGGAAGGGCTTACACTTTTGGGGAGGCATTTTTCTTTGGGTTGGTTCAGAGGGAGGACATTTCCCTCTGCCAATGCTGAGAACGTCTCCATTATATGATCTTGGACTATCACAGAAGAGTTAGGAAGGTCGAGGTCACACTCAGGGAGCTAGGGTACTATGGCATAGGTTTGGAAACCCAGGAGTATGGATGTGAAGGAAAATACTGGCTATTCACAAACAGGCTATGGGTTCAGCCTTGGGTCTGAGAGGAAGAAGGAGGATCATTCGTGGAAACATATGGCATAGAGGATCAAGAACTATTGGCCGGTGGGAGGTGGAGGTTGCAGTGAGCCAAGATCCTGCCACTGCACTCCAACCTGGGCAACAGAGTGAGACTCTATCTCCTCCCCCACAAAAAACCAAAAACTATGGGTTGGAATGGAGCCAAATATGGGAACTCGAAGAGGTGGGATACAGGATATATGTCACAACTTTAGTCCCAGGGAACCTCAAAGGCCCTTTTGAGGGCCTGGCTGGCCCAGTCTAGCCCCAAAGCTTGGTCTGCATCTTGCCCTGGATTGACCCCTCTCCATCCTCTCTTCCACCAGGCGCCTAGATGCCAACCTCATCTCCCTGGTCCCGGAGAGGAGCTTTGAGGGGCTGTCCTCCCTCCGCCACCTCTGGCTGGACGACAATGCACTCACGGAGATCCCTGTCAGGGCCCTCAACAACCTCCCTGCCCTGCAGGCCATGACCCTGGCCCTCAACCGCATCAGCCACATCCCCGACTACGCCTTCCAGAATCTCACCAGCCTTGTGGTGCTGTGAGTGCTGCTCTGTTCCCCATCCCCAGTGGGGTTCTGCTGGGGGCTGGGGGCTGCATGTTTACCTGAGTTGGATTGGAGTCTGGCTAGCTTTGCTCTTCTTTGCATGTTGCTAAACCTTCTGGTCTCCCTTTGGAAAAGCATGAGGATGACCATTCCCTGTTGATCCCATAGGGTTATCATGAGGTCGAATGACATGAGAACTTGAAAAGTGCTCTGAGAGTCACTAAAGGGCCAGGGTATTATAAACAGAAAATAGGAATTAAGCTATTATTTTCTTGCCATGCACATATAATAACTATACCATGATAACTGAAATATAAGTCAAGAATTTCTTAAGTAATTTCTACCATATTTGACAATTAGATGATGCAGTCATATGCTTTGGCACAGGGATGGGATAAATTCATCTCATTTCCCAGGCCTTAAGAAGCAGAGAAAAGCCATCACTTATAATTAGACAGCAAAACCCCATCACCGTAATTACCTGAGAGATATCATCCCTGGCAGGAACTGGGGACTGGGGTTAACTCTGCCTTCCTAGTGGGAACTTTAGAGGGCAAATTAGCTCCCAGCTAATTGCTATGAATGATTGGTAAGTTCATAGGGTAATTACTAAAAGGGCTTGGAGGTCATGTATAATTGCTTTGGGTTACACACTAATTGCTGCAGGAACATGGCTTAGGAACATGCGTGTTAGTGACTCTACTGAATGGTAACATTCCTCCCGCCCCCTACTTTTGAAGATCTGGCGTGATTTTCTAAGCGAGGGAATGGATGATACCTAGTTCCATTTGAGAGATGAAAGGCAGGCACCAATTTGTTTGTCTAATTCTCTGTCCTGGGAAGCTGGAGAACCAAGATGAATATCCTTGTGGACTATATTCTTCTGTTAGGATGCCACACCCTCCCTTCTTCTGGGAGTCACAGAGTGGGGAGTATTTATAGAGGGTAAACAGAACAAGGTGATTGGTTCTAACTTTGGTGATATCCCCGTGACATTGTGAGGGGGTGGGGTCAGGCCTCTGTGAGTGGTAAGATTACTAGAGAAATAAGAACTTCATGGTTGGCCCCAGATGGATGAGCAGGAGCAGGCATTTATTGAGCGCCCATGTGGTATACTGAAAACTCAAAAAACTATGAGATATAGCCACTGCCCTTGAGGGGCTTTCGGTCCAGTTGAAAGAGCAGAATAAATACGGGGAAAAAATAATGAATGATGCAGTGTCACTTATGCTAACGCAGTCAGATGGTAAGTTCAGACTCATAGCAGCATAGGTATGGTGGGAAGGCTGAGGTGGAGGGGAGGGAGGCTTCCTGGGGGAGGTGGGGTGGGACCTGGGCCTGGAAAGATGGTGAAATGAAGAGAATGAGGACATTCCAAGTAGATAGCAATAAAGACACGGAGGGGAGAGTAAGTGTGTTTGACTGCCAGTAACCACGCCAGTCTGGCTGGAGCAGAAGGTCCCCATGCAGAGCTCAAGAGAAGAAGCTGGAAAGGTGCATGTTGGGACTTGCAATGTCAGAACAGAGACCTTGGCTTCTATCTGCCCGTGTGGGTGGGGGAAGCTTGAAGGTTTTCAGGCAAGGGTTAAAATGGAGTATTTTAGGAAGATTAATTTGAAGGCTGGATTGGAACCGAGGCAGACTGGAGACAGGAAGGTCAGTTCAGAGGTTCTTGGTATCAGTCAAAGTCCAGTCAGTTTAAGGAGGTGGTAGAAGGGATGGAAGGGACGACATGACTGTGAGGGCTGTTTTGAAGGAAGAATTGACCTGATTGAGAGATTTTCAGAGGGTAGAAGACCAAGAAGGTGGCGGGTCATGGATGACTCCAAGGTTTGGGTGGGAGCCAAGGAATTGGCCTGTAAGTTGGGCCTGTTATAGATCTAGGGGGTATTGAGGGGGAGGTCCACTGAGGACAAAGAGGGACAAGGGACTAAGGAAAGAAAACCTACTGGTGTGGGAGCAAAGCTGATAGAGAAAAACTGGTCCCTTTGCATGGGGAGAGGCTAGAAACATTACCCCTTCGTCCTTCACCTGCCTCCAACTCATGGGATGGAGGAGAGAGGCTTTTAGCAGAGGGTGACTTGTGAAGTGGACAGGAAGCTGGGGAATGCTGTCCAGGGACTACAGGATGAGCTGTAGCTGTAGGAAGGCTCAGGAGGAAGAAAAGGAAGACTGGATATGATGGGAAGCAAGAAAGGTATTTGGTTAAAATCAAGGATTGTACAGGGGCCTGGCTGCAGGTGTGAGCAGGCAAGCAGGGTAGAAGAGAAGGGGCTTCTTTTCAACCCAACCCTGAACTTTCATCATCCGGGTTGCTCTGCCACATGTGGAACCCCCCCTCACCACTGCTCTGGCACCAACAGGACCCCTAGGTAGCACTTAGTTGGACAGCAGTGGTATCATGTGTGTAATGTTGTCTCTTTATCTGGGCTATAAGCCTCAACACCTCCCCCAGGCTGGGCCATTTGGGGTGCCCAAGACACCAGGGTTGAATGAGTGGTTTAGGGGAGGAAGTTGGAGGGAGGAGCTGGATGTTTAGCTGAGATGGTTTGGACCTGAGATACTGGGGGAGGCAGAAGAGGGTGGAAAATGGAGATGGAAGTTCAACAGGAGGCAAGAAGAATGATAGAGTTTGATGACAATTGGTTTATAGGTGAGAAAGAAATGGGAAAAATTAAGGGGAGATCACTCCCAGAAGGCGGTGTTTTCCCTTTTGGATGAGAAGCTCCCTGGGGACAGGAGTCTGTCTCCTGAAACGGAACCTCATGGAGCAGGTGGGTAAGGATAGGGAAGACAGACAGAAGCTTTAAATCCCCAGGCTCACAGGAGTCTGGTCCTTACCCATCTATGCTGGATGAGGCCTGCCCATTGCCTTTATATTTAAACAACATCTTGGAGGCCAGCCTGATTTTCTTCCCTTGTCAGTGATTTCCTTCTTCTGCCTGAAGATGTTTTTAAATTCTTGAATTTAATAGTTTAACTAGGATATGTCACAATATAGAATAGTCAGTATTTAATTATCCTGTAACAATATATGCTTTTGAGCTGCAGATTCCATTCTTTCGTCATCTTAGAGATTTTTTGGTATTATGTCTTTGAATACATCTTCAGTCTCATTTTTGGATTCTTTGCTCCAGAAACATCAATTATGCTTGTGTTAAATCACCTTTATGTCTTCAGCATTTAGTTTTTGTTTTAACATTTTTGTCTCATTCAACCATAGTCATCATGATTATCTCAAGTTTTCTCTCTGACACTAATTCAATTTTTAGCAGTGTCTGCACTGTCCCTTGCTTTACATTTATTGACTAGTTTTTTTTAGTGATGTAGTGTTGGGCCTCAATTTATTTCCTTAATCTACTGTGTCATTTTTCCTTTCACTTAAGAACATTTGTCTTTGAAATAATGTTTTATTGGATTGTTTTGTAGCAGAAGGCTACTGTGATAAATTTCTTTGTGCTCCTTGTCCATTAGTTATCTTTTCTTCTAGGCTTGAAACTTTGCCTGCCTTTTGCATCCTCTTTCTTCTTGCTCTCAGTTTCCCTGTTGTATGTTTTCATAATTTCCATGCAATGTTATTTTTTTCTGGCTTATGCTTGGATAGCTCTGTCCAGTTGTTCAAGCTGCATCACCTTCGGTCCCCCTTTGCCTGGAATGCCCTTCCCTCTGCTTGTTCAGTTCACCTGTTCTTCAAGGCCCTGCTCTGGATCACCACCTCTATAAAGCCTGCCTTGATTCCTCTGGCCTCACCAATCTGCCTGTTCTCTGAGTGTATCTGTAGCTCTCTCCAATTGTAACAGAAAGCTTTGCCTTTAATTATATGTTGTCTGCAGTGGTTTGCTGTTGGCTCCCGTAAGTATGTCTGGCCACTGAGTCAGGCAGACTGGGTCCTGGGGAGCCCAGCCATAGAAGAAGCCTCAGACTTGAGCCCCTCTGACATCAGAACTGTCTCCTAGAGCTTAGGGGAAACTTGCTTTAACCTTGGCCTAAGGCTTTCCTCTCCCTTTTTCCTTTAATAGGAAATCAAAATGGGGTAGCCTATGGTCAATCTAGCCTTGGAGATTGTGGCTTCAGAAGTCAGTCTTGGCCAGTGAGTTTGTTCCTAGAAGCAAAGGGATGGATCATTAGGGTCATTCTGTCCATGCTTCTGCCTCCACTTTCCCACTCATGCCACTGTGTGCTCTTCCATTCCCTGGCCCCAGTGCTGTCGGCACCCATTCTGATGCATCTTTCCTTCCTGTGCAGGCATTTGCATAACAACCGCATCCAGCATCTGGGGACCCACAGCTTCGAGGGGCTGCACAATCTGGAGACACTGTGAGTTTTGAGGTCTTGGTCAAACTCTGTCCTGCCTGGTGATGAAAGCCTGGAGTCCTGGAGTGGAGGGAGCACACAGAGGGAAGAGCCAGCAGGCCTAGGTGCTGGGGTCTGGCTCCGGGCTTATTCACCCACATGCCCCTCCCTGGCACTTTCTCTGGAATATCACTGAGAATGAATTTCTTCCTCCTTCAGGTGGTCAGAATGTGCCCTCTGGGAGTTCAGAACAGCCCAGGGAGTAGGAACCTGGGATCTCCCTGTGGGCAGAGACCACCAAAATAATGAAAATTCTGGACAGAAATGGGGATTGTAAGAAGCTCGAGGAATTAGAATATGAAGCCTGGGGAATACAAGGCATGGGGGTAGGGCTGGGGCTGACTTGATGGCAGTTTTGACATCTGTGTAAGGGTGGCTGCTGACGGAAGGGAGAGTAATACCACAGAGTAATGCTGGGATTGTTTGCCAATTGATCTAACTAGCTAAATGATTAACGGGGAGATGGCCCATTCAGCGCTCCAGCCTGACTATAAAAAGCACCCAAGCTGTTGACTCTCAAAAAGCCATATTATTCACACATCATCATCCTGGAATTCAGTTAAGGTCAGAATGCACCCAAACCCTCCCATCATTTCCTCTGGAGTCCTGCCAGCCCCCGCACAGTGGGCTGAGTGGGCCTCACTTGAGCAAACAACTGGCTGGGCTCTCTAAGTGTGGCCGTCTCTGCCAGCTGGGGTCCCTCAGCTCCCATGAGGGAGCTGGCTACCACAGCCACCTGGTACAAGCCTGGGAGAGGGGCGATGGGGAAAGAAGGACCCCCAGGTCACCAAGTGTGAGCCACTAAGGTTGGGGTAGAGCTCATGGTGTCGGGGGGATGGCCACAGTTTCTCTTGCCCCCCACTTGCTCCACCTCGCTCTACATAACCAACCCCCCTTATTCTCCACCCCCACCGACATACCCCAGGACATCACTCCTGAGGTCAGGGGTTTTCAAGAATCCAAAGCAGCAGAGGAGAAAATGCTGAGTCAAGCTGTGACCTGGGGAGCAATGTATTGGGGAAAACCATTTAGCAAAACCTATCCCAGGAGGCCTGGGCTGACAGCATTTGTGGTGGTGCAGGGAAAAGTAATAGGGATGCTGAGACCCAAGCTCCACTCTTTTTTCCTGTGGGCACAAGACCCAGGAGTGTGGCTGCTTTCTTGGGCTCAGCCTGAAGCAGGAGAAACGGCAGAGCCAGCCCAGCTTTGCCGGCATGCTCACCCTCCTGAAGACTGAGGACCGAGGTGTGGGGGACATGCCCCAGCCTGGAGGCAGGGTGATCGGAACCTCTCCCTGCCACTGTGCGTGACTTGGGCTACATGTTCCTCCCTCTCTAGCTGTCACAGACAGCTGGGCAGTTAAGTCTGGACAGTCTAGCCCACTCAATCAACATCTGAGAAAATTGATGTCCAGGGAGGTGTCATGGCCTGCCCAGAGTTACTCCCTCAGTTAGAGACAGAGCAGATCTAGGGTGTGTTAATGAGAAAACATACATGAAAGTCCCTAGGGTAGAGCCTGCTGTCCTATTTTGTCTGGGTCAAATGTGAGCTGTGTGAGCCTGCTATGTGCCAGCTGTTTGGGTGAATCCTGGATGTAAGAGATGGTCATTACCCTGCAAAAGCCTGTGCCCCCACACCACCCTCCCTCAGGAGATATAAGAGCTTTTAGGGCAGTGTTTGGAGTTGCCATGGATGAGCAGGGCAGGAGGGAGTCCAATGCCATGGGCCCTGGAGTGTGGGCGCTGTTAGCGCTGCTGGGAAATCAGTTGGGGAGGGGATACGTATACTGGCTGTGTGTTGGCACCTCTAAAAAGCCAACTAGCAGCTGTTTCTTCACTTTTGGGGCACACTGCCTAATTCTTTCTCAATTAGCCACTGGATTGCTGCGCAGGGCATTTGGCTCAGCTGCTGCTGGCTGAATTACAGAGCAATCCTGCCGCTAAGCGCCCACTGTACCTTTCATCTACGGGAGCACTTGATTCCATCACACAAAGCCCAGGGCCTGCACCCACTTTACCAATGGGAAAGCTAAGGCTAGGAACCTGGTGGCAAAGCCCTTGGCATCAGACAGCCTGGGGTACAATGCCAGTTCTACCAGCTGTGTGACCTTGGTCAAACCATTTGCCTCTGTGAGTCTCCGTTTTCTAATCTGAAACATAATGCCAGTAATACACTAATCTTACAGGGTTGGCCTGTGGATTAAGTGAGATGATGTGTGTAAAATTCTTACAGACCCTGATAAGCTGTATAGGAACCTGCCCTACACTCCTTTCTCCTTTCCCATCCCCTCCTCTGAGGGCCTCCATCTCAACAATACCCCTTTCTTCCTGCCCTTGAGGGGGTGAGTTCTTCTTCCAACTTTTGATCTCCAATTAAAAAGGGGAAAAGTGTGTTCTTTATCCTCTGTTCCCCAGAGCTTTTGCTGGGGAGCCTGCAGGGGCAGCCAGATGTGGCAGGGGGAGGAGTAGATGGGAGAATAAAAGGAGAAAGAAATGATAGTCAAACCTTTTAATTGTTGCATAATTGGCACGCTTTGCAGCCTCAGTTATTACTCTGGAGCTTTTCATGTGAGCTTCTCACTGGAAGGGTATTTCTCCCTCAGGCCCCGTAAATCTCTGCCACTTAGACTTCTCTCATCTCCGGCAGCAGAGGGAAGATCAAACCCCTGCGGCCCAAGCTGCGGTTTGGCTGGAGCTGTGGTTTGGCTCCTCTGCAGACTCCTCTAAGTGGGGAAAGCAGCCCCCAGCCATACCACCTGGGAAGGAGGGGCCAGGTGCGGGCATGCACACGCGTGGCCACACAGGCATCTGGAACTGCACAGCCAATCATGTGCACATGCAACACATGTGCCACAGGTTGCAAGCCCTACATGATCCTCACTCCACATAGGCAGCCCCACCCCACAACCCAGCACAGCACAGAAATGCCCATCACAAATGCACCTGCAGCAACATGGCCTCTGTTATGGCCTCAGCTCTGGAGACCAGGCTGTTTGGCTTCCAACCCTGGCTTTGCCTCTGCAAGCTGGGTCAGCCAGAGGAAGTAACTCCACCTCCGTGAGCCTCACTTCCTTCATCTACACATGGGCTGCCTCAGAGATGGGGGAAAGTGGGAGAGACATACACCATGCTCTCTTTTACTCAAAAAGGGCCAGCAAATTCAAGTGATTTGGGCAGGGTTCAGGGGATGGGCACTGTTAAGACCTGTCTCTTGCTTAGCAGAACAAATCAGGCCGACTTCACCCGCCCCACCCCCTTCCTGCAGAAACCTTGCTGTCCTCTGGAGAAGTCTGACCTCGTAGGAAGGAAGCTCCTAGGACATTTCTCCTGATGTAGTCATCCTCATTCCAGACTTTGCCAAGAAACCTCAGCCAGAAGCAGACAGGTCATGCTCCATCCTGCATCCACAACTCCTTTCTACTTCCACAATGAGGATGATGCCAACTTGCTGGGAAATTGAGAATCAGAGGTAGTCTAGCCCCCAGACTGTGAAGTAGTATTTCCACTTACCAGATCAGACCAAATGTAGGTATTTGGGGGTGAGTTGCCCATGTCTCTATAGTTTGTAAGTGATAGTAAACCACTAGAAACCATACCTCTTGTTTCGTAACACGTTGCTTCATTTAGCACGAGGTTCCGTCAAGGTCAGCTGTATCGTAGGACTTCCCAAGTATCTAGACTGAGAGATAAGAGAGCATGCTGAAGAACATTTTTAGGAAGGTTTACCCGGGAGGTCTCAGGACCTGAAACCCTAGGTCAGTGTTTGGAAATGTGTGCCTGGAGGCCATGAGGAGCTAGTCTAGCCTGACAGCTAATCTTTAAAAATCTTTGCAAGAAAAGAAAAGGTCTAGCAAACCCAATTGCATCCTAAAGGGCCCACCCTCATGCTCTAGATCTGGGAACTTGATGGCTGAATCTCAGCTAGAACCCAGGAGGGGACAGGGCCCAGGATGGACCCGGGGACAACAGTGTCTCACCTCTCTTGGGCCTGGATGATGCTCCCTGGGCCTTGTTATAACCTCATTGAACAAATTAGACCCAACTGGAGCCCTGTGCTGGCTGGACACTTCCCTTTGGAGGAGAGCCTGGGGCCATAGTGAGAACAGAAATCTGGCCCCAGCTGTCTCTCTAAATCAGGACCGGCATTCAACAGGGGCCTGGGTTGGGAAGAGAGCAAAGAAGAAATGTATTGAATTCTGCCTTATAATACAAAATTGTACCTTCCACATCAAATCTCCTCTGGTGACGGATGCTCTGGTGATCTGTTTCCACAGAACATTTTTACTTCAACGGTGACTGTAGCTAGAAAATGTTCCTTTCTCTGTGTGTCTTTGAAACTGCTAATGCCAACAGGAAACTGGCTCTGACTTGGTTCTGAGAGTGTCTGGCCTACGCCTCACTCCTGGCCCTGATGTCAACCTTTGGCCAGGGACAAGAAACAAGGTGGACTTCCACCGAGGTCCTCCCAGGGCTCGGTGATCTTCCCGGGGTAGAATGATGATTCAACTTGACTCAGCAGACCTAGATTCAAATCCTGGCTCTGCCACCAGCATGTGACAGGTATAAGTCACCTGACTTCTCAAGAGCCTCGGTTTCCACAAATAGAAAATGGGGATAATAGTTTTCAATTGAGAAGATTGTTGGCAAGGATCGCATTAAATGAGATGACTTCACATGGTGCCTGGAACATTATAGGTGCTTGATTTATGTTGGCTTCCCTTCCTGTCTTCCCATTTAATGTTGGACAGAATGTGTCCTAAGGTGGCTGGAAGGATGTTACCCAGAAGTGTCATTTCACAGTGGTCCATGCTGTGTCTCATCTCCTCTGTAGGATGGATGGGAATTTCCAGGCAGTCAAGGCATAGCTACTGTGTTAATTTCCTGTGGCTGCCATAACAAATTACCACAAATTTGTGGCTTAAGAAAACAGCAATGGCCGGGCGCGGTGGCTCATGCCTGTAATCCCAGCACTTTGGGAGGCCAAGGCGGGCGGATCACGAGGTCAGGAGATCGAGACCATCCTGGCTAACAGGGTGAAACCCTGTCTCTACTAAAAATACAAAAAAGCTGGGCGTGGTGGCGGGCACCTGTAGTCTCAGCTACTTGGGAGGCTGAGGCAGGAGAATGGCATGAACCCGGAAGGCGGAGCTTGCAGTGAGCTGAGATTGCACCACTGCACTCCAGCCTGGGCGACACAGCGAGACTCTGTCTCAAAAAAAAAAAAAAAAAAAAAAAAAAGCAACTTATTCTCCCACAGTTCTAGAGGTCAGAAGTCCAAAATCAAGGTGTTAGCAGGGATGGTGCCTTCTGGAGGGTTTGAGGCAGAATCCATGCCATGCCTCTCACCTCACCGCTGGTGTCTGGTGGCAATCCTTGACTTGTAGACCCATCACTCCAATCTCTTACTCTATCTTCAGGTTGCCTTTTTTTGTTTTCTTCTGTGTCTCTCCTCTGTGTGTCTCATCTTCTTGTAAGAACATTTGCCATTGGATTTGGGGCCCACCATGTTAACCAAGGATGATCTTATCTTGAGATCTTTAATTCCTACTGCAGAGGCCCTTTTTCCAAGTAAGCTCACATTCACAGGTACCAGGCTCACATTCACAGGTACCAGGCTTACATTCACAGGTGCCAGGCTTACATTCACAGGTACCAGGCTCACATTCACAGGTGCCAGGCTTACATTCACAGGTGCCAGGTTTGGACATATCTTCTGGGGGCTACATATATTTCAACCCACTATACAGCTATCCTGATGGGCTCTATGACAGAGCCCTCTGGCGACAGGCTAATGGGTTGGGGCAGAGGTCCAGATGAATCTTGCAAATTTGCCTTCATATCGCAAGGTAAGTGCTGATCGTCCCACTAGTCACTGGGCGAATAATAATTACCTGCAGTTAAGAAAATTAGAAATATTTTTTTCTGAAAGGCTGTCTTGTCTCATAACTTATTTATTCCCCCAATCACTTGTTGAGAAAGACAAGGCAGGAACTGTGTATCCTCATGTTACAGATGGGAAACTGAGACAGAGGGTGGATGACTTGCCCAAGGACACCCAGCTAATTAAAAGCCAGGATTAGAACTTGGATTTCTCTGCCTTTGGCCCAGTGTCAGCCCATCAGACCACACTGCCTCTTGAGGCTAAGAATCGAGGAACTCTCTTTCCTTGCCAGTTCTTAATCATCTTACATTTGTGGGTTTATTAGCTGCAAATTTGTAGGGTTTTGTGGCTTATAGAGGAATTTATTGTTCCATATAAATTTTTTCTGGCTTCCCCCACAGAACCACTAATAACTTTTAACAGGCAGAAAATTGAGCTGCCCAATGAGTTTGTGTTGTGTTCTGTGACCGTGACGAGTTATTAATAGTTCTTCCCAGCACAACATTCCCTTTCCCATTGCCCTGGTGTGGGGGGTAGCCAAGGTCACTGCTCCTGTCATTGCTGCCTCTCCCTCCCCTGCTGGCGATGGGGACAAAACTTCCGCCGTGAACTCTACCCCCTCCGCTGACTGCTCCCACAGGCACCCCAGCCAGCTGGTCTGGAATGGAGAGGAAAGGAGGTTAAGGGGGGTGGGGAGGATTGGCCCACAGGTTCCTTAGTAGATGTCACGGAGAGGAAACGAAGTTCAGGTCTGGCCCTCCCATATCTGTAGGAAAGAGGAGCTGGTAAGAATTAAAGACTACCACTCTCTTTACTTCTGTTTCTTTAGATTTACTCATTCCATACCTATTTATTAAGTTTTTAGTATATGCCAGGCCACCATTATAGGCACTGGGAAAATATTTATGAACAACAAAGTATAGCCCCTGCTGTCACAGAGACGAAAGGGTTCTAGATTAGAAGTCCTGAGTTCTTTTCAACTTATCATGAATGCACTGTTTGCAGCATTTCTGACCTCATCACCCTAACCCCTTAACCTTGGCATGTCCCAAGGCTCAAGTTCTCCCAAGACTCAAGTTCTGTTTACGCTCTCTCCCTCCGTGTTCTCATCTGGTCTTGTGTGTTTGCTGATGGCTCCAGCCCAGACCTATCTCCTGAACTCCAGACTTAAATATTCAAAGGCCCTCTTAATGTGCTCACTGGATATCTAACAAATATCCAGACTTCCAGACTGAACCCCGGAGTCTTTCTCTGAACCCATCCCACCAGAAGTCTTCCCCAGCTCAGTGATGGCAGCTTTACTCCTGCAGTTACTCAGGCCCAAACCTTGGAGTCATCCAAAACAGCTCTCTTTCTCTCACATCCCACATCCAAGCTGTCAGCAAACTCCATTAGCCCCATCTTCCAACTATATTAAGAATCTGACCACTTCTCACCCCTTCCACTGCTACCACGATGCTCCAAGCCGCCATCCTTCTCTCACCTGGGTTATTGCAGTGGCCTTCTATCTGGTCACTCTGCTTTCATTCTTGTCATCCTACAATCTATTTTCAACACAACAACCAGAGTGACTCTTTTAGTATACAAATCAGGTCATGTTACTTTTCTGTTCCAAACCCTCCAGCAATTCCTCATCATACTCCAGAAAAAAAACCCAACATTCTGTACTGGTCTACAAGCCTCAGATGCTGTGGCCCCTTGCTGCCTCTCTGGTGTCACCCCTTCCTCAATCTACTCCAGGCATGATGGCCTCCTTGAATACACTACGTTTGCTCCTGCATCAAGCCTGTTCCTTTTGTCTGGAATGTTCTTTCCACCATTATCCACATGGTTTACTTCCTTACTTCTAAGGTTTCCTTCACATGGTTTCATTCCTTCTAAGACTTTGCTCAAATGTCACCTTTTAAGTATCCTCCCTGGTCACCACTTTGCAACCTCCATTCCCAGCACTCTCCGTTTTCCATAGCATGCACCACAATCTGATATCCCAATAATTTGTTTACTCACTTAATTGCCTGCCTCCTATCTCTCCATGAGTTTTATTCACTTTTATATTTGCAGCTCTTGACCCAGTACCAGGCACAGGGAAGGTACTCAATAAATGTTTGGTGAACAACTGTTTCAACAAATAGATGTATGGCTCCTGGCAAATCTTTATCCTCTCTGGGCTTCAGTTTTCCCATCTGTACTGGGAGGCATTGGACTATCTAACATCTAAGGTTCTTCCCAGCCCCAGTCATATCTATACTCTGAGATATGCAGTCTCTAGCCCAGACCTCTCCTCTGAACCCTAGATGTAAGTATCCTCTAGTCAGTCCTCTCACAGTCCAGGAGCTGGCACAGGTATCCCATGCTGTCTTGGAGAAATGGCCTGGATATGGACTGAACCCACAAGGATAGTCCCTCGGCCCTCCCTTTGGTCCAGGTCACCTTCCCACAAGCCAGTTGGTCAGAATTGCAAGACCCTAGCTTTTGACCGGAAGGTCCAAGTCTCTGGGAAAGATTATCAGGCCACATTCTGCTGTGGTCAGGAATGCCTCAGAGCCTTCAGGTCTCCTGTATTAACAGGCCCCAAACATCCAGGTGAGAGAGATGTTGCCCACAGAGGTCTGATTGCATCCAGAGAACTGGATCCTGTTCTGGGTGCCATATATTAAGCGTGGCAAAGGCTCTCCTGGGAAGGGTGGTGAGAATATGAAGTGTCACAAAATGTGATTCAAAGAACTGAAGAGAAGCCTTGGATAGAGTACAATGATCATCTTTAGAAGGCAGATTACATTTTATGCTCTTCCAGCTGACAGGATGAGGGCCAAGCAGGGAAGTGAAGATGGGCACTCCAGCTGATGGTAAGGAAGGATTACTTAATCTGCAGAGTGGCCCAACAGTGACAGCACCAGAGACACGCAGCATGTCAGTGAGTGCCTTGCCCTTTAGATAGTTCTAGTACAAACTGGATCCTCATTGGGCCAGAATCTCAGAGATGATTCTTCCTTTGGGGGCAGGTTGGACTATTATATTTTACCTCCCTTCTAATTCTAGGTTTCTGTGGTTCCAGGTGCTTCATTAGGGCAGGGCAACAAGTAATCTCAATCTCAGAGATCAGTCATTTTCTTTATAATCAGCGCTGCTGTTGCTTCAGGTAGATTCTGAGTTTTCTCTTTGGCGAGAAAGAGAATGTAGGTGGAAGGAGGGAGGTTATATCTGTGTCTCTCAATGGAAACTAATGACAACTTTACTCATTGCTGCATTTATTAATGGGTGGCCTTTTATGTAGATTGTTTAGAAGGTAAAACAATACTATTAGTCATAAAATTTTGGTTGGTTCTTGGCTCACCCAGTTATCTGCCCCAAGCACGTGGAGTCATATTTAGGACAGAGGCTCTGTCTGCAGTATGAGAAAAGCAATTAAGACATGTATTCACTGTGCTAGCTTGCCTTTGTTCCAGGCCTTTGGGAGATAAAAGGCAATTCAGAGTTTACAATCTATCTAAAATTTCTGTGTTTTGCATTTCACAATGGGGAGCTAGGCTCACCCATATTCCCCCATGTGCCCTTATCTATGATTCAGTAATAAACACAAATGTTAGCCTTGAGAATAAAAATGTGAGTGGAAACCCAATTAGTGATATTCGTCTTTCTTAATTGCTATGAAAAGGAGATGGGCCAACTTGCGTGCTGACTTTTGTAGCATCTAAAGAACGAAAGTGTCTGTTCTAGTAGCTTATGTCTAGTAAAAGGAAGAGATCAAAGGAATTGGCATTATTTGAACATCTACTCTTTGCTAGTCTCTGGACCAGGTGAACAGAGCAGTCTTATGTAATGGTTATGTCCCATTTACAGGTGAAGAAATGAGCTAAGAAAATTAAGAGATTTGTTCAAGATGATCCTGTTGGTGCACAGAAGACAAGAGCTCTCTCTAACACAGATAACATACAAAAAGACATTTAACTTCCAAATCATAGTTATTTGGCTTTGACATGTTTATAAGCACCAAAAAAAACGCCTGCAGAAGCCCAATCCTCCACGTCCATTTATCCTCTCTCCCTAAAACTTTTTTCTTAGCCCTGCTATTTAGAGCCTAGTCAGGATCCAACTCTGTGTAGAATATAGGAAAGTGTTTTAAACCAGGAGCCAAGAGGCCTGAGTTTGAATCCTGGCTCTGGAACTTGCAGCAATTTACCTCCTCTCTCCAAGCTAATTTCCTCATCAATAAAAAAAGGGGGAGGGGGGCCGGGTGTGGTGGCTCCCGCCTGTAATCCCAGCACTTTGGGAGACTGAGGCGGGCAGATCACCTGAGGTCAGAAGTTTGAGACCAGCCTGACCAACATGGAGAAATCCCATCTCTACTAAAAACACAAAATTAGCTGGGCATGGTGGTGCATGCCTGTAATCCCAGCTACTCAGGAGGCTGATGTAGGAGAATCATTTGAACCCAGGAGGAGGAGGTTGTAGTGAGCCGAGATTGCACCATTGCATTCCAGCCTGGGCAACAAGAGCAAAACTCTGTCTCAAAAAAAAAAAAAAAAAAGAAAAGAAAAAGAAAACGAAGGAACTGGATAGGATGACTGTAAAATCCTGCCAGCTCTGTCGTTTGAATCTACATCTGAATCTACAGTGAGGCTCTCCAGAGATCTCTGAAGTTGGCCATTTCTGCATAACCTGATGGAAAAGAGAAAATTGGGCATTTGGGTCCTTGAACAGCTTGGGGCTGGGGTTGCCTTCTCAGCTGCTTTTACTGATTGCATGAATTTGCCATCTGTTTTGATTAGATTTGGCTAGAAACAGCCCAGCAGATGAAGGGGTGTCTTAGCTATGGACAGCTGCAGCTTCCAGACTGAGCTCTGGCTGCAGTTGGAAGAGGTTTCTCTTTAACTTCAGTCCTTCCCCATGTGCTTCTAGCTCCCGGGAGCAGGAGACAGAACAGTGAACTCTTCCTGGGCTGCTGGCTGGTTGTGGGCTGTTAAAGATAATAATCTATTAAGCCATGGATGAGTTTTCCAGCTGAAGCTTAGGGCATCATAAGCCATCCTGCAATGGAAGATACACACTGAGCCTGGTGCCAGGGGAGGCCTTCCCTGCAGTCACCGAGAGTCTGTGTGTTAGAGTCTAATCCCAAAGGCCAAGACACTGCCATGAAGCAGCCAGCTACCAAGGCCAAAGGAGCCCTCGTCTTGAGACTCTGCACAGTGGACTCAAATGGTCATCCTACAACAGTGAACATTCACATGTGTGGCCTTGTGCCTGGGCTGTGGGAGATCCAAAAGTGAACCCATATGCTTCCCAACCTCAACAAACTTCCTGTCTCATTGGGGAGACAATATGCATGTAGAAAACCCAACTGTAGACTCAAACTGCCTGGGCTTCAATCCCCGCCCTTCTAGCTGTGGAACTATGGTCAAGTGATTATCTCCCTCTGTGCCTCAGTTTCTCATCTCCAAAATGGAGGTCATTATGGTACCTACCTCAAAGGGTTGGCATGGCAATTAAATGAATTTATATATGCAAATCACCTAGAACCATGACTAATGCATAGTAATTACTATTATTACCTCCACTATCATTACCATTGTAATGCTATGCATGGAGAGGAAGAAATCCCAGAAAAGTTCCGAGAGAGTGAGTGACTCCTTCTGACTATAGGGATTGGGTTGGATTGAGGGAGAAAGGTATATTTGAGCCGGACTTCAAAGGATGACTAGGATTTCAACAGCTGTGGATGTGGTGCAAGGGTATTTCAGACTAAGGGCATGAGGAGCGCAAGTAGCTACACAAGGGTGTGAAAATGGCACAACCCATGGAGAACTGAAATGGCAGATGAAGCTGAGGGATTAGTTAAGGGCATCGGAGCCCATTAAGGGATTTGGATTTTGTCTGTAAGCCCTTGTTCTGGAAGCCTTTCCAGATTTTTCAACAGGAGAATGACAGACTCAGTTTTGCATTTTAAAAAGGTCTTTCTGGCAGATGTGTAGTTGCTAAGAGTGTGGGCTTCAGACTCACACTGCCGGGGTTCAAATCCTGGCTGTGACACCGAATTAGTTCAGGTAGGCTAAATGGCTGTGACATATAGACTGAAACATGGATAATGGCACAAACACAATAGAAGTTTATTTCTGGATCATGTAACAGTCTAAGGAGAGTGTGTCTTCTTGGCAGGTGGCCCTCATCCGTGTGATGACTCAGGGATCTGGCTTCTTGGGAGCTTGCCACCTCTAGGGCCTCACTGTTTTTGGCCTCTAGCTGGTGGAAGGGTAGAGAGACCAGTGAGGAGACAAGTTGTCAATTTTATAAATCCTGGACTAGATGCGGTATGCACCACTTCTGACACACCCACTGTGAGAGAGGCTGAGAAGTCCACTCTCGCTCCATTCCTGGCATTCTTCCTATTACGATAAACTAGCACTGCCCTATAGAACTTTCTGGGATGACGGAAATGTTTTGCATCTGTTCTTCTCATATGATAGCTGCTAGCCATGTGTTGCTATTGAGCACTTGAAGTGTGGCCAGTGAAACTGAGAGCTAAATCTTACATTTTATTTATTTGTAGTTAATTTGAATAGCCACACATGCCTAGTGGCTATTGTATTGGTCAGTGCAGCTATGGAGAAACAGAGTAGATTGTGACTTACAGGCAGTGGAGTCTGCCACAGACAGGTATCAGTTCTGTGATTGAGTGACTAATTTAATCTCTGTGTCTCGCTTTCCTCAACTGTCAGATGGGTATAATAGTAGTAACTGCCTCCTGAGGCTGTTGTGAGGATTAAGAGATTATTCAGACAAAACACTTAGGGGCTGGCACACATACAGTGCTCAAGCAAGGTTATCATATGGATGACTTGGAGGCAGGGATAGCAGATAAGAAGTGTACAACAGTCCAGAGGAGAGAGCCCTATAGAATTACCTCCAAGTATTGCCCTTTGCTCCAACCAAGCTATATTGCTTGCTCTTTTCTAAACACGACTCCACAGCACTCACTTCCTCTAAATCATGCTCTTTTGCCTTGATCCGTTCATCCCTTCGTATTGAAATCCTGCTGTTCTATCAAGACCTGGTTCAAATGTCACATTTCCATGAAGCCCTCATGGTCTTCCCAGCTCTGTGTGATCACTGCAGTCTGTGAAGGTCCTGATGCTTCGTGTGCTCTCCACAATCATGTCAAAGATGCTCTTTCATCATCTTGTGCATTTGTCTAGATAGGAGTGGGGTTTTTTTTTAAAACCCATCTCTCTACCTTCCACTTTACCCAGCAGAATTATTTGTGTATTTCGAGGAGGCAAGAAATGTTGATTGCACTGAGTTGATTTCATCAGGAGCATAGAGAGTTGCAAAGACATGTTCCCTGGACAATTAGAGGCACAGATTACATCTACAGAGTACTATATGAAGCAGGACTTTGGCAATTTCCCAGGTCATTAAATCTGTGTAGATGTCCAAATGGGAAAATTCCGGCCACCTCATTGGCATGGAGTTTGCAGAATTCTCTTTGACCTTTACACAGCTTTTATTCTTTCACATTTCTTGACAAAAAGAGACTTCTAGTTCACATGCCTTTTGCCATATGTCTTTTGCTACTGTCTGTTAGGCCACTCCTGCAAAATTCCTGACCAGAAACTGCCAAGGAGGACTGGAACTACTCAATGGATTGCCTGGACATGGGTCCAAAGAACTGTATAAGGACTCAATGATAGCAAAGTCACATGAAACCATCCCATGGTCTCTGTGGCCCCAGGCAAGCCACTCAGGACTATCTTGTGTCTTTTGCAACATCAGCCTCAAAATCTTAAGGATGTTCCCCCAAATACTCTAGATTCTCTTAAGAGTCCATTAATGTTTTCATTAATCAGTTTATTTAGATGTCTTCACTGCTTCATCCATCAAGTATTTGTTGAACTCCTGCTATATGCCAGGATTATTCTGGTGTTTAGAGAGAATATGAAACAATGTTTCTATTTTCAAGAAGCTTTCATTCTAATTGGGTGGCAAGAAAATAAACAAAAATATATGTCAGGTGACTAAGTTCTGTGAAGAGAAAGAACGGAAGCCGTCTCATTCTATATTGCTACATAACAAATCACCCCAAAATTTAGTGGCTTACAATATCACTTTATTATTTCTCATGAATTGTGGCTTTGCTGGCTTATCAGGGTGGTTCTGCTGGAGCCATCCCCTGGGCTCATTCATGAGGTTGCAGTCATCTGGACGCTCAACTAGGGCTCGGAGGTCTAGGGAGGCCACTCATATGTCTGGGGCTTTGGTATTGGCTGTCGGCTGGTCTTCGCTCTGCACATGGACCTCATCATTCAAGAGTCTAGCCTGGAATTTCTTACATAGTGGTGGGAGCATTCTAAGAAAGCAAAGGCAGAGGCGGTGAGGCCTCATGTGACTAGGGACCAAGTCACACTGTATCAGTTCCATCTCATTCTGTTGGACCTTGCCAGTCACAAGGCCATCCCAGCCCAAGGTAGATGTCACATCTTGAGAGGAGAAGCTGCAAAGGATTTGTGATCATTTTAAATCTACCCCACTGGATAAGGGAGCAGCAAATAACAGGATATGCTATTTTAGATAGAGTAGTCAGAGAAGGGCTCTCTGATGAGGTATAATTTGGGCAGAGACCTGAATGAAGCGAGTGAGTAAACCATGAAAGTATTTGGGGGAGAGCATGCTAGGCCTTTGGAATAGCAAGCAAACTCTCTGAAGCCAGACCAAAGCAATACTTTGCATTTGAGATAATAATGCAATATGAAGACTTTTCAGCTGGGCATGGTGGCTCATGCCTGTAATCCCAGCACTTTGTGTGGCCGAGGTGGGCAGATCACCTGAGGTCAGGAGTTTGAGACCAGCCTGAGCAACATGGTGAAACCCCGTCTCTACTAAAAATACAAAAATTAGCCGGGTGTGGTGGCACATGCCTATAATCCGAGCTACTCAGGAGGCTGAGGCAGGAGAATCACTTGAACCTGGGAGATTGAGGTTGCAGTGAGCTGAGATCACACCACTGCACTCCTACCCAAGTGACAAAGCAAGACTCCATCTCAAAAAGAAAAAATGAAAGACTTTTCAATAAAGATACTTCCATGTCATTTGTGGGAAATCTAGTTCTCAGGCAACAGTGGAGAATTCCTGAGTGAGCTGAGCCAAGATGGAGGGGGAACACCTGCTTTTGGAACCTGAGATACGAGAATGAATCATATATACAATTTAAGACCAAAAAGAGAGGCCATCGCTTTCATCCCTGCTGCCATCCTTCAATTCTCCCAGTCTGGTTTTCTAGGCATTTTCTGTAGCACCTGGTAGAACTCCAGGAACTCCACAGTTTGAAAATTCCTCTCTGTTTCCAACTCCAATACCTCTGGTTTTAGTCAAAGTGCTTTGCACACATCCTGCCCTCCGCCTGACCACATCCTTCACACAGCCTGTGGGAGCCTCTCTGTGAGTGAATCAACAAGGTTTGACGCATGAGAGGCAAAGGCGTCTGACTCACTAGAGAACGGAGCAAAGAGAAGCAAGGCAGAAGGGATTTTCTACTGTAATTACCCAAGATCACCAGGGCAGTCTGAGGGTAATCGGGTAATTAGTGTGTGTGTGTGTGTGTGTGTGTGTGTGTGTGTGTGTGTGTGTGTGTAGTGAGGGACAATTATCTGGCTCACTGGCTGCCAGACGCTTGTTACTGCCCCTCTGGCCCTTGGGCTGGGTTCCTGGCTCTACCTGTGGACTATTAAGTGTCATGACCTGTCACGCAGAGGAGCCTGTTATTATCTCCGTGTTAACACGGTATTTATCCACAGAACCCTGCCAAGTCACCTGTAATTAAAGGGCCTTCACGTGGTCCCCCTGCCCTGGCATTGGATGGACAACTATGAAAGTTGTCAGGGCAGGGGTGGCTTTAAAAGGCTGAGGAGGTGGGCTGGGGTCATCCTGGGAGGCTAGGGAGGATCGCTGTAACTGAGTCTTGCCCCAACCTATTGCCAAACCCCAGGAACCCAGAAACAGGATTCAAGAGGCATCAAGACACCCCCAAATCAGTCACATTTCCACATGGGGCTAAGTCATTGACTACTGAGTAAAATGAAAGCCAACTTAAAAATTTTGGAAGCTCTTTGATGGTAGAGAGGGGATCTCATTACGTAACAGGGAGTACAACTTTCTAGAAGTACCCTGTAGTTCTTACTCTCTACTTCCCAGTCATTCTTTACTATCTCCCTCAAAATGCTCACCTCTTTCCCTGGGGCTCCCCTGTCTTTGGGGCTCTTTTCTATTTGTCACAAGCAATTCTACATCTTTTCTGATGAAAATAAAAGTTACCCTCAGCCTCTTCCATTTCTCTTCCTTCTCTTACCCTGTCATCTCCACAAAAGGCACAGACACAGAAGCTTCCTTAAAAGAGTCAATGGAGTGAAGCTGTGGTCACTTATGGGTCAATATTTTGCCTCTGGTGCCTAAGCAGTGCTGTTCTGAGCAACCTTATACTTATCCTTCTACATTCCTAGACTTGGAGTGCCTGGGTATGAATCTTTTCATTTGAAAAGATGTCAAATAGTTTCTAAAGGGTTGTACACATTTAAATTCCCACTAATAATTTATTAGAATGCTTGTTTCCCCACATTCTTGCCAACTTGGGTTACTACCCCTTTTTAAAATTACCTTCATCATTTTCTTATTATACATGCGATATATGCTCATTGCAAAACAAAACAAAACAAAACAAAAACTGGAAAGTACAGAAAAGTGTAAGAGAAAATAGCTGTTGTGCCTTCACCCAAAGAGAAGAAACACTCCCCATTTTTATAGAGGATGACAGCAAAGACCACAGATGGAGACCACAGTAGTCACCTGAGGAACCTTCTGGAATCCCTAGTGCTGGTTGTAAGATGTTAACGATCACCCACTTACCCCCTTCCTCCACTCCTCTGATGTCTCCAAAGGCTTCAGATGCTTTCTTCAGTTGGCAGGGTCTATTCTGAGGGAGATGGTTCCAGGTATCTGCACCCTTGAAGTATGTCTCCTGCCTCAAAATAGTTCTGCAGCCAGGAAGATTCCACGCCTGAGGATTTGTGGAACAGGAATGGAGCACAAACATTCCAAAAATGTGTTTCCAGACATTGGCCGCTGGATCCAACAGATTGGAAAACCCATCTCCCTGGCCAAGCCCAGAGCCAAGTTTCCATTTCTCAGGGACCCTGACATGCCCCATTAAGCCTTTGCTCTAATGACTGCTCTGCTTTCTGTTCCAGAGACCTGAATTATAACGAGCTGCAGGAATTCCCCGTGGCCATCCGGACCCTGGGCAGACTGCAGGAACTGTAAGCGCCTCTGTTGGTTTCTGTGGGTGTCCTTCTGTCCCAAGGGCAGGGGCTGAAGCCAGCCTGAGCTGCCTCATGCTCTCACCTCCTCACCTCCCATGGTCCTTGTAAAAGATGTAGCTGCCCCTGTCCCCCAGCTCCTCAAGCCCCAGTGCAGCTCTAAGTAGTCCCAGGCCTCATTAGCTTGGCTTTGGGCACTTCCTGGGGGTATGTCACCAGCAGAAATGGCCCTGGGCCCTTCCAGCCTGGGAAAACCCATAGCACAAGCCACCTTCTATTAGCCTGGGCCTGGCACTGCCCTTGCCTTGGTTGGGATGTGTCCAGAGAAGAATGGGGAAAGGAACTGAGAGCTGGTTTACAGGATCACTCCTCAGCACCTTGTCCCCAGGGGGACTGAGAAGTTGTCTCTGGTTCCCCAAAGCCACCATTTATTATTTTATTTCAGCATTCACTGAGCACCCAGTGTGCCCAGCACTGTGTTTAGTGATAAACACAAATGAAGGGTCAGATTGACATGGCCCTCCCCAAACATCCTTGAGCCTCAATGAAGACACAAAGTAACATAGGTAAAACAGGGAGTGGGACAAAGTGGTATAATTCCAACCATAAATTGCAGAGTATTAGCTAAAACAATGGTGGGAATTCAGAGTAACATGGAAAGATCATTGTGGACTAATCCTGACATGAGCCTTAAAGGATGACCGGGATTGAGGTAGCAGTGATAGGGGAGGGGAAAGGCATTTCAGAGGAAGAAATTGTAGGTAAAGACCCAGGTAGGAAGTTGAGCTGGCAGAGGGATGAGCACAGGTGGGAAGCAGCTTTACTGGAGGGAAGCTCTCAGGAAACAATAACAGCTCTATTGTACAGCGAGAGTGGGACCAGATTAAGGGTCCTGGAGGCTCATAAACAGAGCCCCAAACTTTCAGGCAGCTTAGTATCTTTTTTTTTTTTTGAGACAGACTCTCACTCTGTCGCCATGCTGGAGTGCAGTGGCACGGTCTTTGCTCACTGCAACCTCCGCCTCACAGGTTCAAGCGATTCTCCTGCCTCAGCCTCCCGAGTTGCTGGGACTACAGGCACGCGCCACCACACTCAGGTAATTTTTGTATTCTTAGTAGAGACGGGGTTTCACCATGTTGGCCAGGATGGTCTCTATCTCTTGATTTCATGATCCGCCAGCCTCGGCCTCCCAAAGTGCTTGGATTACAGGCGTGAGCCACTGTTCCTGGCCAGCTTAGTATCTTTATAGCTCAAACCACCACCACCACCTGAGACCTATAGTGCTAGCCCCATGCCACCTCCCTTGCCTCAACCAGAAGTTTGAAGGTGTGAATGCCAGATGTAGGCAGCACATAGGGAACAATTGGACCTAGAGGAAATAGTCTGGCTGGGTGTGGTGGCTCATGCCTGTAATCCCGGCACTTTGGGAGGCCGAGGTGGGCAGATCACTTGAGGTCAGAAGTTTGAGACTAACCTGGACAACATGGTGAAACCCTGTCTCTACTAAAAATACAAAAATCCGCTCAGCATGGTGGTGCACACCTGTAGTCCTAGTTACTTGGGAAGCTGAGGCATGAGAATTACTTGAACCCAGGAGGCAGAGATTGCAATGAGCAGAGATTGTACCACTGTACTCCAGCCTGGCAACAAAGTGAGAATCTGTCTCAAAAAAAAAAAAAAAGTCTGAGTGAGAAACTATTGGAAGTTCTCCATTGCCAGAGTCACCAAGATCTAACTTTTTTCCTTTGAGCTGGGGCATGAGGGGAGCATGAGATTTGATCGATCAAGAGGGCATGGAGGGAATAGGATGTGCAAAAGCATTGAGCTGGGAAATAATAAAGCATTAGGGAAGAGAGAGGAGACCTAAGTTAGCAGGGGCAAAAATATATGGGAGGGGATGTAGCTGTCTATCTCCATCTCTCTCTCTCATCTGTTGAGAGAAAGCTGCTTGAGGACAGGACCCCTGTCTTAGAAACTTCTAAATCCCTCAGAGCTTGGCCCAGCATTAGACACAAAGATGTTGTTTAAGAAAAACATAATGAGCAGATGAGAGGAATAAATTAATGAACAAACAGGCCTGGGTTGGTGGCACTGACTGGAGGTGTCTGAGGGTGAATCTGTGAGTGAGACAGCATGAAGGTGGAAGTCATGATGGGACGGCAGGAGGAAGACAGAGATGAGCAAAGGCCAGGGGGACAGAGAAGCCAGAAACTTCCAATGAAAAAGATGGGAAGGAAAGGGGCCTGCTCCACACGGGTTATATACTTTTCAGTCCAACATGTTATTTATTTTGAAATGTTCTTCCCAACTAACTAAACACATAATTCTGGCTTCTAGACTCCCAGACCCTCAGCTGGGTGCCTCAGTCCTCATTTTCCTGTAGTGCCATCCACAGTCATTCAGCAGCCCATTCCGCACCTTATCCCCCCGACCGCATGCTGTTGACACTTCTATGTTTCTTTATTTCAGGGCCTTGAGGCCAAGCTAGCCTCCATTTGAGGAACATCCCTCACTTGGGATCCCCTGGAAGCTGTGTCTTTTCTGTATCTTCCTTTTTCTCTCATACACCCTTGGCTTCCTCTGTGGGGACCCACCAGGGCTCCCACCACAAGTGACTAAGGAGAGGATTCTCTTCCTGGGGCCTGAACTCAGCCTCTTGCTCTTGAGTTGCTCCCACAGGCTTCCTGAGGCCTGCAGCAGGGTCTCAATCCCTCACTCTTTTCACACTTGTTAGGGAAAGGAGGGTGTGTAATTGAACAGGAAGAAAAATCAGCTGGGTACAGTGGCTCATGCCTGTAATCCCAACACTTTGGGAGGCCGAGACAGGAGGATCACTTTAGTCTAGGAGTTCTGGACTAGCCTGGGCAACAAAGTGAGATCTCGTCTCTACAAAAAAAAATCAAAAAAAATTAGCCAGGTGCGGTGGCACATGCCTGTAGTCCCAGCTATGTAGGAGGCTGAGGCAGGAGAATTGCTTGAGCCCAGGAAGTCAAGGCTGCACTGCAGTGAGCCAAGATCGCATCATTACACTCCAGCCTGGGCAACAGAGACCCTGTCTCAAAAAAAAAGGGAAAAATCACAGGCAGTATTTGAATCTGAACCTGGAATCTCCAGGCCAATGCCTCTTTTATCTTATGGACTATCTAGCTTGCTGTCCAAAAGCCCTGTGGAATTCCATGCCTCTCCCTCTCTATACTTTTCTCCAAATCCTCACGGGTTCCCGGGTGTTGTCTTGCAGGGGTTTCCATAACAACAACATCAAGGCCATCCCAGAAAAGGCCTTCATGGGGAACCCTCTGCTACAGACGATGTGAGTACTACTTTCTCTGGTCTCTTAATGCCGAACAGTGTTTTGGGGAGGAGGACAGAGGATGGGAAGGCAGGAGGGACTTCCCTAGGAAGCACCAGGGAGGCAGAAGAATGGGAGGGGTTGCCTTTCCCTGCATGTTCTTTCCTGGGTCTACATTGATAGGAGAAGAAAGCAGAGATTGGCCTTAGCCCCAGCAGAAAGGCCTAAAAAACCCAGTTAGGTGTTTGACCTTCTTCTTCCAGACACTTTTATGATAACCCAATCCAGTTTGTGGGAAGATCGGCATTCCAGTACCTGCCTAAACTCCACACACTGTAAGTTGGCTTCTGAAGGCTCCTGCAGCCTGAACCTCCCCCTTTCCTCACTTCTTCTTGCTCTCTCCTGCCTTCCACCTGCGGATCTCTCCCTTGCAAGGCACAAGTCCACTGCAAAGCACGGTCTTTAAGGCTGCAGGCCTCTGCTTTGCTCTGACCCGTTCCCACCTCTTTCTAAATTTAATAGCCTCCCTCCACTTCCCTGACCTGTGGCTTCTTCCCAGGTCTCAAAGGGACAAAGAAGGTCCATCTCCATAGTCAAGGACTTTCATCTGGCCTCTTGGACTTTATCCTATTCATAGTAGCTTTTCCAGAAATAATTGGGAAAGAGTTTTGAAAATGGTGTGTTCTCAAGGCTGGTTCTCCTGTGGCCTTGGAATCCAGATCCCTGGGTCCTTTGCTGTGCCATCGTTGTTACCCTTGGCCTGAAGGTGCTCTCTATTTCTCCTCTCTCATTCTCTAATTTCCAGCCCAGGTCACACTTCTTCAAAAAGCTTCCACAGGGCCAGATACAGTGGCTCATGCCTGTAATCCTAGCACTTTGGGAGGCGGGTGGATCGCTTGAGGTCAGGAGTTCGAGACCAGCCTGGCCAATATGGTGAAACCCTATCTCTACTAAAAATACAGAAAAGTAACCGGTTGTGGTGGTGGGCACCTGTAATCCCAGCTACTCAGGAGACTGAGGCAGGGGACTCTCTTGAACCCGGGAGGCAGAGGTTGCAGTGAGCCGAGATCGCACCATTGCACTCCAGCCTGGGCAACAAGAATGAAACTCCATCTCAAAATAGAAATACAAAAATTAGCCAGATGTGGTGGTGCATGGCTGTAGTCCCAGCTAAGCTACTTGGGAGACTGAGGCAGGAGAATCGCTTGAACCTGGGAGGCTGAAGTTGCAGTGAGCCAAGACTCAGTCTCAGGAAAAAAAAAAAAAAAAAAAAAAAAAAAAAACTTGCGTGGATTGCTGTCAGCCTACTGTGGCATCACAGTAACATCACCGACGTCTCCAAAGCACATACTTAACTTTCATGTTCGTTAGGGCATTTCATCTTCATCCTAACCCTGCGAGGTAGGTGTTATTGGTCCATTTTACAGGTGGAACATGAGGTACTCAGGCCCTGCTTGGGCATGAACCCAGAACCCTTTAATTTCAGATTCTGGGCTCATTTCTGGACCCCATGCTGCCTCCTCGGGGCTTTTCACAACACTCAATTTTCTGCGCTGCTGTTGCATGCAGGCCCCATGTGGGTCCATGTCCTCAATAAGATAGGAGATGGTGGGGAGGAGGAAAACCACCAGTCTAAAGCAGTTTAAGAGAACTGATAGTTCTAATAAAGTTCCAGCAGATGACAATTTAGGGGAGACCCTATCTCAGGTTTTAATAAGCAAAACCCAGCAGCCAAGGGTTTCTCCAGAAGCACCCAAGCTGTTGTCTATTAACCAAAGGCCATTCCCATGTTGCTTGGCGGTGGAGTTTTTGCAAGATGAAGCGTGAATGCTAAGGTTGCCCAGCTCTGTCTGGGTGAGGGTGTGCTGAGCAAACTCAAGCAAACGGCTGGTTGGACCCTGCTAAGCATGGCTCAGCCTCCACAAGGGCCTGCGTGGCTGACTTGAGGAAGACTGCAGGGAAGCATGACATTGCCACCAAAGAAGGAGTCCTGGAGGGGAGACAAAATGGAGAATTGAGAGTCTTGATGTTGAGATGCTCTGACTCCACCCCTCAGAGCTCATTGTCTCTGTTTCCAGATCTCTGAATGGTGCCACGGACATCCAGGAGTTTCCAGATCTCAAAGGCACCACCAGCCTGGAGATTCTGTGAGTGGCTTCTCTCTCCCTCCACTTTATCTATCGCCCCAGCTTCACTCCCAAGGGCTCTTCCACTCCCTGCCCCTAGAAGGCTGTCTAGGTTCCTTGCTTCCCTTTTATCCAGCCTGTCTCTACTGTTGGCTCCATCCCCTTCCTCCTGATGTGCCACTGCCCACAGGCAAGGTCAGGAGGTGGCAGATGGGATGGCAGCAAGGAGACTGGTCTTTCTCTTTATCATGCTTGGGGTTTTCAGGTATGAATTCAGAGCTCCTAACCCCAAGCCACAGGTACACTGAGGGTTGAAGTGATGGAGAGGAGGGTTGTGAAAACCCATCTTCTTTGCCTTTCTGAAGCTTGATCCAACAAAGACGTTCTTGTATTTTCTATTCTTATATCCTGTGGCGTAGAGAACAGGACTGTCGAAGCACAGTAGGCCCTTGATACATTTAAATGAATGAAATGAAACTATCGAGCCCAGAGTAAGTGTCAGGAAGTTGGCTGCCCTGCCCCACACCGCAAAGCTCATTCATGGCACCTCCAGGACTGGGGCTGTCCTCTGTGCCTCCATTGTCTCCCCACTAGATTCCAGGGCATGTGGAAAATTTTCCATGAGGAAGTAGTCAGTCCCCAAAGATGACCTTGGCCTTGAGTCCTTCCTGGGACACCCTACCCAAAGCCAGGCCTGCTCTCCAACCTGCCCCCACAGTCATCTCCAGCCCAACACCTGGTTCTTCCCTTCTTTCCCATCTCTGCTCCCTCCTCCGAGGCACAGGGACCAAACTCTGTGCCTGGTTCCCATGGTCCCACTATGGTGTTTTTCTGTTTACACTTGCCCATGGACATCCCCCTGTCTCTAAAGCCCCTTCACCAGAGAAGATTTGTGTCCCTGTCCTACAGGCCCAGTGCTGCTTGAGACCATTATAAGACATGGAGGGGGGTAGGATGGGGATGGCTGGAGCAGGGCTGGACATGCAAGCACAGTCTGCCAAGCAGAGCCCTGGGTTGTGGCCCTCTCGCTCCACTCCCCTCCCCCAGCTCCTCTAGGCCCAAGGGAGCTTGGTGCTCAGATGCCAGTGTCTGCTCATTTCTGTCCCCACAGCCCCACCCCCTGCCCTGTCTCTCCCTCCATTTCTCTCTTTTGTTAGCTCCGTCATCCCACGACAGTATCAGGTCCAGAGCTGGAGCCGGGTGGCTGGGAATGGCAGGGCCCCGGGCCTGGTGCCAGCTCTGTCTCTGTTCTCCCTGCAGGACCCTGACCCGCGCAGGCATCCGGCTGCTCCCATCGGGGATGTGCCAACAGCTGCCTAGGCTCCGAGTCCTGTGAGTGCTCACAAGCATTCTACAGTCTTGGCATTGTGCCCCTGCCCCCATGTCCCACAGAAGGCCTCTCCTGCTTCTGTCCCACTTGGTCACTTCCCTTCCTGGAGAGTGGGGCAGCATAGGCTCCTGCTGAGAGCCTACCCCAGAAGGACTGGGTTTGAAGTGCAGCTCTGCCACTTACTAGCTGTATTCATTTGGACTCACTCTTTAATGTCTCTGAGCTTCGATATCCTCGTCTATAAAATGTAAGTCAATTTGTAAGGGTTGAAAAAAATATGTAAAGCACCTAGTGCATAATACCAATAAATGACGTAATTACTCTAATTTACACAAGAAAATTAATCCCCTCTTGGGATCTTGGGCCTGTGGAGGTACTTAAGTGGCCTCTGAAGTCAAGGGGAGTTTTCCTCTTTCCTTGGACTCCAACTTGAGTCTGAGGCTCCTCATCAGGGACCATAGCCCCACAGCTCAAGATGGGTGGACCAACACACAGTGTATGGAAACAGCCCTAGATTGGGGGTCCGGAGACACAGGCTCCAGACTCAGCCTTACCACTGAGTGGTGTATGTCCTTTAGCAGGTCCTGTCCCCTCTGTGGGCCTCAGGTTTCTCATCTGCTGAGTGAAAGGGTTGGGCCAGATGATCCCTAAGGGCCTCCAGCTCTGATCTTTCCTGCCAGCTCCATAAATGGTGACTGCAGGTGCTTGGGTTAGCATTGCTCAGTGAGGTCCAATGTGTTCTCTGCTGGCTGGCTCAGTGCCCTTCTCCCCAACTCTTTGCCTCTTTCCTGTTCACCACGCCCCTCTCACTTCCTGTTTGTCTTCCTCCAGGACCCTACCAGGTTTCCTCAGGCCATCACACGATAAGGTAGCCCCATCTAGGCCCAGTGAGGAGTGGGACTTAGTAGGAGGAAATGCAGAGAAAACAAATTGAGGAGACTGGTGCCCTGGTGTGAGATGCCTCAACAGCCATGTCCCTGTGGGGTCCCCACAGCCTTTGGCTGCTTGACAGGAAAGCACAGCCCTGGCCAGAGCCCCCTGCCCCACCACAGCCCTCACATAACCACCACTTCACCCCGGCCCTGGCCTTTCTCTTTTCCCCAGGGAACTGTCTCACAATCAAATTGAGGAGCTGCCCAGCCTGCACAGGTGTCAGAAGTTGGAGGAAATGTGAGTCTGGGGTGGGGAAGAGGCAAAGGCATGCCAGCCAGACCCTGAGAAAGTCCTGCAGGGAGGCATGTTGCAGGGCGTCAGTAAGGGCCGATGCAAACTCTGACACTTCTTCCTTCTCTTTTCTGAGTTTGTTGAACCCAGGGTTTAGGGCTGAGAGCTTGGCAGAGGCCTGCACAATGGCCCTAGGACTCACAGTAGAAGACAGACCCAGGAGCTGGTACCTAAAAGAAGTCTCAAGGCCGCTCCTTATGAATCAGTAGCAACACAGAAATGCAGTAGTGATTACGACCAGTGGAGGGACAGGGTCACATCAGGGCCCAGTGGGCTGGACCGAAGAAGGCTTTAAGTAATTGCAAGCACCCTGCATTTTGGAGGATGCTCTCTCCTTTTCCATACCCCCGTAAACACACACATGCATATGTGTGTATGTTTGCATGTTATACACAGACATACACAATCATATGTGGAAGAACAAACCTGGGATTCAAAGGTCACAAATAAAACATCATTTGAAAAATTCTCTAAGCTCTGTTAACCTAGCTTCTGTTTTCTCAAGTCAACATGGCCTCTTGAGCCTCCCTGTGTCTGTCCCCTACTTCTAGGCAGGACCATACCTTTTGGGGCTGGGGCAGGGTAGAGGTATGAGGGTCTCCTGTTTGTCTAGGTGCCAAGGGAAGGAGAGTCTTCTGCATGACTGAGGTCCAGGGTCCATCTCCCGTTCAGACAACCAGTCTACTGAGCTCTGCTTCCCAGCTTGGGCCAGTCACTTGGGTTGGGCGGTGCTCTGCTTCTGGGCTAGGGTCTGGAGGACCCATGGTGATGGGAGGTGTGGGGGCCAGTTTGGCTGGGCTGGGAGCCAGGCCCAGTGGGAACACTGGAAGCTGACTCCCTTTTGGGCCATGGGGATGGTTTTGTGGCTTTGTCTCCTGACCCACTTACCCAAGGCAACCGGATCCCCTTGTGCTCCCTTTAATTCTGGTGACTTCCTCGGGCTGGGCCCTTTCTTCCTGTGCCAGGAGAAGTGGGGGGCTCTACTTTCTTCCTCCCAGTGCTCGGGGGGCATGGAGCGGAGCCAGGGTCTGAGCCTGCCGACTCATCCAGCCTCTCTTGCTGCTCTAGCGGCCTCCAACACAATCGCATCTGGGAAATTGGAGCTGACACCTTCAGACAGCTGAGCTCACTGCAAGCCCTGTGAGTACCCACATCCAGGGGTGGGCTATGGAGGAGCCACCATGTCCCTCTGCCAGGCATGCTCATTATCATAGCACATGTGTACAATTTAAGCAAACGTGACATGCACATCGCCTCCCAGCTCTGTAGCCCCCATCCCCAGCACACACACACACTTCTCTAGCTGGTACCCAGGAGGTCTTGAGGCTCTGGAGTCAAGCTGTTATGTCCCTGTTCCTGGGGCCACAGCCAGCTCAGGAGCTGGGCAGCAGCAGGTACCTTCCCCAAAAGGCTAAGGTTACTGTTACTGGGGGCAGGTCAGATGGGGGTGTGTGAGGGAGAGCCTGTGATGGGAACAGTGAGTCCTCCACATGTTACTATCCCCTCCTGTCACACCCTCTCTGCCTGCAGGGATCTTAGCTGGAATGCCATCCGGTCCATCCACCCCGAGGCCTTCTCCACCTTGCGCTCCCTGGTCAAGCTGTAAGTGCCTGCTGCATTCTCCTCCAGGAGGCTGGGGGCCAGTCGGGACTATGGGCTGGCCAATGGGGGCAGAAGGGCCACCCCAGAGCAGGAACATGCATATCCCAGGGAGATGGGCCTCAGCCTAATCAATCATTCTGACAATCCGTTTGACAGAGTGTGGGGCCTGATAAACAGAGAGCCTGCCTCTTGCAAGCTCTGGAACATCATCTGCTAATGTTCTGCAGTGTTTTTGCAGCCTCAGCCCTCCTCATCTCCCCTGCCTGGGTCCCACCCCCATCCTCTCTATCCACTGATAAAGAGGATGTATTGGTCCTGGAATCCCTTCACACATAGGAGGGTAGAAGTAGATGTGGGAGCCAGGGTCTCAGAGAGCTCAGGGGTTCCCTGCTTGAGCATGGCTGTAGAGGACTGCCATTCTGTGAGGCAGCAGGGGACCTCAGGTCCTTCGAATTACATGGGATATAAACAGAGTGAGCAGTGTTGGCTATGTGGTCATTATGTCAGGGCTGGAAGGGGCCTCTGCTGCAGCTGCCATGTACTGTGGGGCAGGTTATTCACTGTGCAAGGGCTCCTGCCCAAGAGGGAGCTGACATCCTGCCACCTCCTTGCCAAGCTGTGAGTCCTAAAAGCACATCTACCTAGACTGGGCCCTTTTCTGGTTAACACAAAGACTCCTTTGGGCTAGCTCTGGCCCTGGCCTCAGAGACCATCTAGCCCCACCCGCTTCACTTCACAGGTGAGGCCTCCAAGGCCCAGCAGGAGAAGTTTGCTCAAAGCCAAGGGCCAGGACTCCCAGTGGGCACACAAGTTCCTCCTCAGGCTGGGGCCATGGCTTTGCAAAACTCTCACCTCCATCTTCCCTCTCCTGTTTGCTCTAGTCCTGCCAGATAGGTAGGGTGGATATTTTTATCCCTTTGAAAGATGAGGACACTGAAGCTCAGGCAGATTTGCAGCTCCCCTTAGTTACACAGAAGTTGGTGACAGCGCCAGGTTTCCTGCCTTCCAGTCCAGGGCTGTTTCCACGACGCACAGTCTGTGGTCTTCATGTTTGGTTTGGAACCCTGGGCTTCCTCTAACGTGTCTCCAGTAGAAGAACATGCATGTCCTCACTTCTGGCTACAAAGCAAGCCCTACAAAATGGAATGGATGACCCAATCCCTGCTTGTAGCCAGATGACCAGCTCTGTCCAGTCCCAGACTCAGGCCTCTTATATCATCAGAAAAGTCAGAGGAAAGGTGGAGGATGGGGATAAACAACAACAGGAAGGTTCCCCAAGGGGTGGGCAGGGCTTCCCGGATGGCACTTAGACCTGGGCACAGGAACTAAGTGGTTGAGGGAGCTCTGTTACCTACAAATTGGGATAGCTTGGCATTAAGTCAGAACAGTCCCTGGTACATAGTTGGCACCATTATGTATTGAATGAATGAGTGAATAAAAGAATGAGCAACCTGCAGGTGGTGCCTCTAGCAACTCTTGGCTGCCCTCCTCCCTCGGCATTCAATGCTCTCTTCTAAGCTTCTCTCCTGTCCTTTGCTCCTCTCTTCTTGCTTCCATCCCAGGCACACTGGCCACATCCTCAGCACAACCCTGCCCCCTCAGCAATCCCACTGACTGCCAATAACCCTGACCATCCACTGTCCTAGGGACCTGACAGACAACCAGCTGACCACACTGCCCCTGGCTGGACTTGGGGGCTTGATGCATCTGAAGCTCAAAGGCAACATGGCTCTCTCCCAGGCCTTCTCCAAGGACAGTTTCCCAAAACTGAGGTGAGAGACTGGCTTTCCCCAACACCTGGGTAGGCCAGCTGCAGGCCCTGGAGGGACAGGGAGAAAGCCAGACAGCTCCACCCTGAGAAGAGCCTAGAGGCTTAGGTTTGACCAAGATTTAGTGGAAGGGCTCACCTGACCGCCTACAGACCAAATGGGGCCTGGTTCATGCCTCTCCTTCCTCCTTATCTCCTTGGTGGCATTTTACCCTGTCCCAAGCACCAATGCTAGTGAGCACTGGGACCTGAGAGGATAGAAGTAAGATGATGTAAAGACCCCCTAGCCCTCCTTGTACCTCACCTGGTTCCACATGTCTAGATTGTCTGTCCTCACTTGGGCAGCATCTGAGCCCCTGGAATGAGGGTAGAGCCTAGGACACTGATGGGTGGAAAACAAGCTGCACAGCCACGCCGTGGTGCTAATGACATCCCGGCCTCTTCCATGCAGCAGCAGTGGTGCAGCCTGTGTGGCCCAAGCCTCATCTGCTGCACACTATTGAGATGCCCTTAGGGCCCTGCACTCACCCTCAGAGGGCACCAAATCCAGCTCCAATGTGCCCAGAGATGGGGGAGGATAGGATGCAGGCCTCACTGAGGGCCAGACTGAAGAATCACCAGGAGAATCCCTGTCTCCTTAAATATAAAAGAGGAGGCGCTGCCTGGGAGGAGAAGCAGAGCACTGGCAGTGCTGTGTGACCTTGGGGAAGCCTCTCCCCGCTCTGAGCCAGCAGAGAGGACTCCTGAAACAATGGGCAGAACGTTTCTTTCCCCATCTCACTTGCCAAGATGAACAAAGAAAGACAGAAACGCCTCCAGAGCCCTTCAGATCAGGAGTCAGGCTACAAGGCCCTTACAAAGAATGCCTAGGAGGCTGCCAGCACAGTGAACAGGGAAATTGGGAGTTGAAGGACAGGTACTGAGTGCCCAGCCCCTGGGTTGGAGATCTCTTAAATCAGACTTAGGTCTTAGACCCCAAAGATGCTGAGGCAGCCCACCTGCCCGCCTTTCCCCCACCAGGATCCTGGAGGTGCCTTATGCCTATCAGTGCTGTCCCTATGGGATGTGTGCCAGCTTCTTCAAGGCCTCTGGGCAATGGGAGGCTGAAGACCTTCACCTTGATGATGAGGAGTCTTCAAAACGGCCGCTTGGCCTCCTTGCCAGACAAGCAGAGAACCACTGTGAGTGACTGGGGGCCCTGGGCTGGGGAGGGTGGTGGGCTGTGGAGAGGAAGTTAGAAGGGATGCTTGGGGGACCTGAGAAGGAATCTGACAGTGGCTGCAGAGGGAAGCCCCACAGAGGTGGGAGGAGCTGCCCGTGATCTGGGAGGAAACTCTGCCTCTGTTTGCACTTTGTCTCTCTAAGACTACACCCAGCGGTGCTTGGGACGAAGTAATGATGGCAACAATGGTTGTGGTAATGTCTCAATATCTGCCTAGCCCTTTGCAGTTCACAAAGTGCCTCTCACGCACCATCTCACTTAACCCTCCCCTTATGGTCCACATGTTTCTTCTCCTTCAACCTCAGGGTGTTCTCACAGAAGACAGACCCCTTATTTTATCAATCTGAGCCAATATGATTTAATTAAATCAATTGAATTAAACCTACTTCCAGAAAAAACAAATCCCCTCATAATGTGTCCTAGAACCAAAAGGAACAGTGCAGTGTTATTGCTATCCAAGTCCATGCTGCACCTCTAGTCTGCCCCATAAGTCTGAAAGTGAGACTTCCGTGGACCACCAGGTGCAAGAGACCTTCACTGAGAATGGCCTATCGAGTGCAAGCTATCTTGGGCATCTGTGCTTCTGGAAGAGTTAGGGTAAAAGGCACATGTTGGAGGCAGGCAGCCAAGGGGGTTCTAAGAGATCATTTACTAAGTGGTGTCTTAGATACTAAGGGCAAAAAAAAGGGCTTCCTTCTCCCTCTGCCCATATTACAGAACACAAGCAGAATTAGGAGGGAGAGAGTAGGGGTTCTCTACTTTGGGGTATTCTTTTTCCATCTCTCACTCTCCACCATATTTCAATGGAGAAAATAAACAAACAAAAATCAAATATAAACATGTAAGAAAAACATCTCATGACAGTGTAGACAGAACTGAGGTCCAAACCCAACTACTACATTCACCAGTTGGATTGCATTGGACCAGTCATGTAATCATACTGAACCTCACTTTCCTTATCTTTAAATGAGAAAGATAATTGGCTGGGTGCAGTGGCTCATGCCTGTAATTCCAGCACTTTGAGAGGCCGAGGTGGGTGGATCACTTGAGGTCAGGAGTTCGAGACCAGCCTGGCCAACATGGTAAAACCCCATCTCTACCAAAAATACAAAAATTAGCCAGGCATGGTGGCATGCGCCTGTAGTCCCAGCTACTCAGGAGGCCGAGACAGAAGAATGACTTGAACCCAGGAGGTGGAGGTCATAGTGAGTTGAGATTGCACCACTGCAAACTCCAGCCTGGGTGACAGAGTGAGACTCTGTCTCAAAAAACTAAATAAATAAATAAGTAAATAAGAAAGATAATAGATAGCTCATAGGCTGTTGGGGAAGACTAAAAGATTCCATAAATGATGAAGTGTGCTCACCGCTACTACTGAGGACTGGTGCCTTCTGGTGTACATGTATAGGGAGAGTGCAACTGTGGAGTCCAGGGCACAGTGTATGGAGGGCAAATGGTGGGCAGGCAACCTGGGGGTCTCTGAGAGCCTTCTTCCCAATGTATTAACACACCTCCTAGGAAGGGTATGAGGACCCGATGAGGAGCAGCCCAGCAGCCTGGCTGGCTCTGGGCCGGCAGACGGCTGTCCCCGGGGGACATTCCCGGATGTCTGCTGTACACTCCCTCAGGGGGCTGGAAGGGGGAATGGAAACTTTCCTTCCTCAAGGTGAAACTTTCCACCGGGCTTAGGTCTTGGAGAACCACAGGGCGTCAAGATCGTGGGCTGCCTGCCGCCTGTAATGGGAGCCAGGGCAGGGCCCCCCACTTCCTGTGGGAGCTAATGAGCCTCGAGAAGGAAAGCCAGGAGCTGCTGCTCCAGCCAGATTCGATTTCCTCCTCGTTTGAAGAGTGGTTACTTAACACCTTGGCTGTGACTTTCCCAGCCTCAGACAGAGTCCACGGGTTTCACCTCTTGCATTTCATGCATGCATTTTGATTTCAAAGAATTGCTGAGCTCCATTCTGGAGAGCAGGGGCGGGCAGGGAGAGAAAGGTAGAGAGGAGGAAATGCCAGGACTCTGTGGGCACAACTCAGCCTCCTACCCGCCCTGATGGTGTCTGGGCCAGGGGCAGCTTCACAGTCTTCCTGCCTCCTGGGAAAACTCCCAACTGATGGTGTTTACCCTTTAAGTAGGGAGGAAGGATCCACACAGGAAACAGACTTTGTGAACCAAAGTTGGAACAAGTGCAACAAACAGAGTCACCTATCCATTGCTCTGCCTGATGGAGGAAGAGCCCACAGGGTGCTATCTCTTAAACCTGAAGATTGTACAGTTACCTTTTGAAGACAAGCCATTCTTTCCCAAACTTGGGTCCTCAGACACATTTCCCAGTCTGACTTGAGAAACTTGTCTTATTCTTTAAAAAGCTTTTCAATGACGGATTATCACGGCAAAAAAATGTTTTGTCTTTATAGATTATAAAATGTTCTAGATTCTCATTTCAAAATTCTTATAGAATTTGTGGACCTCCAGCATGTCTGCAACCCCCTAGAGTTCACAGGCCCTAGTTTGAGAAACACCGCAATAATGAATAAGACAAAAAAAAAAAAGTGTAGGGCGGGGTGCAGTGGCTCATGCCTGTAATCCCAGCACTTTGGGAGGCCAAGGTGGGCGGATCACGATGTCAGGAGATCAAGACCATCCTGGCTAACACCGTGAAACCCCGTCTCTACTAAAAATACAAAAAATTAGCTGGGTGTGGTGGTGGGCACCTGTAGTCCCAGCTATTTGGGAGGCTGAGGCAGGAGAATGGCATGAACCCGGGAGGCGGAGCTTGCAGTGAGCCAAGATCACGCCACTGCTCTCCAGCCTGGGCAAGAGAGGGAGACCCCATCTAAAAAAAAAAAGTGTAAAACCTGGACTTAGAATTGAAAAGAACATTAAAGATGATCTAGTCCAGCCTCTGACTCAGTGCAGAAATGCTTTCTCTCACATTGAGGACTTTCTGTTTAGTATCATCAGTGACAAATTATGTTCAGCTCATGCACCCGTAAATCTCCTGAACCCTCCCCACACCCTGACCCCCCAAAGCAATTGGTTGCTTGCCTGGGAAAGCATAATGGTTAAACATCTGGGCTCTGTAGTCAGACAAACCTGCATCTGAATTCTAGTCTATTGCTGTGAGGCTGCGGGTAAGACACTTAACTTCAATGAGCCTCAGTCTCCTTATCTGTCACCTGCCTCATGTGACTGTTGTGAGGGTTAATGGGACCATGAAGATGAGGACTGGCTGGGCACAGTACCTGGTACAGAATAAGAACTCAAGAAATGTTAACTCTTATTGTTCAGTAAATCTATTAGCTGAAAATTTTTTTCTAATTGGTACATAATAGATATATGTATTTGGGGGGGCATGTGTGATTATTTAATACATTCATATAATGTATATAAAGATCAAATCAGAGTAATCAGGATATCCTTTGCCTTAAATGTTTGTCTTTTCTTTATGCTAGAAACATTCAAATTATTCCCTTCTATCTAGGAAATAAATCTGTTAGTTGATGCCACTCATTGTAGCATGACAATTTGTTTCCTTATTAGTCTGCACAAGCTCTTTGAGAGCAGGGCCATCTCTTATTCATCCCTGAAATTCTTCTGAATTTGCCCAGTGCCAGAATTGCACTCAGCAGATGTGGACCTACTCTGCACCTGTTGAAGCTGGGGTGTTCCTTTTTTGGACAGCTCTAATTGTGGGAACTTACTCTTGTTAGGAAGAAGTAGAGTGTCTCCATTCGAATCATAATTTGCCTCCTTCTACAGTCCATCCATCGATCCTGGTTCTACCCTCTGGGGCAAAACAGCATGTAGAAGTCGAATTCCTTTACCCCTAACAGTCCTTCAGCCCTTTGAGGACAGCCATCATATCCCCACTTACTCTTACCTCCTCCAAGTTAAACACCGCCCAGTTGCTTTGACTGTTTCTCTCACAAATGGCTTCTGCTCTCTCCCCCCTAGTCCACTCGTTCACATCTGAACACACTCCAGCTCACTAATGTTTTTCTTAATGTGTAGTTTTCACAACTGTACACAAAATTACAGTGACAGCCCAGCCAGAGTAGAGAAATGTGTGATCACTAGCATACATTATTAAAAGAGCTTCCACTCCAACTCGAAGCAGCACTTGTGGGTAAGGCCAACTGGAGAGGACACAGAGCCCTGACTAATAGAAAGAGAAGGTTTAGGTGAAATGTTTGCTGTGCAAACATTTCCTATTATCCTATTATCCACATGTGGATAATAGGAAGCTGACCAAATCTTTACCCCCAAGGGTAGAAATGGATGTGCAGGGTTGCTGGAATGACCAGGGCTGAGAAGAGTTAGTTGGAGACAACTTAAAGGAGAGGGCATTTGGAGAAAGGTAGGGCTTGACTGACACCAGGACCCAGGGCCCTGCATCACTTTCTCTCCTTTCAGATGACCTGGACCTAGATGAGCTCCAGCTGGAGATGGAGGACTCAAAGCCACACCCCAGTGTCCAGTGTAGCCCTACTCCAGGTGAGGTGGTGTCTGGGGAATGGGGACGAGAGGGAATGGAGAAAGGGCACCCAAACACCTAGTTGAGGTATTAGTTCAGCCAGGCATGTCTGCAGCCACATTCTTTGCCTGACTCCCAGCCTGCTGCAGGAGGGCCCTCCTTTCATAATTCCTGGGGAAGGAACTGGAGTTCTTTCCCTTGGGTGGCTGCTTGAGGGGAGTAGCATGAATGGAGGCGAAGTCAAGCAATCAGCCAATTAGCATTGGTGCATCCAGGAGAAAACTACTGTCACACAGGAGAGAAGCAGGAAAGAATGCCTTGACCCTATTGCTCAGGGTGGCACATAGGACTGCTTTTGAGTAATCCCTCAGTCTAAGACCCATACCACAGAATCCTAGAGCCAGATGGGACTCCGAAAGGTTACCTTCTCTATCCCTCCCTACTCCATCCCAGGAAGATTACAGTCTCTGTTAAAACTCTGCACAGTGGAAAAACTCCATAGTATTCCTGGGCAACTCCTTACAGCACCATCTAACCCTTACAGTTGGGGAAGTCTCCTTTAGCGTCTAACCTAAATTCATCTTGCTATAAAGAAAGCAAAAAAGAAAATTCTCTTTCTCTTTGGTGCAATTCAACTGGAGATGTTTAGAGTGAGGAAGTCACTTCCCTTGCATATAAAATGCTAACGGGCCACAGAAGGTAGCAAGCAGCATGCTACTTAGGCAAGGATGGGAACTCGTCAGAATGGACAGAAAGTAATGAACAGTGTGCTTCTTCCATTTCATTCCACCTCCATTTTCCTGTTTTCCAGCTTTCTCTGGCCCAGGACCCTTGCCTTCTCCCTTTACCCTCTCTAAAGCCTATAGAGTGATTGCCTGACCCTGCCCAGCCCGAGTTCTCAGTGCTTGGTGACAACAGCACGCCCTCTAGTGCCAGTTCGGGGCCAGAACACTAACCCAACCTGGAGGAAGCAGGTGCTGCTTCTGACTTGGAAAAACACACATGCTGCATTCACGATGCCATGGAAATTTCACCTCTGAAAACCAGTAATCAGCAGGGATGAGATAAAAAAGGAAGTTCCAAAAGACAAAGTCCAACTTGAGCTTGCTTTTCAAATAATTCATACCAAATGGTCAAATAATTATGGTACATTTTATGGTACATGAAATATGTTTTGAATAATATAAAGATATCTTCTGGGGAAAAATTTGGGAAAGTCTGCTTGATAAAAATGTAGCTTAAAGAGAACGAGAAACGCATATACAGTTGTCTTAGTCCACTTTGTGTTGCTATAACAGAATACCTAAGGCTAGGTAATTTATAAAGGAAATAGGTTTGTTTGACTCACAATTCTGGTGGCTGGGAGGTTCAAGATTGGGCAGCTGCATGTGATGAGGGCCTCAGGCTGCTTCAACTTGTGATGGAAAGCAGAAGGGGAGTGGGTTTGTGCAAATAGATCACAGGGTGAAAGAAAAGCCCAACTCCCTTTAACAACCCACTCTTAGGGAACTAATCCATTCCCTGGATTGATTGAGAACTCACTCACCCCCACAGAAGGACATTAATCTGTTCCTGAGGGATCCCATGATCCAGATACCTCCCACTAGGCCCTACCTCCAACATTGCCACATTGGGGATTCCACTTCAGCATGAGTTTTGGTGGAGACAAACCGTACCCAAATGATAGCAGCAGTAAAATCTTGATTTAGTTTAAAAACCTATATGTATGTATGTATTTTTTAAAGACTGGACAGAAACATACCAAGATAATGAGTTATCTCTGAGAGGTGAAGTATCATGTCATTTTAATTTTTTCATGTTATATTTTCAAATTTTCTACAATTATCACCTATTATATTTGGTAATAAGAAAAAAATGGTTTAAAAATAGCTCCCACAAAAGCCTCTCAAATTCCCATGCTACCTAGAAACACACTGAAGAACAAGAGTCAAAAGCCAAAGAAAATGAAGAAATAATATTTCCAAAGATACAAGGTGATTTAGGAACAGACTTTGGAGAGAGGGATGGAAAACACCAGGATCTCAGGCATCTCGTGTGGACCCAGGTTGGAAAACCCCAGAAGTCATCTGTATTTTGATTTACTGTACTTGAGACACTTTACCTCCCAAATACTGATTGATTGATAAATATTCAATGTGGTCTGTACCCCTCTCACAGAATAAGGGAGAGCCAGCCTGGTGTAATATTTGGTCAGGACTCTCCCACGGTGGAGGCCTTAGTGGATCACTGGGGACTGACTGAAAGAAACAGAGCCTCAGGCATAGACTGGTTACTGTCTGGGCAGTCCCTCACACCTCTGTCCCTACCCACCATATCTCCCAATTCTGATACCTTCTCCACTCCTTGATGGCAGCCTGTCCTTCCTTTCTTTCCAGTGCTATCCTTCACTTAACATTTCCTCAATATCTGGGTTTGTACTGTATTAATTTGTACTGTGTGTGTTTATTTTTTATTTTTATTTTTTATTTTATTTATTTATTTATTTATTTATTTATTTATTTTTTGAAAGAGTCTTGCTCTGTAGCCCAGGCTGGAGTGCAGTAGAGCAATCTCGGCTCACTGCAGCCTCCGTCCCCTGGGTTCAAATGATTCTCCTGCCTCAGTCTCCCAAGTAACTGGGACTACATGTGCGTGCCACCACGGCCAGCTAATTTTTTGTATTTGTAGTAGAGAAGGAGTTTTGCTTTTTGGCCAGGCTGATCTCAAACTCCTGACCTCAGACGATCCATCTGCCTCGGCCTCCAGAAGTGCGGGGATTACAGTTGTGAGCCACTGTGCCTGGCCTATATGCGTTCTATGTTCTGGTGTACTGCGAGGAGGGTTAGGGTTCACCCCACTTGCAGCTCTTTGAAAGAAGAGTCATGTATGTCCCACTGCTCCTCCCCACAAGCCCAGCTGGGGGTTCTCTAAGGTGAGAGACCCTCCAACTGGGAGTTCTCCGGGGCCAGAAACTGGGTCAGCCTCCCTTAGACTGGGAGTTTTCCGAGGGCAGGGGCCATGTTCATCCCCTGTTGACTGGAAATTCTCTGAGTACAGAGGCTGACCTTGGTCCTCAAGACCTGGTCTCAACATCCTCTGGCCCAGGGTTAATGTCTCATCTTCTCTCCTACAGGCCCCTTCAAGCCCTGTGAGCACCTCTTTGAAAGCTGGGGCATCCGCCTGGCCGTGTGGGCCATCGTGTTGCTCTCTGTGCTCTGCAATGGACTGGTGCTGCTGACCGTGTTCGCTGGCGGCCCTGTCCCCGTACCCCCGGTCAAGTTTGTGGTAGGTGCGATTGCAGGCGCCAACACCTTGACTGGCATTTCCTGTGGCCTTCTAGCCTCAGTCGATGCCCTGACCTTTGGCCAGTTCTCCGAGTACGGAGCCCGCTGGGAGATGGGGCTGGGCTGCAGGGCCACTGGCTTCCTGGCAGTACTTGGGTCGGAGGCGTCGGTGCTGCTGCTCACTCTGGCCGCAGTGCAGTGCAGCGTCTCTGTCTCTTGCGTCCGGGCCTATGGGAAGTCCCCCTCCCTGGGCAGCGTTCGAGCAGGGGTCCTGGGCTGCCTGGCGCTGGCAGGGCTGGCGGCCGCGCTGCCCCTGGCCTCAGTGGGAGAATACGGGGCCTCCCCACTCTGCCTGCCCTACGCGCCGCCTGAGGGCCAGCCAGCAGCCCTGGGCTTCGCCGTGGCCCTGGTGATGATGAACTCTTTGTGTTTCCTGGTCGTGGCCGGTGCCTACATCAAACTCTACTGTGACCTGCCGCGGGGCGACTTTGAGGCCGTGTGGGACTGCGCCATGGTGAGGCACGTGGCCTGGCTCATCTTCGCAGACGGGCTCCTCTACTGTCCCGTGGCCTTCCTCAGCTTCGCCTCCATGCTGGGCCTCTTGCCTGTCACGCCCGAGGCCGTCAAGTCTGTCCTGCTGGTGGTGCTGCCCCTGCCTGCCTGCCTCAACCCACTGCTCTACCTGCTCTTCAACCCCCACTTCCGGGATGACCTTCGGCGGCTTCGGCCCCGCGCAGGCGCCTCAGGGCCCCTAGCCTATGCTGCGGCCGGGGAGCTGGAGAAGAGCTCCTGCGATTCTACCCAGGCCCTGGTGGCCTTGTCTGATGTGGATCTCATTCTGGAAGCTTCTGAAGCTGGGCGGCCCCCTGGGCTGGAGACGTATGGCTTCCCCTCAGTGACCCTCATTTGTCAGCAGCCAGGGGCCCCCAGGCTGGAGGGAAGCCATTGTGTAGAGCCAGAGGGGAATCACTTTGGGAACCCCCAACCCTCCTTGGATGGAGAACTGCTGCTGAGGGCAGAGGGAGCTATGCCAGCAGGTGGAGGCTCATCAGGGGGTGGCAGCTTTCGGCCCTCTGGCTTGGCCTTTGCTTCACACGTGTAAATATCCCTCCCCATTCTTCTCTTCCCCTCTCTTCCTTTCCTGTCTCCCCCTTGGTGAATGATGGCTGCTTCTAAAATAAATACAACCAAAACTCAGCAGTGTGATCCATAGCAGGATGGCCCAGTCGCTGGCTCCACTGATCACCTCTCTCCCGTGACCATCACCAACGAGTGCCTCTTGGCCTGGCTTTCCCTTGGCCTTCTTCAGCTTCACCTTCATGCTGAGCCTTTTCCTTGTCATGTCCGAAGCTGTGGACCAGAGACCTGGACATCTGTCTGCTTAAGGAAAATGAGGGAGGTAAAGACAGTGAAGGGGTGAAGGGTTGATCAGGGCACAGTGGACAGGGAGACCTCACAGAGAAAGGTCTGGAAGGTGATTTCCCATGTGACTCATGGATAGGATACAAAATGTGTTCTGCGTACCATTAATCTTGACATATGCCATGCATAAAGACTTCCTATTAAAATAAGCTTTGGAAGAGATTACACATGATGTCTTTTTCTTAGAGATTCACAGTGCATGTTAGTGTAATAAAGAGAGAAGTCCTACAGTAGTAAAATCTATTGAACTTTGTTTAACCCAGTTCCCTGAATTATTTGGTAACAGGTTTTTGTCTGCTTGTTTGGTGTTCCTGGAATATCTATTAATATGACAGAACTTAGCACTGTTCTCTCCCAGGGAGCTCATCTCTGTACCACCTAGTGCTACCCAGTGATATCACAAAATGCTACCACTTCCTGAAAGCCCTGATCCTAGAATGAACTGCCAGAGGTAACTGATGATTCCATCCACCAGTAGAGAGTCTCAACACTTTACCTCCCACCTCTCTTATCCTATGCTGGGAAGGATGAGGAGAAGACTGCCATTGTGGTTCCAGACTCAGACCCCTGAGTTGGGGCAGGGAGAAAGGGATCCCTGTGTATTCTCTCACCACCCTGCTATCAACCCCAGCAAGCACAAGCACCGATGAAAGTTTGTCTGCTGCAAGAGGGATAGTAGGGTTCCTGGATCCTGGCAGGGCTGTCTAGGTTCCTTCTGGCTCTTAGTTGCCTTCTTATGCTTCTCCATCAGATGCCCCCTGCCACCTCCTGCCACAAGCCAGGTCCTGCCTACTCTTTGAGACAAGGAGGCCTTAGCCAGAAAACAGGAGAGATTTGAAATGTAGGTATTGAATTTTAGGGAATTGTAGTTATCTGTGACCCTGGGTGCCTCAGATAGGCCACTGACCTTTCTGCCTCTCCCCTCATGACCTTTCTACCTATGGTCTACCAAGTGTTTCTGAGCATTTCCAGAATACCCCCCTCATCCAGCCCGAGACACACACACATTCGATCTGAGAGTGAGGTGGTAAGGACTGGGGCATCCTTCCAGACATTAAAGGTAATTCTTGGAGACATAAAAAGAGAATCCAAGACTCAGCAAAGGGCAAGACTCGCTCTAGGGTACCCCAAGAGCAGTCACATCTAGAGGACAGGAGTCTAGAATTCTGAGACCAGATGGAAAACAATCTTCTTCCTGAATTCTGGCATGGTCCTCAGCCGGGCCCTATCCCCAGGAGCTCCACTATTAAAACAACAAACCTGAAGAAAGCCCTTCTTCTAATTTTGTAGTTCAAGTTTTTGCAGCTTAGCTTCTCTGCTATCTCCCTGCTGTCCCCAATGCCTAGTGGAAATTCTGACACAGGACAAAAAGACTGCCTAGGCTGAGGTAGGTAGGGTAGCTCCATGGATGAAACTTGATACCTTTCTAAATCTTATCTGACTAGTTGCCTGGTCTCTTATAGGCTCTGAAGCAGAATGTGCTGACCTTGTAATCCCAGAAGAACCTTGGGGTCCTACCATGAGGCCAGCCTCAGTGTAGGTACTCGCTAATGATGGCAGGTTTATTTATCTGTTGTTTGTTTGAGAACCCTGCTCTCCCAGTTTCCCTAGGGCTGATCAAGAACCCTTAAAGGAAGGAGTTTGCTCTACTTTGGAAATTGAGAATTGGTGACTCTTATCAGGGAAAGGAGTTCTTTGCCTTAGGGATGACAAAACTCGTACAGTTTTTGGGAGCCTTGACTTGTAAAAAGTCACCCCAGATCCCTTCTCACTTCTTGCCCCTGCCATGTGGTCATTGTTCCCCTTGGAGTTAGGGAGTCTGTGTTGAGGTGGAGCACAGTAGCCATGTGTTAGAGGTTTAGGAGTCACAGGAACTTCTCCCTACAGGTGGCCTCTTCTATGAAAAGGGGACCAGTGATTTCTGGCTGCAAGCTCAAGGGTAGCACCACTGTCACCTTGTCATCCACTTCTAAAGCTCCAGACATCTGCTGGCCAGAGGAGCATCTGCTGAGCCTTCTCATTAGAGGAGAGGTGTGGAGGAAGGGAGTAGAGGTGTTTGCCATGAACTATTTTCATTATTCGGAAAGTCTGGTCGATGTACACTTACCCAAAATAAAGCTGAGCAGTACAGTTTCTTTGTTTTTTGATTTTGACTCAATTTCTAGCAAGTCAGTATGTTATTCCTTTGGTTATCTTCATTATGATCCACAGAAGATTATGAAGATTATGTATGTCTTTGATCACAAAATCAAAAAACAAATTATTCAGTGCATCTAAATGCATTTTGTTGGGTTGACAAAATCTTCCAAAATGGTATCCATGGGGAATTATCTGTCCAAGAGGGCTGTAGTTGTGGCAACACTGAGGACTGCTGACTGGGGGTGTGTTGCCCTGTGCTCTGTGTGCTGTGCATTGGCAACTGGTGCCAACCACAATCACATCTCAGACCGACTTGTGGAAAAGAACCTCTTATGGCAGAAATGGTTTTTATAAGCACCTTTGAGCATACCAATTTGTAAAATCCAAAAAATGCAGAGCTGACATTTGAAGATTATGGATGAACACAGCCCCTAGCTTGGCCTTCTCCTTGCTTTCCTCTCTCCTCCTCTAGCCTCCAATATCTTTCTAGTTTCCCTTTCTGGGAAGACTAAAAGGTCTAAAGAGTAGGGGAAAGGAGAAAGGAAGAGCTGACAATAAATAGGCCTGAGTGACGATGATGGGAAGTTGCTAGAACGCTTTTTTGTTTGTTCTTCTATTTTTTCTTCAAAATTTTTTTTTTACCTTTTTAAAACATTTTTACTCATTTTTAATTTTTTAATTTTTTTATTTCTTCTTATTTCAAAAACCAGCATCAGAGCTACAGTAGCTAGAATCCTTGCTCCTGTCTGGCACCATCTAACTACCTCTGCTCTGCTTTAGCAAGTTCTCCCACCCACCACCCCCACATCACTTCTGGGTTTCAGTTCCATGCCCTCCCCAGTTGCTTGAAGTATAAGGATTGTCAAGATGTAAATATTTGGATTCTTCTGTATAATAAAGTGCAAGTGAAGAATGATGTGTGTCCCTCAACTCCTTTCTGCTGCCTCTGGTGGAGCCATGGAAGTGGCCAGAGGTATTTGAGAGAGGAGTGATCAGTGGCAATGCTCTTCCTTAACCTGTCTTCTGAGTTCCGGGGCACCTAGGGCACAGCCAACGAGGCTCAAGGTTGAAGTTTGGAGGCATCAGAATCCATTCCACTCACTTATATCAAAGTGCCCTTTGTGTGCTTGCCACTGGATTAGACATAGAATAATCTAAAGAAAGCAGTGAGCAGGTTGGGCCTTCATTATTCAGACCCTGAACACCTTCTCAGACCCAACCCTAATGCTGGGGTTTCCTGATAATGTGAACCCCAAATAATCAGCTTGCTTTCCTCTCCTTGAGTGCACTCTCTCAAGCACTCTCTGCCTTCGGAATCCTTACCCTTGGCCCAGCCTTGCTTCAGAGTGGGGTGATGCCCCCAAGACAACCAGGTGGCCCCTTCTCAGGGGAGGGAAGATGGAGTTCAACAAAACTTGCAATCAAGGGGCAAGGTGCTAGCCCCAGAATGGTATTAGGGCTGTACTGATCTAGTGCCTGACTCCCTTCTGAGTGGAAAACTGGTGCCTTCACGAATACCTGCCCTCCACTCTTGAAAACAGAATATTTCAAACCCTCTATCTTCGTGGCTCAACTACAGGGAAGACCATTTTTTCAGCTGTTCTTCTTAGACTGGATTAAGAGACAGAAACTCAGGAGTTAACTCAAGTAAGTACGTGTTTCTTGAGAGGATCCATATGAAGCAATAAGCGAGGCAGAATCTCAGCAAATAAATCCAAGGCCAGAAAAAGCAGTAAGACTGGGCCTTGTGGTACCTGAAACTAAAGGCCATTCTGGATTTAGTCTGTGATTATTCTCTGTGTTGCCCAAAATTAGCCGGTTCAGCTGCTCTCTGGAGGCCTGTTTTTATATCTATCTGCTTCTCAACCATGATCAGCTGCTCCCACCCACCCCTTTTGTTTAAAAAGCTTTTCATAAGTTTAATTTTTGAATAAGTAATACATTCACATGGTTCATATAACACATTCTTAACAGTTTCCCTCCCATCTCCGTCCCTTTTGGCTCACTTCCCAAGCCCTTATTGGTTACCACTGTTACTAGTTTCTTATATATCCTTCCAGAGTTTTGAAAATATATATATTAGCAAGATGCATATATATGCTTATTTTTCCTTTTCCCAAAGTAGCACACCACGGTTCTGCTTCTGCTTTTTTAACCTGTAATATAGCTCAAAGACATTTCTACATCAGTAAAGAAAGCATTCTAATGTTTTTGAAGCAGGTTATAGCCCATTATGTAGATGTATCATGATTTCATCTTATTCCCCTTCTGATGGACATTTGGGTTGCTTACTCTTTTGCTCTTATAAACAATATTGCATACATGAATATTGCAACAATACCTTACATGAATGCCATTTAGCACCTGTGTAAGTAAGTATATCTGTAAGATAAATTCCCAGAAGTGGAATTGCTGGGTCAAAAGAATAATTTTTCAGAGGATATATGTGAAGTAATAAGGGAGGCAGAATAATTCTTTTGGCCCAGGTAAAGAAAAGGTGTGATTATTTATTGCAGAAATGAATTGTTTCCTTTGACTCACAGCCTGTGTTTATGGGTAACTTCTGCTTATGTTTACCTCACTATGAACCCTGTCCTTCCTCAAGGTCTCTGGATGCATCCTTTCAGCTTTCAGTTCCTGGGCTAATTTCCTTGTTGTTTTCCTTTTTAAATTTCCAACGGTAGTATCCTGAAAGATTGAGAGAGAACCAAACTAACCAAACTTCCTTTTCTACTTTTCTACAATAGGCCAAATTATAGGTTAATGGCCAACAGGTGGGTTGATTACTCTTAGGCCAGGAACCTGTCCTGGTTCACTAAACTGTAGTGTGTGAATGGGTATGTTTGTGTGGGATCATATTGGACAAAATATAACTGCTCAGGGCTTCCCTTGTCAAGGGCTGTGGGTAGGACTACTTTTCTCTGAATGGACAGTAGGCATAGTAGGAAAGTTCCATGAGAGCAGAGATCATGCTGGTGTCATTCACTGTTGTAACCTCAATCCTTTTCATGAGGTCTAACACACAAAAAAAGTGCTCAATTAATTTCTTTTGAAAAAAAGTATTAAGAAATCAATAGACCGGGCATGGTGGCTCACGCCTGTAATCCCAGCACTTTGGAAGGACAAGGTGGGCAGATCGCTTGAGGTTGGGAGTTCAAGACCAGCCTGGGCAACATGGCGAAACCCCATTTCTAAAAAAAAAAAAAAAAAAATTAGCTGGGCATGGTGGCGTGCATCTTTAGTCTCAGCTACTGAGGAGGCTGAAGTGGGAGGCCTGGGAGGTTGCAGTAAGCTGAGATCATGCCACTGCACTCCAGCCTGGGCAAGAGCCAGACCCTGTCTCAAAAACAAACAAACAAAAAAAGAAAGAAAGAAAAGAAAAGAAATGAAATGAATATATCCAAGTACATCCATTAAGATTCTGTTTTCCAACCTAAAGGGGCCATCTGGCCAGGAGATGTAAATAACGCAGATATTTGTATGGTGAGATTTGAAGGCTACCAAGTTCCTGGACCCTCTACTTTATAACAGCTTCTTCCCTGGCTACCACAGAGGTTGAAATTCCACCATCATAGTTACTTATTCCTTCAGGTTAGGAATAGCCCATAGCCCTTTGCCCAGGGCATCTGTTCCTTTATAAGAAAGGAAATGACCACTTCCTTTCTTCTGGTAACATCAATTTGACCTTCCTTCAGGCAACTACCTCCACTGCTCTCTAGTGCCTACCTTTCAGGTGGGGTTGACTCCAGACCAGGTTCCAGAGGTGGGAATATAACCCAGACCCTATCAGCTTACTCTAATCCCCGGTCACAGTGATTGGTCCAAGGATGGGCTTGCATCTCAAATCCTTCTAATGAGACCCAACTTGGGAACTTTGCTGGAGCTGATAAGAAAGAAGTACTCTTTCACTGGAGTTGCTGGACTGGTAGGAAGAAAGCTGCTGGTGTCTCTCTTGCCACTTGGAGTGAAATGAATCCTGATGGCATTATTTGAGCATCTGTACCTAGCCATGCCTGAAAGCACATTTGGACTTCTCAGGTTGTAAACCAATACCTTTTGTTTGCTCAAGTAAGATTGTTAGATTTCTGTCACCCTCATGGAAAAGAAGCCAGATAGGCTTCTCCCTCTGCATTGCTCTCTACCTGCAGCCCAGGAGTAAACCCATTGGCCTCTTTTCAACTATTAGTGTGGAAGAGGGCAGTTATTGAAAATTTTTTTTTTTTAAATGTAAGACAAGGTCTCACTTTGTCACCCAGGATGGAGTGCAGTGGCACAATCATGGCTCCCTGTAGCCTTGACCTCCCAGGCTCAAGCAATCCTTCCACCTCAGCCTCTTGAGTAGCTGGGACTACAGGCATACACCACCAAACCCAGCTAATTTTTAAATTTTTAGTAGTGATGGGGTCTCGCGATGTTACCCAGGCTGCTCTCAAACTCCTGAATGCAAGCAATCTTTCTGCTTCGGCCTCCCGGAGTCCTGGGATTACAGACAAGAGCCACCATGCATGGCCTGAATAGGAATTTCGATGAGCAAAAGTATGTGATAAGACAGAAGTACCGTCAGGATGAGTTAACAGGTAGAGACTGCGGGCCTGGGTGGAAAATCCCTAGCAGGGAACCTACAGCAAGAGAATGCTGAAGAAGTAAAGATAATAAAAAGGGAAGATGAGAAGGCAACAGACCAACCTAATTTATTTCATCACTAAACCAGAGATCCACAGGCTCTGCCCTGAGCCCCTGGATTACACAGGAAGTTTCAGAATGGCAGAACTGTCAAATGTGAGCTTTGGGAGAAATCTCAGAGAGCATTCAAGCCACGCCTGCATTTTATAGAGGAGGAAATGGAAGGGGAGAAACTTGCCCATTATCCCACAGCTACTCTGTGGAGGCAGACGTAAAATTATTAGAATAGGGCCAGGTGTGGTGGCTCACACCTGTAATACCAGTACTTTGGGAGGCCAAGGTGGGTGGATCACCTGAGTTCAGGAGTTCAAGACCAGCCTGGCCAACATGGTGAAACCCCATCTCTACTAAAAATACAAAAATTAGCTGGACGTGGTGGCAGGTGCCTGTAATCCCAGCTACTCAGGAGGCTGAGGCAGGAGAACCGCTTGAACCCAGGAGGTGGAGGTTGCAGTAAGCCAAGATCTCACCCACACACTCCAGTCTGGGTGATAAGAGTGAAACTCCATCTCAAAAAAAAAAAAAAAAAAAAAAAAAAAAAAAAAAAAAAAAAAATTTAGAATCCATGCAGCTGACAAATTTGATTCTGGAGTCATACAGGCCTAGATTGGAATCCTAGACTTACCATTAACAGCCAGTTGTCCTTAGGTTTTCCTTAACTTCTCTGAATCTGTTTCATCTTCAGTAGAATGGGGATAATCATAGTATCTAAACTCTGAAGGTTATTGAAAAAATTTAAAAAGATTTTTCATGAGGCCAGACGTGGTGGCTCACATCTGTAATCCCAACACTTTTGGGAGACCAAGGCGAGTGGATCATCTGAGGTCAGGAATTCGAGACCAGCCTGGCCAACATAGTGAAACCCCATCTCTACTAAAAATACAAAAATTAGCCGGGCATGGTGACATGCACCTGTAATCCCGGCTACTCAGGAGGCTGAGATGGGAGAATCGCTTGAACCCGGGAGGCAGAGGTTGCAGTGAGCTGAGATCACACCACTGCACTCCAGCTTGGGTGACAGAGCAAGACTCCGTCTCAAAAAAGAAAAAAAAATTTTCATGCGAAGGGTTTAGCTTAGTGCATGGCAATAACTCCCAGGCCTAGAGACAATGTAGAGACTAAGAACTCACCCCCTAGAAAAGTTGCCTCTGATGGAAGGTTTGAGGGAACTGTCAGAGCACACCCTTTTTTTGAAGCACAGAGTTTCAGGGTCCTGGTTAAAGGAGGAAGACAGTGGAAGGAAGGGGACACATTCTATTGGGATGCGGGATCAGGGGAAAAGGTAAGCAAGGAAAACAAGCACATTAAGGGGAAAAACCCTGTATTGGGGTGGGAGGGTGGATGGAATGAGCGTGACATTCTGGATAAACTGTCATCCCTGATATAAACTAAGAGATGGACAGAGGGATGGACACACTCTGGGGACCATGGCAGGAGGCAGGGGCGACTTGCCAAGAAGCAAGGAGAAAGTGGAATGTGTTGTTTCTGAGTATAGCATATCTGTGTCCATCACCCCAACCTCTCCCGGGCTTCACTGGCAGCCCAGTGTGGTTCAGGACTGTAAGATGTCTGGCAGCCAGCCATTCTGGGGAGCAGGTTCTGAAATCATAGCCCCACACCCCTTCCTTGTCCTTCCCTCCCTTGGGCTGCCCCAACCTAAACAAGACAACCTGAGCAGGGGGGCCACATGCTGATGGAAAAATACACACTTGGCTGGAAAAGGAGCTTTATTTGTATGTGTTGAATTCCCGCAGCAGCCGAAGGATAAATAGCTAGTTCCAGCCTCAGCTGAGTCTGCCCACAAGGTGGGTGGTAAAATCTGTTCTTATTTAGATAGCTTTTGGGGAGAGGTGGAGAGGGGGTTTGGGGGCAGCAGGAGAGGGGAACTTGGAATCTGCAATGTTTATATGATCAGTCATGGATGTCATCTCTCTTTAATTAGGGGTTTGGAATTGAGAAACAGCTCAGCTTGCTTATCCTAGGAACAGAGCAGATTGGCAAGTTGGCAGTGGGCAGGGCAGCTCCTTAAGACCCACCTATGGTTGGTCTCCATCCCCCAGTGCCCTTGCTAAGCACTCAATAAATGTCAGCACCATGCCAGTCCCTGTACTGGCTGCTTTACATGCATCATCTCACTCAATCCTCACAACAACCTCATGAGTCTTAAGCAGCAGCATCATCATCATCCCTTTTGCAGAGGCAAAACCTGAAAAAATAGGACTGAGTAGAAAGCTAAGGTCACACAACTTGTAAGCAGCACTGCCAGAGCTGAAACTGGGTCTCCTTGACTTAAGTCCATGCTTTTAGCCTTTTCCCATCCTTCCCTGAGCTGGGAGTAGGGAGCTGGGCTTTTAAATCCTCAGGCAAGTCACTTCTGTTCTCTAGTCCAATCCTCGGTACTTCAGGCAGAGAAATGGTTGGATGACTTCTAATAGCTTTCAGCTCTGGTGTTTCCTGTGATTAGAGAGAAAAGTTCCTTGTAGCCACTATATCCCCAGCGCTTAGAGTGAGACAATATACACATTAGAAAATGAACACATTTCCAGATAGGTACAAGTGCTATAAAGAAAATTAATTAGGGTAATAGGTTATGGACCAGAGAGTACTTGAGGATCTAGGGCTCCTTTAGATGGGATAGAAAACGACTTTCTGATGCAGCTACATTCAAGCTGAGACTATCCTGGGGAATGTAGGAGGCGGAGGAAACAGCATATGTGAAATCCCTGAGGTAGGAATGAGCTAGGTGTGTTCAAGACATTGAAAGAACTGTGTGGATGGAGGAATGTAAGGTATAAGGGGTTTGAGGGTATGCAATGAGGATGGACAGATAAGGCAAGCAGGGGTCAGATCATGCAGGGTCTTACGGGTCAGGGAAGGAGACTAGGCTTTTAATTGCAAGATGAAGCCACTTGGAGGAATGAAGCCAAATCCAACTTACATTGTCAAAAGATTATTCTTGCTGCTGTGAAGAGCATGGAGTGTCAAAGGTCAAGAATGGGGGCAAGGAAACAAGATAGAAGGTTATGGCTAAAGCGCAGGTGAGAGATGATGGCAGCTGAACTAGTGTTGTAAGTGCGGTAGGGAAAAGTAGCTGGTAGAGCTGACCAGACATGGTGATAGAAGTGTAAGGGGTTTTGTCCTACAGGAGGTGCTCTTTTCCTGCAACTACTCCCTAAGTCCATCTCTCACTTCATATCTGGGTTTAGCCCAGAGCAATCAGCACATGGCATTTCCCTGGCAACAGTGATTGCTTTCAGGGCGGTCCACAGGGACTTTTGTTTCATGGAAAGTAGAGCCTCCTGGCCTGGCTGGATAGAAAGTACATAACCCCAACTGCTGCTGATAGTCATCCTAGGAGGGAAAGAAACTTAGGGAACAAACAGCCTAAGAGAAAGCTGACACTATAGATGGCAGATGGAAAGAGACCAAGATCTTGATGATAATGTTGAGCCTTTGAATTCACCAACGCAGATGTTCACTTTAGCCCGGGACTTTCTATTTAGTAAGGCGATGAACTTCTTTAATTATCGCCAGTGTGAGTTGAATTTCACTCACAACTGTAAGTATCCTAATTGATATACTAATGGTATCTAGGAACTCCAAACCTGACTTAAGTATGCATAAGCATAGGAAACAAGCCTGGAATAGAATTAATTCCTGGGCTTTAAAAAAAGACCGGTAACTGATTTTGAAAAGTGGGTTCAAAAATACTGTAGACGTTAGAAATTTATATTTTTAGCTTCTGCCGTGACCTGTCATTAATGGATTATATAAATTCATACTTCTTTTCTTTGCATGAGTCCAACCACCACATAAGCAGTATGGCAGGCTGCTGCTCAGTAAAGAGTACAAGGTAATTCATAGGTAGAAGAATGAAAGATGCCTATTCAGAGATGCATTTTACATGCATGGTGCCTAGCCTAGGTAAAAAATCATCATTGCTACACTGTGATATGGACAAGGGCATTATAGTCTTCAGTCATCTGCCTAGGCAAGTCCAGTATCTATAATACATTCCTCAAGGCTGGGCATGGTGGCTCATGCCTGTAATCCCAGCACTTTGGGAGGCCAAGGCGGGTGGATCATGAGGTCAGGAGTTTGAGACCAGCCTGGCGAACATGGTGAAATCCCATCTCTACTAAAAATACAAAAATTAGCTGTGTGTGGTGGTGCACGTCTGTATTCCCAGCTACTCAGGAGGCTGAGGCAGGACAATCGCTTGAACCCGGGAGGCGGAGGTTGCAGTGAGCCGAGATCGCGCCATTGCACTCCAGCCTGGGAGACAGAGAGAGGCTCCGTCTCAAAAAAAAAAAAAAAAAAAAAAAAAAAAAAATTCCTCAAAGTCTTAGCTTGGCCTGGGTGATCTCCTCCTACTTCAGCTGATTTCTGCTCAAATCTGTTATCTCTGTCATTTAAATAGAATTATAAAGATAAGTCAAGTGTATTACAAAATCATGAGTAGGGAATTCAAGTTTGACACCAAATTGTCCAGAGTGGTACTTGCCATAAAATGATGCTGGAGAGAGGAAATCCCTACTTACATTTTTATGAGTATTTATCTCACATCCAATTTTCTCACCATTTCATTCTCAAACACTAGCATAATGCTTGGCACATAGTAGGTGTTTAATAAGTATTTGTTGAACAAATGAAAGTTTTATCACAGAATTCTGGTCAGCTATGTAAATCACAAAAAGTGAAAGCTGCAAAAAAATAAATTTGCAAAAGGATCTATTATCTTCTTACCACATTATTTTAAGACCTCAGAAAAGCTATCATCCCTGAAAGCGTAAGGGTAATTGAATTGTTTCTACAGCTATTTTACATCTGTGTCAAACATTCAGAGTCCCTAGCGGTGCTAGGAAGTTGGCAAACTAAAGGACAACAATTCCAAATATTTTAACGTTCTGATTATATACCTCTCTGGCCAGTTTACTCCCAGACACACATTCAGGATAAACACATACTCAACAATAAATGACTATTTATTTTTCAGGTTTAAAAGATTTCAAAATACATATGTACAAGATAAATAAACTACACAAAACTTATGTCATCAAATATATTTTTAAAAAAATTCAAGGTAGGCAACTTAGATCACCTTCGCAAAGAACACATTAACTAAGATGAACCAGGCCAAGTCCCCTAAATATCAGGATGAAATTTCTTTTCTACGCCTACTAGCTGACTGGCCTTCCTTTTCTGTGTTGAGTTGTGTACTTTGGAGTCGCCAGCCTCTGGTATATTATCAAGCATCTCTTCCTCATCAACCTAAAAAGGAGGAGACAGGGTGAAATACAGTAAAGTTCACACAAATGCCAGGATGGAGAAAAATGAAGCTCTGTAATTTATTTCCATGTACTTCTTTGCTGCAAGATTTATATACAGCATTGTGCATATGATATTCTCTCAAAAACATCTTTCTCAATTTTTTTAAATTTTTATTTCTTTTTACAAGTAACACAACTGCTATTTAACTCAATCTGAAAGATGGTATAACTCAGCAAGAACTATCATGTGTTAACTTCCATGTTCCTGTAATTTGCATTTTGCTAAATGAGGAAATTCTATCAACCTGAAGTTTTTCCTTCAACCTTCTTCCACGAATGGTCCCATAAGAAAAGTTTCCCCCTATCTCTGCAACTAGTCCCTGCAAATATAGATTCTTCTCAGTGTTAAAAGGACAACTTAGAAAAAAAGAATCTGAGACACCACCCCACTATCCTTGCTATCTGTAATATAAAAAAAAATTAACCAGATGCTGCCTGCCCTCTAGTGTTGCCAATAGATGACAAGTGTTATGAAACATCTACTGTTGGTTGAGCTATTAGGCTATTTTTGCTGAATGATTATTTAGAAGGTTGCAATAGGAGAAAAAGATCAGGCATTCTAGAGTTCAGTACAAATTTGGCAAATCTAAAAAACATTATTTATACATATATACTTTATACTACATATACTTAATTAACTAACAATAGTAGCGAACATCATACCTTTTGTTTCTGTCTTGCATGCTTCTCTGTCCACTGTCTGGCATTCTTGAGGAAGACTGGCTTATTATATTTAAATTCTGAGGACTGAGATGAAATCAAAGAGTTAATGGAGAAAAAAATGATTTGCAGTGGTCAGTTAGAGCTGCTGCAGCTATCCTCACACAGGGAGAGTTAGCGGTATAGACAAGGTAGGATATATGTTGCAGAGGAAAATGGGGATATTTACTATGTCAGCCATGAGCGGGTCATCAGGGTTGGGTTCTGACATGAGCAGCTGAATAGAGGTCAACACAGTTGCGATGTTGAGGGATGGTCTCCAAGCACCCTATACACAAACAGATAAACAGTTGCTTTTATATTATAATGTGACACTCTAATTCAAGTTTAATAGATGAAGAAAACAGAATGCTGTAGAGTCAACCATTTATCCACAACTCACTTTTGGTGGCAATTTGAGAACATCCAGACAAATCCTTCCAGCAGAATCAATGTTTGGATGATAAATTGGAGTGAGAAATCGGATCTGAGGAGGTTCAAATGGGTACCTATGAAAGAATAAGACAACAGGTAATTTTTATTATATAATTTTGCTTCTAAATACATTTAAAATAGTTTCTTGGTCATAATAATGGTGGTATTATAGAAATGTCAGGGAGCCAGCCTTTGGGAGGAAAACTTTCTTTCCTCCTAAATTTTCATTATGAAAATTTACAATAAATCAGTTTGAAATAACAGTACTGAAAACACCCGTATATCTACCACCTGGATTCAAGCCACTTTACCTTTTAAATACTAGAGCATATCTTCTAAGAATAAGAACATTCTCCCATATAAATGCAATACTATTACCCCTGTGAAAAATTTAAGAACTAATTCCCTAATATCATTTACTGTTCAGATTTCAATTGCTCTCCTTTGTTTTTTATAGCTGGATTTTTCAAAACAGTACTCAATTACAATTTATACATTGCATTTGGTTATTATGGATCTTTTGTGAGACACAGACCTTGCAAAGTTCCCAGTCTATTTTTAGAACTGATGCACCACATGATTATTAAGCTATTCTCTCAAGACTTTAACAAGTTTGGCCAGGATCTGACCTAGTGATTACATACCTATGTTTCAACTGTTATATAGTCATTTCTTCCCTTCTCAGTTCTGTACAAAACTACAACTGTAACTTACCTGATGAGAGCCTTAAAGGAGACTTGAATTAAAAGGGGCCTTAACCATAAAAAACAATGAGATCATGGTCTTTGCAGGAACAGAAAGCCAAATACCACATGCTCTCATTTATAAGTGGGAGCTAAATGATAAGAACATATGGACACAAAGAGGGGAACAACAGACACTGGGGCCTACCTGAGGGTGGAGGGTGGGAGGACAGAGAAGGGCAAAACTACTGGACACTAGGCTTAGTACCTGGGTGACGAAATAATCTGTACAACAAATCCCCGTGACATCATGAGTTTACCTATATAACAAACTTGCACATGTACCCCGGAACCTAAAATAAATGTTAAAGAAAAAGTGAGGAGGAGCTTAATATTAAGGAAGCACAGTAGTGGTTACCAGGGGTTGAGAGCAGGGAGAATAGGGGAGTTAGAGTTCAATGGCTATGCAGTTTCAGTTCGGGAGGATGAAAAGTTCTGGAGATGGATGTTGGTGATGGCTGCACAACTATGTGAATGTATTTAATACCACTGAACTGTACACTTAAAAATGGTCAACATTATGTTATGTATATTTTACCACAATTGAAAAAGTGAGGGGGTCTTTGATGTGATCTGGCCCATTATTCTGGAGAAGGAAACTGAACTCCAGAGAGATAAAATAACTTGGTCAAGGTCACATTAAGTCATGATAAGGCCAGGATTAAAACCTAGTCCTTTATGCTCTATCTACTACATTGCTCTGTCTCCCAATAAATGCACTTTACCATGTAGGTTGAGAAGCTGATTCATACTAACCTCTCAGGAATGATAACTTCTAGCTTAAAAACACCTTTCTCATAAGGTGTGTTGGCTCCACCTAATATTTCTTAAAAGAAAAAAGAAAGAAAGAAAAAGTTAAAAGGGAATCAGATCATTTGAATTACCACCATATAGAGCTAATGAGGTCTATGGTCCTAATAGAGAAACTAGGCCTAGGACAATAATTCTCTCTCAGGACTTGAACAAGACCTCATGCAACACACCACAATGCTAATGTACTCAAAAAGTTAATGGTGTCAAAGGACATATAGAAAATCTAAAGCAGAAGTTGCAAAATGCTGGCCACAAGACCAAATACAACCTACAGATTTGTTTTGTTTGGACTGCAGTATTCTAATCATGTATGTTTTCCATCTGGCTTCACAGATATTTGAGATGGTTATCTTTGATCTAAACACTGCTTCACTGCTTTAAATCTTGGCTATAAATCAGCAGAAGGTATAATAAAAAGTCAAAGAAGCAAGAAATGTCAAGCAAACCTTTTATAAATGTAAACAAATTAGGGTAGAAAGATGGTAGGGCACTCTGACCTTATAACTGTTCCTTACTTCAGAAGAATATACAAAATAGTTTATTTCAGCACAATCTTCAATAGGATCATGACTTCCATCATATACATGATTTGATACCTACGAGCTCGCAGATCATCCATTTGGTCTTTATCTTGCCAACATGTGATGCCTGGGGGTGGCTCTGTGGCTAACATGTGCAGCTCTCTCTTCAGACGTGAAGCTCTCTGCATGATCCTCAAGTAGAAGGAACCACACACAGTTCACTGCTCCACACTAAGAGCTGGCTGGGATGCACTGGAGGAGAAACGAGGTGACCATAAAATCGTCAGCAATAATGACTATGAAGTTTTCAGCAAACAGTTTCAATGTAGTGAGGGTGGGGGACAGAGTCCTCTTTTTTGAGACACAGTTTCACTCTGTCACCCAGGCTGGAGGGCAGTGACACCACCTCAGCTCACTGCAACTTCTACCTTCTGGGTTTGAGCAATTCTCGTGCCTCAGCTTCCAGAGTAGCTGGGATTACAGGCGTGCGCCACCATGCCCAGCTAATTTTTGTATTTTTAGTAGAGACAGGGTTTCGCCATGTTGGCCAGGCTGGTCTCAAATGCCTTGACCTCAGGTGATCCGCCTGCCTTGGTCTCCCAAAGTGCTGGGATTACAGGCATGAGTCAATGCACCTGGTTTTTTTTTTCTTTTTGGAGGCAGGATCTTGCTCTGTCAACCAGGCTGGAGTGCAGTGGCACAATCTCAGCTCACTGCAATCTCCACCTGCTAGGCTCAAGTGATCCTCCCATCTCAGCCGCCTATGTAGCTGGAAGTACAGGTGTGTGCCACCACACCAGGCCAAGATTCCTCTTATTAATCTCTATTCTGACAAGGGAATCTGAGTTTTTTCCATTCCCTTCTGGTGAACGTTTATCTACTCAAGCAAATATGTTTTTAAAATAAAGAATTAAAAATGTTGGCTGGGCGTGGTGGCTCATGCCTGTAATCCCAGCACTTTGGGAGACCAAGGCGGGCGGATCATGAGGTCAGGAGATCAAGACCATTCTGGCTAACATGGTGAAACCCCGTCTCTATAAAAATACAAAAAATTAGCCGGGCATGGTGGCGGGCATCTGTAGTCCCAGCTACTTGGGAGGCTGAGGCAGGAGAATGGCATGAACCTGGGAGGCGGAGCTTGCAGTGAGCCGAGATCGAGCCACTGCACTCCAGCCTGGGCTACAGAGCAAGACTTCGTCTCAAAAAAAAAAAAAAAAAAAGAAAAGAAAAGAAAAAGAATTAAAAATGCAAAAAGTTCTACAAAAAATAAAAACACTAAAGGTTTTAAATAATGCGTGTTTCCACTGATAAATAATAAACTCATGAGGCCAGGCCTGGGTCTGATTTTGCTTACTATTGTAGCCTTAACATGCCTGACATAGTAAGGGACTTGACAAATATTAGCTGTTGTGAGGAAGTCTCCATATGCTTTGTGAGAGCAAGAATGGTAAAGACAGTCAACATTCTCGGGCACAAACAAATGTTAAATGTCCAAGGTTCTCTTCATGTATTATGGATTCCACCTTCTCTCAATCTTCAGGGATACCAGTCCATCAATTATTCCATCTTTCTCACTCTCAATATTCAAATATGCTCAAAATCTCTCTCACCTAAAACCAACACCCACACACATATTCACCCAACACTCTTCTCAACTCTAGTTCTCCCTCTAACTACTAACCAAGCAAAGGACACCAATCTTTTTTTTTTTTTTTTTTTTTTTGAGAAGGAGTCTCGCTGTGTTGCCCAGGCTGGAGTACAGTGGTGCAATCTCGGCTCACTGCAACCTCCGCCTCCTGGGTTCAAGCAATTCTCTGCCTTAGCGTCCTGAGCAGCTGGGATTACAGGTGCCCGCCATCACACCTGGCTAATTTTTGTATTTTTAGTAGAGATGGGGTTTCACCATCTTGGCCAGGCTGGTCTTGAACTCCTGACCTCGTAATCCACCCACCTCGGCCTCCCAAAGTGCTGGGATTACAGGTGTGAGCCACTGTGCCCAGCCGACACCAATCCTTTAATATGTGTTACAAATATCCCCCAGTTTGTGCTTATCTTTCCATGTTGTAAATGGTGTCTTTCAATGAACACATACTCTTTATTTATTTATTTTTTTTTGAGACGGAGTCTCACTCTGTCGCCCAGGCTGGAGTGCAGTGGCCGGACCTCGGCTCACTGCAAGCTCCGCCTCCTGGGTTCATGCCATTCTCCTGCCTCAGCCTCCCGAGTAGCTGGGACTACAGGCGCCCGCCACCTCGCCCGGCTACTTTTTTGTATTTTTTAGTAGAGACGGGGTTTCACCGGGTTAGCCAGGATGGTCTGGATCTCCTGACCTCGTGATCCGCCCGTCTCGGCCTCCCAAAGTGCTGGGATTACAGGCTTGAGCCACTGCACCCGGCGGAACACATACTCTTAACATAATCAATCTTAAAATCTCTTCCTTTACATTTATACTTTGTGTATTAAATTTTTCCTTACCCCCAAATGTAGGGATATTCCTACATAGTCTTCAAATATTTTATAATTTTGCTTTTCAAATTTAAATATTGAATCCACTAGGAACTGAATTTTATGCATAGTGAGTGAGGGGGGGCCCAATTTAAAGTTTTTCCTCATATGAACAGTCAATTGTTCTAACACCATTTTCTGAATGTCCATCCTTTTCCTGCTGATATTACTATAAATTAAATTTCTATATGTGTGCATTTGTTTTGGGACTCTTGAATTTGTTCCATCGGTCAAGTGGATTATTTCTGAGACAATACTCCACTGTTTGATTTACTATAGCTTATTCATTTATTATTATTTAATTTTTTCCCCAGCTTTACTGAGGTATATAACTGGCAAATACAAATTGTATATATTTAAGGTGTGATGTTTTACTGTAGCTTATCCACTTTTTCTTCAGGAATGACTTGTTCTTGACTCTTTGCTCTTCCATATAGATTTGACAATCTGTTCATAAGTCCATAAATATATACATAAATATGTATATATGAAATTATAATCCAAATCATAACAGGGTTCTGTGATTTGGATTGTAATTTTATTGATGCTATAGATCAATTTGGAGATAACTGATATCTTTATGATACTGAATCCTAAGATCCATGAGCACGCTGTTTCAGTCTTTTTTTGATGCTTTCCAAAGGTTTTACAATTTTCTCTACAAAGCTTTACCTAACTTTTGTCAGACTGATTTCTAAGTACTTTATATTTTTGCTATCTTTTCAAAAACACTACTTACTACCCATTTCTTACTGATACATGTAAATCTAATTGATTTTTAAAATTTTTTGAGATGGAGTTTCACTCCTGTTGCCCAGGCTGGAGTGCAATGGTGTGCTCTTGGCTCACCACAGCCTGCACCTCCCCGGTTCAAGCGATTCTCCTGCCTCAGCCTCCTGAGTAGCTGGGATTACAGGCATGTGCCACCAGGCCTGGCTAATATTGTATTTTTTTTTTTAGTAAAGACAGGGTTTTCTCCATGTTGGTGAGGCTGGTCTCGAACTCTCAAACTCAGGTGATCCACCCGCCTCAGCCTCTCAAACTGCTGGGATTACAGGCGTGAACCACCTCGCCCAGTCAATCTAATTGATTTTTAACCAAAGCCTTAGTAATGGTAATGATGAATCTATTTGGGGTGGGGAGCGGTCTGTGAATGGTAATTCCACACTGACAATCATGTCATCCACATATAATCAGTTTATTTCTTCCCTTCTAATTCTTTTCCTGCCTTCTATTCTGGCAGTAACTTCCAGTACAATGTTGAAAACAAAAGCTGATAGCTAGGCCAGACATGCTGGCATAATCCCAGCTACTCAGGAGGCTGAGGTGGGAGGATGACCTGAGCCTGGAGAGACGGAGGCTGCAGTGAGCCATGATTGTGCCACTGCACTCCAGCCTGGTGGCAGAGTGAGACTGTCTCAACAACAGCAAAAAAAAAAAAAAAAAAGAAAGAAAGAAAAGCTGATAGTTGGCATTCTTGTCAGATTTCTAACCTTAAAGGGAAAACTTTTAACACTATGCTAATTAATAAGACTGGCCTATAACTGTCCTTTCTAATTTTGTCTTTATTAGGTATCAAGGTTATTGTAGCCTCCTAAAATGAGTTAGGGAGCATTGCCTCCTTTTTTAAAAAATATATATTGTGGATTAGTCCAAGAGATAATTTGTTACTAGGTTGTCTGGAATAACTCTATCTGGTCCTGGTGTTTTCATTTTGAGAAAATGTTAAACTACAAATCCAATTTATTTAAATATTATTCAAGTTATTTATTCTTGCATCAATTTGGCAAGTTAAATTTTTCCACACATTTATCTATTGCATGCAACTTTACATGTATTTGTGTAACGCCTTATCTTTTTAATCTCTGTAGTTATCTATAGTTATGTTTCCATTTTCATTTCTAACACTGTTTATCTGTGCCATCTTTTCTTTGATCAGTCTTGCTGGGCATGTATCAACCATAAGGAAGTTCAAGTTTTGGTTCCACTGGAAAGAATAAAAATTTATGACAGAAACAGAAAATGAGAAAAAATACTTTTTTCTTAAAAATAAAGATTTTTTGCTGAAAGCGTTTTGTACTTCGAGATCACGCCACTGCACCCCATCCTGGACGATAGATTAGGACTCTGTCTCAAAAAACAAAAAAGCAAAAAAACAAAACTCGTCCAAACACGTACTATACATTTTTTCTTGTCATTATTCCCTAAACAATACAGTGTAACAACAATTTACTTAGCATTTTATTAGGTATTATAAGTAATCAAGAAATAATTCAAAGTATATGGGGGCGAGGCTGGACATGGTGGCTCACACCTGTAATTGCAGCAATTTGGGAGACCAAGGCAGAAGGATCACTTGAGGCCAGGGGTTCAAGACCAGCCTGTGCAACAAAGGAGAACCCCATCTCTAAAATAAAGTATATGGGAGGACATGCAGAGGTTCAAGACCAGCCTGTGCGTCCTGGTGCAGTGGCTCATGCCTGCAATCCCAGCACTTTGGGAGGCCAAGGCAGGTGGATCACTTGAGGTCAGGAGTTCGAGACCAGCCTGGCCAACATAGGGAAATGCCCTCTCTACTAAAAATACAAAAATCAGCCAGCTGCGGTGGTGGGTGCCTGTAATCCCAGCTATTCAGGAGGCTGAGGCAAGAGAAAGGCTTGAACTCGGGAGGTGGAGGTTGCAGTGAGCTGAGATTGCGCCACTGCACTCCAACCTGGGCAACAGAGCAAGACGCTGTCTTAAAAACAAAACAAAACTGGGCAGGCATGGTGGCTCACACCTGTAATCCCAGCACTTTGGGAGGGCAAGGTGGGTGGGTGACTTGAGGTCAGGAGTTTGAGACCAGCCTGGCCAACATGAGGAAACCCTGTCTCTATTAAAAATACAAAAATTAGCAGGGTGTGGTGGTGCATGCCGGTAATCCCAGCTACTTGGGAGGCTGAGGCAGGAGAATAGCTTCAACCCAGAAGGCGGAGGTTGCAGTGAGCCAAGATCGCGCCACCGCACTCCAGCCTGGGTGGCAGAGCGAGACTCTTTCTGGAAAAACAACAACAACAAAAAAAAAAACAAAAAAAAAACAGTCTGCGCAACAAAGGAGATCCCCATCTCTTAAAGTATATGGGAGGACATGCATAGGTTATATGCAAATACTACACCATTTTATATCTGGGACTTGACCTTTGGTGGATTTGGGATCCGCAGGATGTCCTGGAACCATCCCTCATGGATACTGAGGGCTGACTGTACATTAAAATATCACAAGTATAAAGTGTACCTTTATATAAAACGAGAACAGTGGAAAGCCATGGTAAAAGGATTAGAACAAGCAAGGCAATTTCTCCCAAGGAATCAACCAGACTCCAGCCTCACTATATTAACCAAAATTGGCATATGCCATTCTGTGCCTCAAATGCCACAAATAACTGCCTATTTTTCAGGGTATAAAGGTTCTTTACAATCTAACCCTTATATTCCGCCTTATATCCAGTATCTACTTTCCACAAACTCGTGCTTCAGCCACACTGCCCTATTCCTGCTGCTCATAAAAGTATTATTCTTTCACACCTTTAGATAAGTACATATTAAATCACAACTTCTCCAGTAATGCATCCCCACCCCTCACACCTTTTCAACGTCACCCTCTGTGAGTCCACATCTATTTGCATCGTGTTCTAATTCATCTGATAGTTTCTTCTCCTTAGGGGGAATTCCTTGACGGCAGGTCCCTAGTCTTTTCTTTGTGTGTGTGTCAAGTCTGCAGGAAATTTGGATAATTAATGAACGAAACGTGTGTTTGGACCAGATGTTGAAGAAGGCAAAAGAACAGCCAGTGCACAACCCGCAGCGAGTACTGGGCTGTTACGTCCTTCCTAATGGCAAATTTCTCACTGCCGTGGCAGGAGGACGGCCAGGGGGAGCTCTGACCACGATTTCATGCAAAGATACTGTGAGACCCTCCGCTCAGCGGTGGCTTTTCTGAGGCTCTCCTTTCAGAGGAGACGAAAACTCCCGTGTTGGGCAGACACAGGACTCCTTCCCCCCAAGACTCAGTGACCTCCTCCGGTGTACGTTCTTTCAGATCGGGAACTGGAATACTCTCCTTACTTACCTGCGCGGACACCCCTCACAACGCGGCAACAGGAGGACCAACTTGGTACCAGCGCCCGCGCGACCTCGGACGGTTGGCGTAGCTCCGCCCCCTGTCTGGAGAAGATTGTGATTGGCCCACAGTAAGCCCCGGGAAAGAAGCGCAGCCACCGCTCTCTCTATTGGCCAGCGCTCTGAACGCTCACGCATTCAAATGAGAGCGGGCACCGGGCGCAGCCATTCAGCGTCTTACACCCTGCGCTCAACCCTGAGAAGACATCCGGGGGTCCAAGTTCGGTTACGAAGTCGGCTCTGTCAGACGAAGGAAGGAGCTGGAAATCGTTTCTTAGCAAGAAAAATGAAAGGAACCAGAAATATTTAATCTGGAAAAGAGATTACGTGATAGCTGTCTTCCTTTAAGTATTTTTCACATGGGAGATTTTACTACTTCAGAGGACACATTTAAGGACAGCGGATGAAAGTCTAAGAGATGCAGAACTTAGCTAAATAAAGCATTCTATCAATTAGAACTCTGAAGAAAATAGGTAAACGTAGGGGGTAGTGAATTCCTTCATCACTGGAAATGTTCAAGTGGAAGTTAGGTTATCACTTGTCAGGGATAGTGCAGAAAGGATCCTTATACTGGGTGGCAGTTTGGAATAGATGACTTTTTTTTTTTCTTTCTTTTTTTTTTTTTTTTTTTTTTTGAGACAGTCTTGCTCTGTCACCCAGGCTGGAGTGCAATGGAGCAATCTCGGCTCACTGCAACCTCTGCCTCCCGGGTTCAAGCGATTCTCCTGCCTCAGCCTCCGGAGTAGCTGGGATTACAGCCACCCGCCACCACGCCCAGCTAATTTTTGTATTTTTAGTAGAGACGGGGTTTCACCGTGTTGACCAGGCTGGTCTTGAACTCCTGACCTCAGGTGATCCACCCGCCTCAGCCTCCCAAAGTTCTGGGATTACAGGCGTGAGCCACTGTGCCCAGCTGGAATAGATGACTTTTAAACCGTCTTCCAACGCTAGATGCATGGTACTGAACAAGGAAGAACCTGTTTATGGTTAAGCCAACCTTAACTTCTCAGAGCTGCCTCTGCCAGAGGCCAATGCTTCGTGAGCGCTGAAAGATGGCACAGACCTGACTTTTTTCTAAAGGATGTGGCTGGAACTTGACTAGCCTTTGGGAATGCTGTGGGTGGAAAAACAAACGAACAAAAAGCCAACCCTCATCTGACTGCTCTCAGCTCACTATGTAGCTTTGGAATAATGATGATAATACTAATGGTAATTTATTATTATTACTATTATACTGTTTATTACTATTATTGATAACGGGGTAATAATCAGTCTCTTTTTAAACTTGGAAGTAAGTATAATTTTGGCCACAGCAGTGATGTCTACATCTAGTCGAAACTGGGGTTAAGTGGCAAGTAGTTCCCCATAACCATTGTGTGGTGTGTTTTCTCTCAAGAGCCCCACATGTTCACTAGGACTCTGTGATGCTCCCCTGGGGTTCCTCACCTTAGTTGCAGGAATAAGCCAACTACAGTAGTTTATTAATTATTATAAAGTTCTGAAACAAACATAAGGAATCCTATTCTTGTCCAGTCTAATTCCAGTTCGCTTTTGGGGTTTTGCATTTATTGTTAGCATTTACTCGGCATTTAGTGAAGTGTTTTCTGTCATAATTGAGTTCCTGCTTATTTTACTACTGTTTTCTGTTTTAATCCTTTCAATACCTGTTTTTATTTTCTTCCTGCCCCAACTGTAATTGTATCTCAATTACAGTTCTGTCTTCAGAACTGAACTTGATTACTTCCTTGGGTGGTTCTCTGAGAAATAGATCTTTGAAATGTCTCTTAGAAAAAGCAAGAACTGGCCGGGCGCGGTGGCTCAAGCCTGTAATCCCAGCACTTTGGGAGGCCGAGACGGGCGGATCACGAGGTCAGGAGATCGAGACCATCCTGGCTATCACGGTGAAACCCTGTCTCTACTAAAAAAAATACAAAAAACTAGCCGGGCATGGTGGCGGGCGCCTGTAGTCCCAGCTACTCCGGAGGCTGAGGCCGGAGAATGGCGTGGACTGGGGAGGCGGAGCTTGCAGTGAGTTGAGATTCGGCCACTGCCCTCCAGCCTGGGCGACAGAGCGAGAGTCCATCTCAGAAAAAAAAAAAGAAAAAAAAAAAAGAAAAAACAAGAACTGTATTGAGTCTGGTGGAAAAGAGAGATGGTTTGATAAAACAAGTAAGTCCCTATAATTTTGGCAACAGAGAGGAAAGAGAAAAGGATAGAAGAAAAAACAGGAAGGAAGAAAAGTAGGTAGAGAGGGAGGAAGAAAACAAAGAGAAAGAAAAAAAAAAAAAGAGAAAGAACCCCATACACTAAATGTACCGTTTCCATTTGTCCACCAGAGGGGGGTATGTTAACTGGTGGGAATAGAGGCCAGGCTAAAAGATTTTCATAAACTTTTTACAGGTGTTATGGTTTGTTAAAATGGAGCATTCTAATGTTATAATTTATTTTTAAAGTGTAGCTATGAAAATTATTATTTTATAAAGGTTTCTTCACTTTAACACATCACAGCAGGCTCGCTTAAGTACTTGTAAAAGTATAAAATTGTATTTTATTTTTAAACAGTATTACTTGTCAGGATTTATTCACTAGTATATGAAAATATATCCTTTTTTATTTTTTATTTTTATTTCTTTTTATTTTTAATTTAATTTAATTTTATTTTTTTGAGACGGAGTCTCGTTCTGTCGCCCAGGCTGGAGTGTAGTGGCACAATCTCAGCTCACTGCAAGCTCCGCCTCCTGGGTTCACGCCATTGTCCTGCCTCAGCCTCCTGAGTAGCTGGGACTACAGTCACCCACCACCTTGCCCGGCTAATTTTTTGTATTTTTTGTATTTTTTTTTTGTTTTTTGAGGCGGAGTCTCTCTCTGTCGCCCAGGCTGGAGTGCAGTGGCCGGATCTCAGCTCACTGCAAGCTCCGCCTCCCGGGTTTACGCCATTCTCCTGCCTCAGCCTCCGGAGTAGCTGGGACTACAGGAGCCTGCCACCTCGCCTAAAAAAACTCGGCTAGCCGGGCGCGGTGGCTCACGCCTGTAATCCCAGCACTTTGGGAGGCCGAGGCGGGCGGATCACAAGGTCAGGAGATCGAGACCATGGTGAAACCCCGTCTCTACTAAAAATAGAAAAAATTAGCCGGGCACAGTGGCGGGCGCCTGTAGTCCCAGCTACTCGGGAGGCTGAGGCAGGAGAATGGCGTGAACCCGGGAGGCGGAGCTTGCAGTGAGCCGAGATTGCGCCACTGCACTCCACCCTGGGCGACAGAGCGAGACTCCGTCTCAAAAAAAAAAAAAAAAAAAAAAACAAAACAAAACAAAAAAAAAACTCGGCTAGTTTTTTTTTTATTATTATTTTTTAGTAGAGACGGGGTTTCACTGTGTTAGCCAGGATGGTCTCGATCTCCTGACCTCGTGAACCGCCCGTCTCGGCCTCCCAAAGTGCTGGGATTACAGGCTTGAGCCACTGCGCCCGGCCAATTTTTTGTATTTTTAGTAGAGATGGGGTTTCACCGTGTTAGCCAGGATGGTCTCGATCTCCTGACCTTGTGATCTGCCCGCCTCGGCCTCCCAAAGTGCTGGGATTACAGGCGTGAGTCACTGCTCCTGGCCTATTTTTTATTTTTTTGAGACCTCGGTGGGCAGATCGCTTGATCCCAGGAGTTTGAGACCAGCCTGGGTAACATGGCAAAACCCCATCTCTACCAAAAAATGCAAAACTTACCCAGGCATGGTGGTGCATGCCTGTAGTCCCAGCTACTTGGGAGGCCGAGGTAAGAGGATTGCTTGAGCCCAGGAGGTTGAGGCTGCAGTGAGCTGTGATTGCACCACTGCAAATCCAGAGTCAGACCCTGTCTCAAAAATAAAAAATAAATAATAAAAGAATGGAGTACTTATTTAGGAAATTTAAATTACCATACTTGTTTAATGAGCTGATTGTGTAAGTTATTCTCAGAAAGCCCTGGTTGGGAAAGATGTTTTAGAAAAAATAGGATTTTGATGTGAAAATCTTTTTAAGTCATTATAGGTAGATGAATGTTTTCATGGCATCTTTTTTGGCCGAGCCTGTAAAATTAATTAGATTATAATAATTATTACTACTCTCAATAATAATACAGCCAGAAGCTATATTTCTTTCTCTCCAAGTAGGTATGCACTTAAACTATCCAAGGAATTTAGCTACTTACACTTTTCTGTAAAATCTCCAAAGAAGGTATTACACACTTACTTCCACAGGAAAAAAAGAAAAGAAAAGAAGCAAATAAAATAGGTATGGTAAGGAAGTACTTCTGACTTCCTGGAACTTCCTTATATTGAGACTGAATTCTTGGCCTGGCGTGGTGGCTCATGCCTGTAATCCCAACACTTTGGTAGGCTGAGGCAGGTGGATCACAAGGTCAAGAGCTTGGCCAATATGGTGAAGCCCTGTCTCTACTAAAAATACAAAAATTAGCCAGGCATGGTGGTGGGCGTCTATAGTCCCAGCTTCTCAAGGAGAATCGCTTGAACCCGGGAGGCAGAGGTTGCAGTGAGCTGAGATTGTGCCATTGCACTCCAGCCTGGAGTCTCCGTTTAAAAAAAAAGAAAAAGAGACTGAATTCTTGTTGAAATTTAAGCTCAGGCTGGGCATGGTGGCTCACACCTAAAATCTCAGTACTTTGGGAGGCTGAGGTGGGAAGACTGCTTGAGGCCAGGAGTTCAAGACCAGCCTGGGCAAAATAGCGAGACCCATCTCTGCTTAAAAATAAAATAAAATAATTTTATTTTATGTGCCTATAGTCCCAGCTACTCAGGAAGTAGGAGGAGAATTGCTTGAGCTCAGGAGTTCGAGCCTGCAGTGAGTTATGTTGGTACCAATTGTCTCCAAAAAAGAAAGAAATTTTAGTTCATATCTCTTGGGAAAGTAAGGATTTAACCTGGAGTGGGTCAATTTTAGCTTATTTAAACAACTGGAACTAGATATTTTTTGCCTCCTAATTCTGAATACAAAAAGAATGCAGCCAAAAGAATCATCATTATTGATCCCTGAAAAATGTACTCCAATTCAAAAATCCTTATTAGAAGACCAGTATGCCAGTAAAACATAAAGTTATATACATATAGGAGCAGCTATCATATACCAGGAACATAATATTGAAATGATGCATGAGGACTGTGAATAGGATTAGGCTTCTAGCTGAGTATTCCTACCTATTTGATTTAATATCAATTTTTCTTTTATCCTTTAGTGAGAGTTCTATTTGGGTGCTTAAGGGCAATACAAATTATCAGCAAGAGGCTGAATTGGAATAAGAGGAGGTCCCACTGTGATATGTTACAAAGTAAATCTCATGAATAATTTTTTTTTTTTTTTTTTTGAGACAGTCTTGCTCTGTCACCCAGGCTGGAGTACAGTGGTGTAATCTTGGCTCACTGCAACCTCCGTCTCCCAGGTTCAAGCGATTTTCCTGCCTCAGCCTCCTGAGTAGTTGGGATTACAGGCACCTGCCACTATGCCCAGCTACTTTTTGTATTTTTAGTAGAGATGGGGTTTCACCATGTTAGCCAAGCTGGTCTCGAACTCCTGACCTTAAGTGATCTGCCTGTCTTGGCCTTCTGAAGTGCTGGGATTACAAGCGTGAGCCATCACGTCTGGCCAAAAATTTTTAATTGCAATAAATGATGAGACATGACAAGTTCTATGATGGCCATAAATAAATGTATGTAGCAAGGAAAATCAGGTTACATAATGTATACATTATTATACCTTGATTTTCCTTAGGTACATTGTTATTCATAGTTCACAGATTTGACATAAGGTTTAATTAGTATTTATAATGTATTTAAGAATACCCTACTAAAGCATATGGTGGGTAGACACAGTATTATTAAACATAATAATTTTTACATTTATATGTCACTTTTCATTTAAGGTTTTCAATTCAATAACTAATTATTTCCTTAATGTATGATTTCCACTTCATTTCAGGGGGAATTTAGGAACAGGCAAATTTTCACATGACAGAATATAATAAAGTTTCCCTTTACGATACCCCGATCATTTTGCAACATTTTTAAATGAAAAATTTTAAACATACAGAAATGTTTAAAGAATCTAACATTTGCATATGTACTCCTTCATTATGGGTAACACATTTAATTATATTTTGTTCAGGGCTAGAGCACTGGAGGTTATAATTATTAAATCAATCGGACTGGCCGGATGCGGTGGCTCATGCCTATAATACTAACACTTTGGGAGACCGAGGTGGGTGGATCACTTGAGCCCAGGAGCTCAAGACTAGCCTGGGCAACATGGCAAAACCCTGTCTCTACAAAAAATACAAAAGTTAGCCAGGCATAGTGACCCAGGCCTGTAGTCCCAGCTACTTGCGGAGCTGAGGTGGGAGGATTGCTTGAGCCTGGGAGGTTGAGGCTACACTGATCCATGACCATGCCATAGGTGACAGAGCGAGACCCTGTCTCAAACAAAACAGAACAAAACAATCAGACAGATATATGTTTTTTAACCCAGTCTTGGGGAATATAAGAATGTCCTATTTGCTACCTTAGGAATTTAGTATGGTTTAGTATGCTTGATAGTATCTTTCTCTAGCTTTGAAAAAAAAAATCATGGGCCAGGTACAGTGGCTTAGGGCTGTAATCCCAACACTTTGGGAAGCTGAGGCAGGAGGATCGCTTGTGTCTAGGAGTTCCAGACAAGCCTGGGCAACATGGTGAGACCTTGTCTCTATAAAAAAATAAAAAAAAATAGCAGGTGTGGTGGTGGGCACCTGTAGTCCTAGCTACTTGGGAGGCTGAGGTGGGAGAATCACTTGAGCCCAGGAGGTTGAGTCTGCAGTGAGCCGTGATTGTGCCACTGCACTCAGCCTGGGTGACAGAGTGAGACTCTGTGTCAAAAGAAAAGAAATAAAAATCATGGAAGACATCTATTCTGTCTTGTAAAAATTTAAGATATATGAAAAGAGTAGAGGAGGAGGAGGAGGGAGAAGGGAGAGAAATTATTTATTGGGATGCAATATGTGCCAAAGATAGTATTAGGCATCCTTGCATGTATTATTTTATTTGATCCACACGACTACCCTGTGAGATATTATTCCCATTTTACACATAAGAAAACTGGCTCAGAGAAGTCAAGTAATTTGTCTACGGCTGTGAATTCAATTTATATTCACAGCTTAAACTCTTCTCACTACATCTGAATGCATCATTTTCAAGATCTTTTCTGGGCCTGGAGTAAGTTGACAGTATTTATGTAAAACATGTAATACTGCTCCTCCTCCCCACGCACATTCACATTTACTGTGATTAATACACATGTTAATAAAACCCTAGACTTAGAACTAGGATATAGAATCCAGTCGTTTAGGTACTTAATGTTTAGTTCTCCCCTCCAGAAAATAGGAATAATTACCGCGTCTCTTCCACTCCAAAGAATTGATGTGATAATTAGGGAGCTAAGATTAGTTACCAGTCATAACAAGAATAAACTACGACTCCCAAAATGCCCAGAGGAAGAGGTTGACGCCAGTCCAGGAGACAGTTCCAGCTTTAGGGCAAAGGTGACCTCACTGGGTCCCGTGGCGACAGACCCGCCGGTCCTCGCCTTTTTTCTGATGCATCCAGGGATTTGTAGTTCCCTTACGGCCACCAAGTGCACTTAGGGCAGGCCTCTTACTACGAGTCCCGTGATGATCCGAGGCCGGGCAGCGGCTGCGTATCGAAGCCGAAGGAGCGTGCGGGCGGTGCTAGTGGCGGGAGGAGTAAAGATGGCGGTGCGAGGGTCTCCGCCCTCTGCTCCCGGCTGAAGCGTTCTGAGGCAGGCGGCAGCGGCAACCCGAGCCCCAACAGTAATTTAGTGTTGGTAGTTTTGGCAGCAGCTGCCGAGGCCGGAGCAATGGCGGAGCTGGAGCACCTAGGAGGGAAGCGGGCAGAGTCTGCGCGAATGCGGCGGGCAGAGCAGCTTCGGCGCTGGCGGGGCTCGCTGACAGAGCAGGAGCCCGCGGAGCGACGAGGCGCGGGGCGGCAGCCGCTGACCAGGCGCGGGAGCCCCAGGGTCCGCTTCGAGGACGGTGCTGTCTTCCTGGCCGCCTGCTCTAGCGGGGACACCGACGAGGTGAGAAAGCTTCTGGCAAGAGGTGCTGATATCAACACAGTCAACGTGGACGGCTTGACAGCCCTGCACCAGGTAACTCCTTTCGCGGTCTTAGAGGCGTCCAGTCTCCTACAGATGTGCCTTTGACCCTGCGAGCCGCCCCATGGGGAGTATCAGTGTTGCCGCCGAGTCCTTCTGCATGGACACTGCCCTTTTGGGCTAATCGGTTTCATTCTTGGCCAGCTTCCTCCACTAATCAAGTATTTTTCTGACCCCAGGATCTCTCTACCTGAAGGAATAGTGTCACCCGCTGCTTGGTCAGTGTTTGTGTTTCCCTCCATCTACTTGTGTTGTCATGGTTACTGGTGATTTTTGTCCCTGGTCGTATCCCTATAGATTAGTTATCTTCACTTATGTCTGGTTGGCGTGCCTGCACGCCGTGTCACTCATAGGCACAGTGTCATTTGTCTGATGCCCTTTCAGAAAATTCAGTTGTTGTGTGTCCCCATTATAGAATATCTTAGATCACTTAAAGAGTAAAGCCCTATACTGGGTAAAGACAAGCAGGTCTGAAACCACACCTCTTGTTTTGTTGATTTGTAGTACTTAAAAACAGTTTGTGTCGCCTCTAGGCTATAGCTCCTAGAACACCCCCGACCTCGTTGTTATAGGTATCTTAACTTTCTTCTCAGCAATGCTACCTCCCCGAGAGCTTCCTGTGGAGAACTAAGTTATTGAATTACTTCTGTCTGTTTGACACTTATGGAATAGCTTTTCTATTTTTCTATTTTTTTTTTTCTAAAGCGCTCTATAGAAATCCCATGCCCTATACGTAGCTATACTATATGGATTGTGGATAATCTGTGCTTGGTAACGACACCTTTAGTTCATCACCTAATGCAGCAATATTCTCTATCTACTGACTGCCATGACTAACTACACCCTCTCGCCTCAAATGGAACTTCATCAGTTATTTTGGTGAGCTGAGAGCCGGACACCCACTCTTAATCTTTTGTCTTTTTCTTCTTCTGCCGTCTGTGCAAAGTGAATGTGTTGGCATGAGAATCCACTTCTAAATAATAACTCAACTTTATGTCAGACCACTTCCCTAAATATATTTAGTCAATAGCTTAAAGTTACTTCTATGTTTGCAACCCTTCTCTTTCAGGTAGAAGAAACTTTTTCACCCTAATTTGTACCCATTTTTTTTTCCTCCTCATAATATTTCCCCATCTAAGGTAGTAACCAATATTTGCAGAGTGCTTTGCTGTTTGATTTCATATGTCTTACCCCATGTGAGTTTCGGCAGTGATCCTTTGAAGTAGGTGTGGCAGGTAGTGTTGTTATTCTCATTTTACAGATGAGGAAACTGAAGCTCAGGAAAATTATTTGTGCAAAGTTAGAAAGTAAAGAAGTGACCCATAGGCATGGATTTTTCAGATTTACATCCCAGAGATCTATATCCCACTTAATAAGGAGCTGAATGTAAAATGAGATAAAAGCTAAGAAAACCACATTAAATTTTAAACTTTGCATTTCTGAACTATTTGGGAAGGTGAATTCTTGTTTTTCTTTTTCTTTTTTTTTGAGACGGAGTCTCGCTCTGTTGCCCAGGCTGGAGTGCAATGGCGAGATCTTGGCTCACTGCAACCTCCGCCTCCTGGGTTCAAGTGATTCTCCTGCCTCAGCCTCCCAAGTAGCTGAGATTACAGGTGCCTGCCACCACACCTAGATAGTATTTGTATTTTTAGTAGAGATGATGTTTCACCATGATGGCCAGGCTGGTCTCGAACTCCCAACCTCAGGGGATCCATCCGCCTTGGCCTCCCAAACTACTGGGATTATAGGTGTGAGCCACTGTGCTCAGCTTAGTAATCTATTGAAATAAGAGAAGAAGGGGATGACAGCTATTAATTTTTTTTAACATCTATAAGTGCAATATAAGCGTTCCTTTCAATTTATAGGGCTGACAAGGAGTTAAATTGAATAGGTATACTCAATTCTAGACAAATTCAGGTAAAAATTAAGCTGCTTAAAGATTTGAGGTCTTCTGTTGAGAAATTATATCTTTGAATCCAGACAACGGGCCTTTATTGGCTTCAGAACTTTGCAAGTCAGTTTCCAAAGAGTTACAATATGTTTTTCCATGACTTGGAGAAGTTTTTGTTGTTGTTATTGTTTTTTTAAAAAATAAAACAAAACAGAATCTCACTCTGTCTCCCAGGCTGGAGTACAATGGTGCAGTCTCGGCTCACTGCAACCTCCACCTCCCAAGTTCAAGCTATTCTCATGCCTCAGCCTCCCAAGTAGCTGGAACTATATAGGTGCCCACCACCATGCCCAGCTAATTTTTGTATTTTAAGTAGAGATGGGATTTCACCATGTTGACCAGGCTGGTCTCAAACTCCTGGCCTCGAATGATCTGTCCGCCTTGGCCTCCCAAAGTGCTGGGATTATAGGCATAAGCCACCATGCATGATCGACCTAGAGAACTCCTAAGGTACGTAAAAGACTATTTTCAAAAGTGAGACTGGAGCTATCCATAGCTGAACCACCTACTTTACAACAGATTAACCTTCTGTGAAATGCAGAGTGAGTGGTATAATTATCTGAATTATTTATTTAAAATGTCCATCTGTTATATAAGCATGATATAAATTATCTGGATAATTGCTTCTTTTCTCTCTTTTGACCATGGCCACTTGACCAACTGTGGATTATTGTCTTGGCATGTTAGAAGCCCCCAGATAATACTGGGGGACAGTTTTTCTCCGCCTACAATGTCACAGTAGATGATTTGCACTGCAGCTTGTGGTGCCTTGATGCTTCTTTTGGACTTAGAGACCTTCTTTCCTGGCAGCCTTTGCTGAGACCACGAGGTGCTTGAGTCAAAGATAACAAGCTCCAGGGGGCCTATTAATAATACTTGAATTAGACTGGGATAAGAAGTATCTCAAAGGTTAGACCAACTCTGATGAAAGCCTTGGAAACTGATGCAGACTAAATTTCAGTGACTATATTAAGATTTGATGTGTATGCATGTGTTGTCCTAGAGTCCTTAATGAACAAGGTACTAATCTGATTATAGAACCCTTGAAAGCACTTGTTTGCTCACAAAGGAATTTCTGTTTCATTTGCATATACACATTGTAAGGCCAGGAATATTTGTTAATAATTCTATGTGGTCTAGTACTTTAAATTTTTTCTTTTATTTATTGAATAAGTTTGACTGTTAGCACCTATCTTGGTATCCTTAGCATTATAATCTTAGGTACTCTAGGCCTAGATACATGCCCTTAAAAACTGTATCTACCAAATTATTGCTGTTGTAAGAGGCAAGTGCCTGTTTTCAGAAAAGAGATTTTTCTAGGATTCATTAAAACAAATGCTTACTTACTTCAGCATGTATTACATTGACTCTTAAATCTGTGCTGAGTGTGGTGAGGGATACTGGATGCCAGTCACCATAGGTCTTGTCTCTTAGCACAGTCTGGTCAGTTTTCATTTGGATGACTATCAAGGAGACTATCAAGGAGATTAGAATAATTCCATACTTGACTCAGAAACTCAGACGGGCGGCCCGGGGCGGTGGCTCACACTTGTAATCCCAGCACTTTGGGAGGCCAAGGCAGGTGGATCATAAGGTCAGGAGTTCGAGACCAGCCTGGCCAACATTGCAAAATCTTGTCTCTACTAAAAATACAAAAATTAGCCTGGTGTGGTGGCACACAACTGTAGTTGCAGCTACTCAGGGAGGCTGAAGGCAGGAGAATCGCTTGAACCCAGGACGTGGAGGTTGCAGTGAGCCAAGATCACACCACTGCACTCCAGCCTGGGCAACAGAGTGAGACTCCATTTAAAAAAAAAAAAGAAAAAGAGAAAAGAAATTCGGACTGTCTTTGTGAAGTGCAGGGTCCAAATTTGGACCCTCATGGGCACCCCAGACTGGAATTCAATTTGTAGTTGAATAAGCCTTTGTCATTCTAGAGTTGCCTCAGTCTGACGCTGTAGCCTCAGGGAGGCTAAAATCACGTATTTCTCGTGAAGAGAGATGGAGATAGGAACAAGTGAGGGGAGGAGGATAGGCTGAGCAATTTACATTCAGACAGAGACAGAAGATGAGCAAGATGACTGTGTGTTCAGTTCCATATAAAATAGTATATTTTGCGTGCTAACTTATATGGTAAAATAAAACTTGTGCTTTTAACCTTTTCTCTTTTATTCTAAATTTATTACTCATTCCTCTCCTAGTTCCACCTTTGAAGTTACTTTTTCCTTACCCTGAATGTTGATGAATTCTGCTTAGTGTCAGGACCCATGGCAACACAGGATTCAGAAAATCCTGTTTGCTCCTTTATTACTGTTCATCTAGAATAGTCGTCTGTCCTGAACCATTTTAGTAGCTTACCTCTTCAAATGGCTTAATACGTTGCATCAGACTATGTTGGACCTCAAAGCCATATTGGGAAACTCAGCTTTGTGTGTGTGTGTTTTTGTTTTTGAAAGTATAGATAAAAATGACTTTCATTTGTTTCACAGAATTTCTTCCCTATTCTTCTTCTTCTTCTTCTTCTTTTTTTTTTTTGGTGACAGGATCTTGCTCTGTTACCCAGACTGGAGTGTGGTGGTGTGACCATGGATCACTGCAGCTGCAACCTCTCAGACTCAAGTGATCCTCCTACCTCAGCCTCCCTAGTAACTGCGACTGCAGGCACACCCCATCATACCTAGCTAATTTTTAAAATTTTTTGTAGACAAGGGAGTCTCACTATGTTGCCAGGGCTGATTTTGAGCTGTTGGGCTAAAACAATCCTCCCCCTTCAGCCTCCAAAAGTGCTTGGATTACAAGTGGGAGCCACCACATCTGGCCTCTCCCCAATTCTTAAACTCATGCTGAATAACTATATGTCACCATTTGGGTTTTTAGAATCATCTTCTCCATGAGTATTTTGAAATAGGCAACCTGTTAAGATATGTGGATTAAGCACAATTCTGCCAAAGGTAAGGAGTTGGACCAGTCTTGTTGGTAACAGAAAACTAAGTCGTTTATTTTTTTCTTTTTAAATATTTTAAAATTAAGATACACTTTATATACAATAAAATTCCCTCTTTGTAGTGCAGCACCCTATGAGTTTTGACAAATGCGTACAGTTGTGGAACCACCACTATAATCAAGATGTAGAACATTACCATACCCTCAAGATTTTTTGTGCTCCTTGGTAGACAGCTCCTCCCACCCTCAGCCCATGACAGTCATTAATCAGTTATTTTGTCCCTATAATCACAATAGATGGAGACTGAGGCAGGAGGACCACTTGGGATCAGGAGTTTGAGACCAGTCTGGGCAACCATAGGAAAACCCTGTCTTTACAAAAAAATAAAATTAGCCAGGCACATTGGTGCGTGTCTGTAGTTGCAGCTACTTGGGAGGCTGAGGCAGGAGGATAGGTTGAGTCCATGAACTGGAGTTTCAGTGAGCCATGATCATGCCACTGCATTCCAGTCTGGATGACAGAGCGAGACCCTGTCTCTAAACAAAGAAGAGCCACCATGCTGGGCCTAGAGTAAAGTTTTTGATATTTGAATAATATGCCATTAATTACATGTGTCTACTATATTTTTCTCTTTAGAGGTTTTCTTAGATTCTTAATTAACAGCTAATATTGAACGTCTAAATGGTAGATTGTAAGCGTGTACTAGAGTATATATGTGGTATAATTTCTGCCCTCAAGGAACTAACAGTCAGGTTTGGAGACAGATAAATAAAAAAATGATTCCTTTTAGAGTTCCAAATTCTATGATGCCCTGGAAAGGATGTATTCCTAAGTGGGAGAACAAAGGAAGGCAGTCCAGGATGATAGAGCAGCATGGGCGAATAAATAGGAATGAGTGTGGTATGTAGGCAGAGGACACTAGGAAATCCTAATGGATGTGTTTGAAGGGTTAGAGATGAGAGAGAGTCGGAGTGACATCCTAGAGGGCTTTGAACATCAAACATCAGGCCAAGGATGCTTGATGGACTCCTTAGTAGAGAATTTTTGTGGATTTGAGCAGGGTTGTTACCCAACCAAAGCAGTATTTTGGGATTCTGAAGTGGCACTTGGATTTCTGAATGAATGGAGAGACAGAGTTGAGAGAACCAGCTGAGTGAATGGAGATGAGAAAAAAGTGTAGCACAGTTCTAGCTTGTGAGTATGAAATAATTGTGTTATTCAGGTAGAAATAGTATTCAGTCAACGATTAGAGTGAGGTACTCTGAAGATGTACAAGTAGAAATCTCCTATAAGTGCTGGGCATGGTGGCCCATGTCTAATCCCAGCACTTTGGGAGCCCAAGGTGGGAGGATTGCTGGAGACCAGGAGTTTGAGACCAGCCTGAGCAATGTGGTGAGACCCTATCTCTCCTACCCCCCCAAAAAATTAGCTAGGTATGGTGGTGCACACATGTGGTCCCAGTTACATAGGAGGCTGAGGTGGGAGGATCACTTGAGCCCAGGAGGTTGAAGCTGCAGTGAGCTGTGTTCACACCACTGCACTCCAGCCTGGGTGACAAAGCAAGAGTGTGTCTCAAATAAATAAATAAGTAAGTAAATATCCTGTAGGTATCTATGTGACTCAAGACTAGTCACTTTCCTATCTAGGCTTCAATTTTCTCATATTTGAGACGAGACTTGATTTTAGCATGAAGGTGAGAGTTGAAGTAATGAGTGTGAAAGAGGAAGGGGAGAAAATATATAGAGAAGAGCAGAAAACACAAACAGCTGGTAGGCAGAGAATGCAGAAATTCAAGTTAGAGCCATTGGAAGATGTGGTAGGATGACTAATGGTGCCCCAAAGATGTCTAAGTCCTAATACCCAGAACGTGTAAATATGTTACCTTACATGGTAAAAGAGACTTTGGAGATGTGATTAATTTAAGGATCTTGAGATAAGGAAATTAACCTGGATTATCCAGGTTAGCCCAATATAATCACAAGCATCCATATAAGAGGGAGGCAAGAGAGAATTAGAATAGGAGATGTGATGAAGGAAGCAAGAGATTGGAAGGATTCCAGGAAGGGTCTGTGAGCCAAGGAATGCAGGTGGACCCTAGAAGCTGAAAAAGGCAAGGAAGTGGATTCTTCTCTCAGAGCCTCCGCATAAGGAACCAGCCCTGCCAGCAATTTGACAACTCAGCCCAATGAGACTGATTTCAGACTTCCTTTTTTTTTTTTTTTTTTTTTTTTTTTTTTTTTTTGAGACTGAATTTCGCTCTTGACCCCCAGGCTGGAGTGCAACGGCATAATCTTGGTTCACTGCAACTTCCTCCTCCCAGGTTCAAGCGATTCTCCTGCCTCAGCCTCCTGAGTAGCTGGGATTACAGGCGCTCACCACCACAACCAGCTAATTTTTGTATTTTTAGTAGAGACAGGGTTTTGCCCTGTTGGCCAGCCTGGTCTTGAACTCCTGACCTCAGGTGATCTACCCACCTTGGCCTCCCAAAGTGGTGGGATTACAGGTGTGAGCCACTGCATCTGGCCATGATTTCAGACTTCTGACCTCCAGAATGCTATGATAATACATTTGTGTTGTTTTAAGCGACTAAGTTTATGGTAATTTGTTAGAGCAGCAATAGGAAACTGATACAGAGAAGAACTGACAAACTTGAGGTATTTCAAGGAATGGATGGTAAATAGTGTAAAAGGAAATTGAGGAGAAGGCCTGTAAAAAGACTGTTGGATTTGGTCATTTAAACTTTGAAAGAGCACTTTCAGTAGATACATTTTTGAAGACTTTTGTGGAGGTTATGTGCAGTTTTTTTGCATTAAGGATAACTTGTCTTTCTGTTGACTTTTGGGTGAAAAAATATAGGTTGTCCATCAATATAATTGTAATTTAAATGAGGGCCCAAAATATATGACAAATCACTTTAAAAGCTGAATTCTGGCTAGTTCAGGTGGTTTCGTTATTCATGACTTAAGAATATTTTAGGATATTAAACCTGACAGTAGGGGCAAGAAGGTTATGTCCCTATTACTGATGGCTGATTATCTAGTTTATTTTACTTCTCAGTCTAGTTTGGCCCATTTCCCACTCATTAGCACTTTCACTGGAAGGCAGCCTTGGGGGAACAGTGATAGGGAGGTTAGTACCAATAAACAGTTTCTTCTGCCATTCTCTTAACTTTTATTTATTGAGTGTCTACTGTGTATCTGATTCTGTGCTTCTTGTTACTTTTACTTAGCAGTAGATACAATTTAGAAACTAAATTGAATTTTGGGAATGGTCTCCAGAATAGTTGGTTACTATTATAACTTATAATAGGAAATCGGCTACATAGTGATTTCTGTTCTAGCATTCTGGCTCTTGAGGAGTGTCAGGGGAGTACTATATTTATCAATATTTGAGACTATTTTATGCTTATGGAGGAGAATTACATATATATCTTCTGTAAGATAGTGAGAGATGGCAGATGTCTAATAAATCTTTAATGGTTCAACATAGTAATAATAAATCCAGATTAAGATTTTGGCCCAGAATGTCATATAGGACAAGGAATTGAAGCCTCATTTGGATTGCTAATTGAATGCTTGCCCAATTTGTTGATGTTGTTTTTGTCTGTGAATATGTTGGGGTTTTTCCTGCTTTTGAAGGGTAACTTAAAAAATTGTTTCTTAAACTTCTGATCTTAAATTGTAACCAGTTTGAGTAAAATTTGGGAGCTTAAAGTTTTATCAGGCATACAGAGTTTATGTTTGTTTCATGAGGCAGTTCAATTGAAAAACTGAAGCTTTGGCTGGGCGCAGTGGCTCACGCCTGTAATCCCAGCACTTTGGGAGGCCAAGGCAGGCAGATCACAAGGTCAGGAGATTGAGACCATCCTGGCTAACATGGTGAAACCCTGTCTCTACAAAATATACAAAAAATTAGCCAGGCGTGGTCACACGCGCTTGTAGAAGCTGAGGCAGGAGAATCGCTTGAACTCAGGAGGCGGAGATTGCAGTGAACTGAGATGGTGCCACTGCACTCCAGCCTGGGTGACAGAGCGAGACTCTGTCTCAAAAAAAAAAAAAAAAAAAAGTAAAAAAAAAGAAAAGCTGAAGCTTTAGTTTTCAGAATTGAAAATTGACTTGCATGTGGTTTTTAATGAAATATTCTACTTCATTGTAGTTACGGAATAGGTTTATACAAAAATTTAGAAATTATTTTATATTTAGTATACTTAAATGTTATAATACAGTGTTAATCTGTTAGAATATTAATCTAATGCAAATTTGGGGAACTATTTTTTGGTGCCATGCTCTAAATATTCATGATATATCTGGCATGATATATATATCTGGCTTTTCTGTATGACTTATTGGTCTAGTGACTCTCTTTTTTTAAAAGTGTTTTATTGTGGAATATTTTAAAATAGAAGATACAAAAGTAGAGAGAATGGTGTAAGGAATTCTCAAAAGTGATACACTTATGGCCAGTCTTGTTTCATTTATAGATCCTCATCTCCAGTATACTGGATTATTTTATAGCCAATCATAGATATCACATACTTTTTTTTTTCTTTTGAGATGAAATTTCACTCTTGTTGCTCAGGCTGGAGTGTAATGGTGCGATCTTGGCCCACTGCAACCTCCACCTCCTGGGATGTCTCAGCCTCCCAAGTAGCTGGGATTAGAGGCATGTGCCCCCATGCCTGGCTAATTTTGTATTTTTAGTAGAGACAGGATTTCACATGTTGGCCAGACTGGTCTCGAACGAACTCCTGACCTCAGGTGATCCACCCGCCTCACCCTCCCAAAGTGTTGGGATTACAGTCATGAGCCACCGTGCCCAGCTTATATTTTATTTGTAAATATTTCAATATATATCTCTAGAACGTAGAACTTTAAATTAAAAAAAATTGGCTGGGCGTGGTGGCTCATGCCTGTAATCCTAGCACTTTGGGAGGCCAAGGCGGGTGAATCACCTGAGGTCAGGAGTTCGAGACCAGCCTAGCCGACATGGTGAAACCCCGTCTCCACTAAAAATACAAAAAATTAGCCAGGTGTGGTGGCGCGTGCCTGTAATCCCAGCTACTTGGGAGGCTAAGGCAGGAGAATCACTTGAACTGGGGAGACAGAAGTTGCAGTGAGCTGAGATTGCACTACTGCACTCCAGCCTGGGTGACAGAGCAAGACTCTGTCTCAAACAAAAACAAAACAAAACAAAATTTTCATTAGCATACCTAAAAGTCAAAATCTTGTTTCTTAAAATTTTATTTTAGTAATGTTTAAATTTCCCTGATTGTTCACAAGTGTGTGTATGTGTGTGTGTGTGTGTTTTAACAGTTGGTTTATTCAACTCTTGATTCAAATAAGGTCTGTTTTGATTGATATGTATTTTAATTTATGGTTTCCTCCTCATTTTTTTTCTCTCACCTTATTTGTTGAAAAACTGGGTTGTTTGTACTTTTAGAGTTTCTCTACAATCTAGACTTTTCCGACTGCTTGCTTGTGATGTTCAGGGGTTCTTTTGTCCCACGTGTTTTCCATAAACTAGTAATTAGCGATTAGATCTGATGATTAAGATTCAATTTTTTTGGTAAGAGTACATCTTAAGTGGTGGTATGTACTTCCATGAGAAGGCAATTAATGTCAGGTTATCTCTCTTTGTGATTTAGTAGCCATTGATGGCCTGCAAAAATTTTGAAGTTTCAAGCCAGTCTTGACTAGACCTGAATTCAATTAATTAGTTAATTATTCTAGTTATCATCACATCACAAGAAGCTCCTTGTATTGAGCTTCTAATTGGGTTACCAGTGATCAGCTTAAAAAATGTAAATTGGCTGGGTGCAGTGGCTCACACATGTAATCACAGCACTTTGGGAGGCCGAGGTGGGAGGATCACCTGAGGTCAGGTGTTCGAGACCAGTCTGGCAAACATGGTGAAACCCTGTCTCTACTAAAAATACAAAATTTAGCTGGACCTGGTTGTGGACACCTGTAATCCCAGCTACTCGGGAGGCTGAGGCAGGAGAATCGCTTGTACCCGGGAGGTGGAGGCTGCAGTGAGCCAAGATTGCACCATTGGGCTCCAGCTTGGGCAACAAGAGTGAAACTGTCTCAAAAAAAAAAAAAAAAGGTAAATTGTGAATAAAATGGTTAACATGGGTTTAGTGTATTGACTGTTGCAAGGCTTGACAAGGTGCCCAATGTTGAGATTAGTAGTACCCTTCATATGTAAAAATTTTTTCAGTGGTTGGCAATGGAGTAAACTTTTTCTACTGTCATTTCATATCTTTACCATGAACTCTTAACCGAAGTTCCCTGTATTAGTCTGTTTTTGTTGCTATAAAGGAATGCCTGAGACTGGGTAATTTATAAAGAAAAGAGGTTTAATTGGCTCACAGTACTGCAGGTTATACAGGAAGCATGAAGCCAGCATCTGCTTGTGGTGAGGGCCTCAGGAAGCTTACAATCATTGCAAAAGGCAAAAGGAGAGCAGGTGCATCACATGGTGAGAGCAGGAGAAAGAGAGAGAGGTGGGAGGTACCATACACTTTTAAACAATCAGCTCTCATATGAATTACCAGAGTAATAACTCACTCATTGCCATGGAAAGGACCCCAAGCCATTTATGAGGGATCTGCTCTTGTAACCCACACATTTCCCACCAGGCCTCACTTCCAACATTGGGGATCACATTTCAACATGAAATTCGGAGGGAACAAATATCCAAAGCATATTATTCTCTTTATTTTGAAATATTGTTCAGAATTCCAGTTCAGTAATATGGTTTCTTATTCCCTAAGACAACGGCCAACCCTTGAGGTCCATTATGAAAGAAAACTTCAAAGGGAAGGCTCCAAAGAAAACTAAAAAAAAATAGAGAGTAACTTGGTGATGTAAGGAGAAGAAAGAGACCTGCTTTATAAGAGAGAAGATAGGAAGTGTGTCCATTCTAGCTACATCAGTTTTGGGCAGTCAACTGTGGGCAAATGATGGGCTTGTCTTAGAAAATGGAAGTGACATTGGGCATTCATATGGAGATTGGGTTTGTTGGCTGGCTGTTGTTGTGCTCTTTGAGGTCTAAGAGAAATTGGCCCTTCTAATTGAATGTGAATTTCACAGTGGGATGTATGGTTTTATGAACTGTTTTGTTTATATGCGGGCATTTCAGGCGAGGCAGGTTGCTTTTTTTTTTTTTCCCCCTGCTTCTTGGCAACATTTTTGCCAGGTTTCTTTTTTTAGTTAGTGATTTTTATTTTTTTAAAAGTTGGTTGGTCTGGCGATGAAATGTGACTTTAATATGCCAAAACAGATTGTGTTTGGGTCCTGTGGATGCAGCTTCACTGTTTTATAATTATGCCTCTTGTATTGATTTTCCTCCCCATGTTTAAATTGTTCCTTCTTGACAGTAAATAGCATGAAAAATGAGGTCAAAAGAATAACTCACCTCATTATAAATCACTAGGGGTAATGGAAAGTGGTTCTGAAGGATGACCAAGGTTCCTGCTATCTGTTGAGAATCATTTCACCTGTTGAAGAGTTCCTACAGCACAAGGACTCTAGTGAGGAGCTGCATCCATTCATACTTCACAATTGCCATACAGGGCTAGTATTAGGAGAATTTGACTGCTAGAACTCTAAGTGCTTAACAGGTATTTTTTAAAGTAGGCAACATCTTTATGATTGGCACCAGTTTTCAGTTGAGAATGGAGACTGCCTTGCTTCAGCTCTGTGTGTGTATAGTCACTTCATGACAGAATCACCAAGGCCCAAGGGTTTTTTTTTTTGTAATAAGGAAATAACTTTGAAAAATTATAATTATAAATTTAATTTTTCTGCTCATTACCTAACTTATTGCAAGATTATCTTCATTTTTCTTAATATCAGGAGAAATGTTCTGTCCTGTCTCTATAATATACTTCTGTAGTTTGAATGTTTATTTTTTTATGTATGAGACAGAGTTTCCCTCTGTTACCCAGGCTGGAATGCAATGGCACGATCTCAGCTCACTGCAACTTCTGCCTACTGAGCTCAGGCGATTCTTGTGCCTCAGCCTCCTGAGTAGCGGGGAGGCTGGTCTCAAACTCCTGGCCTCAAGTGATCCACCCGTCTTGGCCTCCCAAAGCGCTGGAATTGCAGGCGTGAGCCACCACGTCCAGTCTGTAGTTTGAATCCTTAAACAGTCAAATGATCTCTTATTAATTTTGGGGGCACATTTGTATTGAGCACTTTCTGGATGCCAGATGCTGTTGTATACTAGGATACAAAGATGGCATACAACTGTGTCTTGCTCTCAGGCATCCCACAGTTACTGACAAACTCATAATCTTAAAGATATATTCTGGTCTATGTTGCTTGTACTTCATGTTGATTCCATTTCCTATTAATCTGTTCATAGTAAAAATGGAGAAAAGGTATTGATCATTATCTACACATTTACTTTTGTATATTTTAAGATAATCAAAACCTTGTCGTTAGCCTTCTCTAATCAGGATAAACATGTCTATTCTTTAATTTCCAAATCATTAATCGTTTTGTCTATCTCTCCTGTGAATTTCTGGTTCCTTTTGGGTCCACTGGCTCTGTGAAAAGAGACAGTAATGTCTTCAGCTCTGTGGACCACCACTAGGGTAAAAGGGTATTCTAGGACCACTTGAAAGTACAGAGTTGCAGGACTGTCATTATGCATTTGCTTTATGAGAAGATTATGAAGTTCCAGGATATTATAGCAAAAAGAACATTAGAGGACAACATTTGGCCCACCTGTGCCATTTTATTTTATTCTATTTATTTATTTAGAGACAGAGTCTCCCTCTGTTTGTTGCCCAGGCTGGAGTGCAGTGGTGCGATCTTGGCTCACTGCAGCCTCCGCCTCGAGGGTTCAAGTGATTCTCCTGCCTCAGTCTCCCTAGTTGCTGGGACTACAGGCACACGCCACCATGCCCAGCTAATTTTTGTATTTTTAGTAGAGACGGGTTTTAGCATATTGGCCATGCTGGTCTCAAACTCCTGTCATCAAGTGATATGCCTGCCTTGGCCTCCCAAAGTGCTGGAATTACAGGTGTGAGCCACTGTACCTGGCCCATTTTATTAATACAAATGAGAAATATGAGGCCTAGAAAAAAGCTAAAGGAATACCTTAAGCATGGTACAGATATAAGATATGATGAAATGTTCTATTTATCAAATTTCTGCTTGATATTCTGTTCTATCTATGGAAATGTAGTTATTTGCAAATTATTAGTACTTTGAGAAGAAGCAAAATGTACTGTAAATTCTTGTGAAGAACTTTTGAAGAAGGATGATGCCTTATAGTTTTATTCCTCTTTCAAAAACGTCAAATTAATAGAAATATCGGGGTAATTATTCATGTTCCAAGATTATTAATCTAAGGATTCTATTAAGAATTGGTTTTACATTTGACTTATTCATCTCTATATCTATCTATTACTAAGCAACATGATAACATTACAGGGTCTTACTCTGTTACCCAGGTGAGAGTGCAGTGGCTCAATCATGGCTCACTACAGCCTTGACTTCCTGGGCTCAAGCATTCCTCCTGCCTCATGTTTTAGTTTTTTGTAGTGATGTGGTCTCACTGTGTTGCCCAGGCAGGTCTTGAACTCTTGGGCTCAAGTAGTCTTTCCGCCTCAGCCTTCCAAAATGCTGGGATTACAGGCATGAGCCACCGTGCCCAGCCAGCAAAATTTTTTAAAACAGAAAACAATTAGTATAAATACCACCCTAACATATTAACTGTTTTTTTCTCTTTGTTCTTCCTCAGGCTATCTTAGCTTTTGCAAATATTTTAACATAGTTGAACTCATGGTATGTTAAAATTACCGTAAGTACTGTGGCCAGGTTTAGTGGCTCATGCTTGTAATTCCAGCACCTTAGGATGCCAAGGCAAGAGGATCACTTGAGGCCAGAAGTTTGAGACCAGCCTGGGCATTTTTAGACACAGGGAAATCCTATGTCTAAAAAAAAAGCCAAGTGTGGTCGCCCGTAGTTGTGGCTACTCAGGAGGCTGAAGCAGGAAGATTGCTTGTGCCTGGGGGGTTGAGCCAAAATTGCACCGCTGCATTCCAGACTGGGCAACAGAGTGAGACAGTCTCTAAAAAAGAAAAAAAAAAAAAAAGTAATGTTTACTGAGTGCTGCTTTATACCAAGTGTTGCTATGCATTTTGCTTTTTAAAAATTATCTTTACATCAACAGCTCTACCAAATAGGTGGTTTATTACATTTAATGATGAGGAAGAAGAATCAAAGAAGGTAATTTGTCCTAACCTAGGGATCACAGGTCATGCTGGTATTTAAACTCACATCTGTCTGACTCAGAAGCTTTTATTCTTCTACCTAGGTTGTGCTGGTTTTCTGAAATCCTGGCTTACCTCTCCATTTAGACCTCTTTTTTTTTTAAAAGCCTCTTAGCACCTGTAATGCCAGCACTTTGGGAGGCTGAGATGGGCAGATTGCTTGATCTTAGGAGTTCGAGACTAGCCTGGGCAACATAGCAAAACCATATCTCTACAAAAATACAAAAAATTAGCTGGGCATGGTGGCATACCTCTGTAGTCCCAGCTACTCAGGAGGCTGAGGCGGGAGGATCACCTGAGCCTGGGAGTTTGGGGCTGCAATGAACTGTGATTGCACCACCGCACTCCAGCCTGGGTGACCGAGCAAGACCCTGTCCCCGCGTCCCCACCTCCCCCAAAAGATCTCTTAGAGACATAGTTTTATAGAGGTAGAATTCTTTTAGCATTCCATTGCTACTGAGATTTTTATATTATCAGAATTCTGCACCTACTCAGTGTGAAGTAATAGCTAAAGCATTGCTTTCCTACCTCCTTCATGTCATGGTGTACACAGAAAATAACCTTTGTATAACACCCCGGTAAACTAGAGGATATTTGCAAATTTGATACAAAAATTCATTGTTGCTGGGTTTGGTGGCTCATGCCTGTAATCCCAGCACTTTGGGAGGCTGAGGTGGGCAGATCACTTGAGGTCAGGAGTCCGAGACCAGCCTGGCCAACATGGCGAAACTCTGTCTCTACTAAAAATACAAAAATTAGCCAAGCATGGTGACGCATGCTTGTAATTCCAGCTACTTGGGAGGCTGAGGCAGGAGAATTGCTTGAACTGGGAGGTGGAGGTTGCAGTGGGCCAAGAACACACCACTGCACTCCAGCCTGGGAGACAGTGAGACTCTGTCTCAAAAAAAAAAAAAAAAATCAGTTGTATTTTCTTAATACAGTAATGATAAGAAAATGCATTAAAAATCAGACATTGAGCAATAGAATAAAAATATATCAATATTAAATAGATAGACTAAGAACAACCAAGAAACTACAAAATTATGTTTTATTTAGGAACAACTAATAATACCATATGTATTAATAATGATGATATTGATTATAACGCTATTAATGGCAAACATACAGAAATTGTGGAGCGATTAGAGCAAATTAAATAGAAAACGTCATTTACATATGCGTACAAAACGTAGAACCTCACTGATGTTAAACGATGTAGACTAAAATAAAAATATAGGCTAAAATGATTCAACACGAAGATCAAGAGAAGGGGCTATTTCATGGAGTCACTGTACTGTGCCATGTGCATAGTTTTATGCACCAAAACTATGGAACATAAGTGGTTCCACATAGTGAAGTCATGTTTATAGTTTTCTGTATCAAAATTATAATTAGGAAGTTTATGTAGAGAACCATATGAGTCAAATACAACTTTACCCATCCTGAATTTTTAGTTGGTTGCAAAACATTTTTAATACAATACAAAATTTTATTCAGAAGATATTTATATTACACTACTTATAAGACATTTTAGAACAACAAATGATTGGGAAGTTCTGATATAAAGCCTTTTAGCTCTAACATATTGATAGTATGCATTCAGTAAATATTGAGTATTGTTATGTTGAGTTAGTAAAGCAAAGTGGTTAAGATTATGAGCTTTGGAATCAGACATACTTGGTTTCTAATCCTGGTTTTGCTACTTACATAAGCTTTATGTAAGCTGTCTGTGCACAGTGCCTTATTCTTGGTAGGCATTTAGGTGATTTTCTTTCAGACTAAGATGAGGATAAAAATCTTTAGTGAGTCTTCCCGTGACCTACCAGACACCGTATGATCCGATCCCCCATTAGCTCTCAGTACGTGTCTTTCCCTTGTTCGACCTATTCCAGTCACATTAGCGTCCTCCTTGTTTCTCAAAAACTCCAGTTGCTAGGGATAGATGCTTAAGGGTCTCACATCTGTTTTTCCTTCTGCCTGGAATGCTATTCCATCAGATACACATGTGGCTTGCAAATGTCACCTTTGCAGTGAAGCACTCCAGGCCATCATATCTAAAAATTTCAGATAAACTTTCCTCACTTTCTCATTTTTTAAAATCGAGGTAAATTTTACATATAGTAAAATACATAGAACTTAAATCTACAGTTTGATGGGTTTTGACAATGTATACAACCATGTAACCAATATGGTTTGGATATCTGTCCCCCCAAAATCTCATGTTGAGATGTAATCCCCAATGTTGGAGGAGGAGCCTGGTGGGAAGTGTGTGGGTTATAGGGGAGGGTCCCTCGTGGTTTGGTGCTGTTCTCAAGATAGTGAGTGCAGTCTCAAGAGATCCTTTTTTTTTTTTTTTTTTTTGAGACAGAATTTTGCTCTTGTTGCCCAAGCTGGAGTGCAGTGACATGATCTCAGCTCACTGCAATTTCCGCCTCCTGGGTTCAAGCGATTCTCCTGCCTCAGCTTTCCGAGTAGCTAGGATTACAGGTGCGTGACACCATACCTGGCTAATTTTTGTATTTTTAGTAGAAACAGGGTTTCACCATGTTGGCCAGGCTGGTCTTGAACTCCTGACCTCAGGTGATCTGCCTCCCTTGGCCTCCCAAAGTGCTGGGATTACAGGTGTGAGCCACTGTGCCTGGCCGAGATCTGGTCATTTAAAAGTGTGTGGCACTGCCCTCTGCAACCTTGCTCCTATTCTTGACCTGTGATGTGCTTGCTTCACTTCATGCTCCACCGTGAGTAAAAGCTTCCTGAGGCCTCCCCAGAAGCCAAGCAGATGTCAGCACCATGCTTGTGCAGCCTGCAGAACTGTGAAACAATTAAATCTCTTTTCTTTATAAACTAGTCAGCCTCAGGTATTTCTTTATAGCAACACAAGAATAGCCTAATATAGTAACCATCACCCAAATCAAGAAATAGGACATTTTTGCTTCCTTTGCAAGTTCTACCCACCACCCCTGCATCCTCCCCCAGGCCACCACTGTTATAATTTCTATCATTCTAGAATAGTTTTGGCTGCTTTTTTTTTAAAGAATATTAACTATTCTTTATTTGATATTATATATAAGCCATATAAAATGCCTCTTAATAAGTTAAAAGAACCATTTTATTTTGAGATAAGGTCTCACTCTGTCACACAGGCTGGAGGCAATGGCAGGATCATAGCTCACTATAACCTTGACCTCCTGGGCTCAAGCCATCCTTCCACCTCCGCCTCCTGAGTAGCTACAACTACAGAAATGCACCACCTTGTCTGGCTGTTTTTAATTTTTGTAGAGACGAGGTCTCTCTATGTGGTCCAACTTGTGGCCTCAAGCAGTCCTCCCACTTCAGCTGCAACAAAGTACTGTGATTACAGTCATGAACCACCATGCCTAGCCAAGGAACCATTTTAGACACAGAGAATTCTAATTAAATTGGCATAGTTAAGACCAGAAATATAAAGTAGACACTGCTACCTTATGTTCAGTCCTTGCCTTTAAGAGGCATGTGAACACAGAACACAGGTGGGTCTTGCTTGATTCTGAGACAGTGAAGACATTTCCCCAGTATTTAAATATATTCGTAGAGCCAGTTATATAAACCTGAATATAAAGCCAATCTCCAATAGGTTTTAAGATGGCATTCACAATCTTTGTGAAAAGTTGAACACTACGAATTAAGTCCAATCATAGTTTTAGAAGGGGGAAACGGTGATACCATTTACTGAATCAGAATTACTATTAAAATAAAAAAAAACCCAAATGTATTCATTTAACCACAAGCTAGTCTTAATTAAATCAGGACTGCTCAACAAAAATAATGGGTTATTCGTGATCTGAATTCTGGTGTATATAAGACAGCTATTAAATTATGTACATATAAAAAAGTCATGTGGTCAATTATTACTTATTATTAGCTTTTCTGAGATAAGCTATCAAGTCTGTCCTTTCTGCCTTCTTCTTAGTGCTGGCAGTGGTCATTTTTGTTCCAGGGATGGGCTTCTTGGGATTCTACAAATACTCCATCAGTGTCTTCTCTCCTCAGGTGATGCCTCTGTTCTCATTGGCATCTGTGTGAGAGAATTTGGTGGCCTGACCTGTCTTCTGCATAAAGAGACTATGGAGATTTGTCTCACTCTTGTGCTTGCCTCGCTTTACCATGGTGTGGCACTGGGCACACCTTTTTTTTTTTTTTTTTTTTTTTTTTTTTAAGACAAATTCTGGCTCCATCATCCAGGCTGGAGTGCAGTGGCATGATCTTGGTTCACTACAACCTCTGCCTCCTGGGCTCAAGCCATCCTCCCACCTCAGCCACCGGAGTAGCTGGGACTATAGGCATGTACCACCACACCTGGCTAATTTTTGTATTTTTTATCGAGACAGGGTTTTGCCATGTTGCCCAGGCTAGTCATGAACTTCTGGGTCCAAGCAATCTGCCCACTTCAGTCTCCCAAAGTGCTGGGACTACAGGCATAAACTACCATGCCTGGCCTTGGGCACACTTCTGAACAAAACGCTTCTTGCCTTTCTCAACATCACCCATATTTAATTCTGTCTCTCATCACTGGTGCTATGAACTTCCTGTTCAGAAGCCAGACGTCCCACTCTTTCAGTTTTAGCTGTTTTAAAAGGAATATAGAATATGTACCTTTTAAAGTTTGGTTTCTTCAACTGAACATAATGTTTCTGAGATTTATTCATTTTTCATGTATCCATAGTTTGTTGTTTTTTGTGGCTGAGTAGTAATCCATTGTGCAAGTATTCCAAAATTAGTTTATTCTTCTGATTATTGACATTTGAGTTATTTCCTTTTTTGCTATTATGAATAAAGATGATAAAGATGCTATGAATATTCTACAAATCTTTTTGTAGACATATTAGTTTTATTTCTCTTGGGTAAATACCTGAGAATGAAATTGCTGGGTTATAGAGTATATAAATTTTTTTTTTTTTGAGATGGAGTCTCGCTCTGTCACTAGGCTGGAGTGCAATGGCACCATCTCAGCTCACTGCAACCTCTGCCTCCTGGGTTCAAGTGATTCTCCTGCCTCAGCCTCCCTAGTAGCTGGGATTACAGGAGTCCGCCTCCACACCCAACTAATTTTTTGTATTTTTAGTAGAGGCGAGGTTTCACTATGTTGGCCAGGCTGGTCTCAAATTCCTGACCTCAGGTGATCCACTTGCCTCAGCCTCCCAAAGTGCTGGAATTACAGGCGTGAGCCACCATCCCCGGCTGAGAATATAAAATTTTAGCTTTATTAGCAACTTGCAGCTTTCTGATGTGGTTGTACCATTTTATACTGCCCCTAGCAGTGAATTAGAATTCTGTTTGCTCCACATCTTTGTTGATACTTGATATTGTCATTCTTTTTGAATACAAGTTCCGTTTATTCCACATCTTTTTTTTGTTTTTGTTTTTGAGATAGAGTCTCACTGTCTCACTCTGTCACTCAGGCTGGAGTACACTGGCTTGATCACGGCTGACTGCAGCCTCAATCTCCCAGGCTCTTGCCTTTCTCTCACCTCAGCCTTCCAAATGGTTGGGACTACAGGTGTGCACCACCACACCCAGCTATTTTTTTTTTTTTTTTAGAGACAGGGTCCTGCTATGTTGCTCAGGCTGGTCTCAAACTCCTGGGCTCAAGCAGTCCTCCCACTTTAGCCTCCCAAAGTGCTGGGATTACAGGCATGAGCCACTGTGCCCAGCCCATATCTTTGTTCATATTTAATATTGTCAGTGCATTTTTTTCCTTTTTAATATTAGCCATTGTTTGTATAGTGTTATTTCATTCTGGTTTTAATTTACACTTCCCCAATGACTAGTGATATTCAGCACCTTTTCACATATTTATTAGTTATTTGGAGTGTGTGTATGTCTGGTTTAAGTCTTTTGTATATTAAATTTGCTTTTTGCTTTTTATTGATTTGCAGGCATTCTTGATGTTTTCTGGAATAAGTCCTTGGTCAGATAAATATATGATAACTATTTTACCCCGGTCTATGCCTTGTTTCTTTACGTTCTTGTTTTGTTTTAATAAACTTTTTATTTTGAAGTGATGTAAGATTTACAAAATTTGCAAAGATAGTTTAGAGAGTATTCATATACCCTTCACCCAGCTTTCCCGAATGTTAACATTTTACATAAACATGGTGCATTATTCAAAACAAGATTTTTTGTTGTTGTTGTTGATATTCTGAATGCCATTTCCTTCATTATAGTTTCTTTCTTTTTTTTCTTTTTTTGAGACGGAGTATTGCTCTGTCGCCCTATGCACTCTGCTGGAGTGCAGTGGCGCGATCTCAGCTCACTGAAACCTCCACCTCCCAGGTGCAAGTGATTCTCCTGCCTCAGCCTCCCAAGTAGCTGGGATTACAGGCAGGTGCCACCACATCTGGCTAATTTTTGTATTTTTAGTAGAGACGGGGTTTCACCATGTTGGCCAGGCTGGTCTCGAACTCCTGACCTCAGGTGATCCACCCACCTTGGCCTCCCAAAGTATTGGGATTACAAGCGTGAGCCACTGTGCCCGGCCCCTTCATTATATTTTCTAATCAGTTTTTCTTATATTAGAAAAGTAATTTTTGGCTGGACCCAGTGGCTCTTATCTGTAATCTCAGCATTTTGGGAGACTGAAGTGGGTGGACTGCTTGAATCCAGGAATTCAAGACCAGCTTGGGCAACATCTCTAGAAAAAATACAAAAATTAGCTGGGCATGGTGGTGCGTGCAGATAGTTCCAGCTACTCAGGAGTCTGAGGAGGGAAGATGGCTTGAGCCTGGGAGGCAGAAGCTACGGTGAGCTGAGATCAACACTGCACTCCAGCCTGGGCGACAGGGTGAGACCCTGTCTCAAAAAAAAAAAAGCAATTTCGCCTGGACAAGGTGGCTCACACCTGTAATCTCAGCACTTTGGGAGGCTGGGCAACATAGAGAAACCCTATCTCTGCAAAACAAACAAACAAAAGAATAGCTGGGCCTGGTGGCACATGCCTGTGGTCCCAGCTACTTGGGATGCTGAGGTAGGAGGACCACTTGGGCCTGGGAATTCAGGTCTGCAGTGAACTGTGATTGTGCTGCTACACTTCAACCTGGGCAACAGAGTGAGACTCTGTGTCAACAAAAAAAAAAAAAAAAAAAAAAGGAAAAGGAGTTTTTAAAAAGTAGTAGTATTTATTTGATTTTCTTACTGAACTATGTTATTAGTTTTTTCAAACTCTGGATTTTTCAGTTATATATTAGCATCTATTAATCATGATGATCATTTCTTTTTCTTTTTCTTTTTCTTTTTTTGTAAGATGGAGTCTCACTCTGTCACCCAGGCTAGAGTATAGTGGCACTGTCTCGGCTCACTGCAACCTTTGCCTCCCTGGTTCAAGTGATTCTCATGCCTCAACCTCCTGAGTAGCTGGGATTATAGGTGCACACCACCATGCCTGGCTGTTTTTTGTGTTTTTAGTAGAGATGGGGTTTCACCATGTTGTCCAGGCTGGTCTCGAACTCCTGACCTCAAGTGATCCTCTCTCCTCAGCCTCCCAACGTGCTGGGATTACAGGTGTGAGCCACCGCACCTGGCCACTGATAATTTCTTTTTGTTTTTGCCCCAAAGGTTTAAATCTTTAACACTATAAGGTTTTTAATTTTGATGATGTCTAATTTCTCTAATTTTTCAGAGAAAAATTTGAGAATTTTGTTGCTTATACTTTTAGTGTCATATCTAAGAAATTATTGCCTATTCCCAAGTCACAAAGATTTACAGGTATGTTTTCTCTTAGAGTTGTGTAGTTTTAGCTCTTACACTTGGGTCTTTGATACATTTTGAGTTAATTTTTATATGTGGTGTGAACTAGGGGTCCAACTTTATTTTGCATGTGGATATCCAGTTGTCCCAGCACCACTGTTGAAAAGATCCCAATGTTTATGCCTGCCTTTTTAAATTTTCTGGTCTTCAGTTTTAACCAGAACATTTAGAACACTATTAATAATTGTGACAGAGGATGTCTTTGTTTTTTTTTTTCCTTTAATGAGAATGTCTCTAGCGTTTCTACTAGAAATATGATGTTTAGTTTCCAATAGCTTCTTTGATTAAGGAATTTTCTTATTTCTAGTTTATGAAGGTTTAAAAAAGTCCCCTTTTTATTGCAAAATTTAACACATGGAAAAGTATACATAAAACACAAATGTATAACTTAATGGATTTTTATAAAGCAAAGGTTTGAGTTACTACCTCTTTGGTCAAGAAATAAAATATTATTTCTAATGTTTTTAAGATCAAGAAGGTATATTAATTTTTTTATACCCTTGATTATAAAACCGTTAATAACCCTGGGAAATTTAAAAGGATTATTGGGATGATGTCTCACATAGTATGCTTTAAAAGTGACAGCTATTAGCTATAGCTTTAACTGAGGCACTGAGGCTGCCATTATTTTACATTTTCTCCTGAGCTTTATAAATATATATCCAGCTGGATTCTCATTATCTTTCCTTGGAGGCTTGCAGGTACCTCAGACTCAACATATTTTATATGAACTGCTTCTCCTCTGTTTCCTGTCTCAGTAAAGGGCACCTCCCTCTACCCAGTCATTATGCTAGAAACCTAGGTAGCATCTGTGATTCTTTGTTATTTGTTCAGTAATGTTTATCTAGCAGTTACTATGTGCTAGATACCTAAGACTGTGAATATAGTAGGGAATAAAAGAGACATGGACCTCTCATGCTGGTCCTCTCATGAGCTTGTAGTCACCAAATCCTGTGGATCATACCTCCTATATATCTATCAAATCCATCTGCTTTCATTTGTCTCTCTTTTTTTTTTTTTTTTTAAGACAGAGTCTTGCTCTGTCACCCAGGCTGGAGTGCAGTGGTGCAATCTCAGCTCACTTGCAACCTTTGCCTCCCGGGTTCAGGCAATTCTCCTGCCTCAGCCTCCTGAGTAGCTGGGGCTACAGGTGCATGCCACCGTACCCGGCTAATTTTTTTGTAGTTTTAGTAGAGACGGGATTTTACCGTGTTGCCAAGGCTAGTCTCAAACTCCTGAGCTCAGGCAATCTGCCCACCTCTACCTCCCAAAGTGCTAGGATTACAGGCATGAGCCACTGTGCCTGGCCTCATCCACTTTAGTCCAAGTAATTATCTCTTACCTGGGTTGTAGAAACAGTCTGCTGAATAATTTCCATGCTTCTATTCTACTTTCTCCAACTATTTTCTTCTTCTTCTTTTTTTTTTTTTTTTTTTTAAGACAGTCTCATTCTGTCGCCCAGGCTGAAGTGTGATGGTGCTGATCTTGGCTTACTGCAACCTCCACCTCCTGGCTTCAAGTGATTCTCCTGCCTCAGCCTCCCGAGTAGCTGGAATTACAGGCATGTGCCACCACACCTGGCTAATTTTTTGTAATTTTAGTAGAGATGGGGTTTCACCATGTTGGTCAGGCTGGTTTCGAACTCCTGACCTCAAGTGATCTGCCTGCCTCAGCCTCCCAAAGTGCTAGGATTACACAGGTGTGAGCCACTGCACCCTGCCTCTCCAACTATTTTCTATGCTTCAGCCAGGAAGACCTGAATATTTCACACCTTTCTTAAAATCTTTCAGTGGTTGTCATTGCCCTGTTCTCCAATCTCACTTCTTGTCGTTCCCATTTTTTAATTCTACACTTCAACCACACTGATCGTTTTTCACTTTCTCAATTATATCATTTTCTCATCTCCAAGTTTTAACACATTTCCTTCTCCTACTTCTGCAATCCTTATTGTCTCTCTTTGGTTACCAATTTTATAGGTCTCAGGTTCAACATCAGTGCCTCTAAGGAGCCTCCCATGGCATAACCCATACTGTGTTTTCCCTTTATATCTTTTTGTTGTTTTTTTAAGAGATAGGGTCTCACTATGTTGTGCAGTGGTATAAGCATAGCTCACTGTAACTTCAGACTCCTGGGCTCAAGGGATCCTCCCAAGAAGATAGGACTACAGGTGTGTGCCACCATGCTCGACCAATTTTTTAATCTTTATTTTGTAGAGACAAGGTCTCACGATATTGCCCAGGCTGGTCTCAAATGCCTGACCTCAAGCAGTCCTCCTACCTCAGACTCCCAAAATGCTGGCATGAGCCATGGCACCCAGCCCCAACTTTGTTTCTTATAGCTTACCTGTCGTAACACTTGTCATATAGTCTTACAGTTTAATTTGTCATATATCCTTATGGTCAATACACTTTAGGCTCTGGGAAGGGAGGGACTGTGTCTAACTTATTCACTATTATTTTAATTGCATCTACCGCAGTATCTGTTAAGTCTTAGGCATTGGGAATAAAGATTTGTTCAATGAATGAACTAAGCAGAGGAAGGGGGTGGTGGCAAGAAAAGAGCAGTGAGGTGTTCCAGTTGATAATTTAATAAGAATAATCAGAGTTGGAATAATCCAAGTTTGTGCTTCAAACCTTATAACTTCTTTTGCTTAAAAATATTTGATTTTCTTTCTTAATAATTGATTCTTGTTTTAGATTTTTTTTTTTTATTAGTTAAACTTTGGTTGGGTAGGGCTTAACAGGGAATTAGCAATTTGATAGCATGTTCTTATGTCTTTTAAAGACCAAGAGAACTAGAAGGAGAGCATAAACCAGGATTTTAGATGCTAAAAATATTACAGAATTTAGATCCTTGACCTTCAGGGAGTGTATCAGTGTGAGGAGTGCAACTGTTAGGAATAAGTACCTCTGATGTTGAAAGTTCTTGCAAAATTTAGACAATTTGCTGTGTCATAGGTATTGAATCAGCTGAAAGCAAACTGAAAGAATAAATTGAATGGATGTATAGAAATGTGAGTGGTAGTAAGAATAAAACTAAATTTTAAAAACATTGTTTAGGGATTGGTATGTAAATACAATCTTATATGTAAAGATTGTATCCTTTTATAAGTTGTATGTGGATTAAATAGTCTTAATCATTTATTTGATGTAAAAATTACCCTGGAAGTTGTTATCTGTAATAAAGGAATATGGGAAGGATCATTAAAGTTTTTTCAATATAATATAAATATTAAATAATATAATAGGATAGTGGACCAACCATAGTTCATCAGAGACTATTTTTTTCAACCTTGTACCTTTTTATTCTTTTTGAATGCTGGGAGGTGACCTTTTACACCAAGCTTGTCCAATCCATGGCCCCTCAGGCCACATGCGGCCCAGGACGGCTTTGAATGTGACCTAACACAAATTCATAAACTTTCTTAAAACATTTTGAGATTTTTTTGGCTTTTTTGTTTTGTTTGTGCTCATCAGCTATCATTAGTATTACTGTGTTTTATGTGTGACCCAGGACAATTCTTCCAGTGTGGCCCAGGGAAGCCAAAAGATTGGATACCCCTGTTACACCATTTGGTGAGCTAAGACATGGTTACATGAAAACAGTAACAACTAACTGTTTAAGGCGGGATAATTATGGAATGAATACACTGGCTAATTAGATGTTCTGAGAAGATAGAGGTTACTTTCAATTGGGAAAGGCATGGTTCCTGGCAGGCTGGGTATCTCGTAACTGCTTGTAAGATAAACAGGTTGAATATTTTGAAGTAGAGTAGTAATGTGAGAAGGGTAGTATTTTAAGTGATTAATTTGATAAGACTGTGTTGGATGGATTGATTGGAGGAAGGAGGGATGAGTTAAGATGCACAGTAGCTTATTAGCCTCTAGGGCAGTAGTGAAAGGCATTTAAGAGAACAGTAAAGTAAGATGTGAATAGGCATTTAAGAAAAATAAAGGATGTTGAGACTTACTGGTTATGGGAAGCAGGAGAAAGAAAGGTCAAAGACAATTTTAAGATTTTGAGAATACTGATATTTAACAAATATTTATTAAGCATCCATTCTATGCTAGATGCGGAAGTAAGTTAAGTGCCAGGGAGAAAAAATGGTGAGGAGTGAGGAAGATGGTCCTTTTTCATGTAGCTTTCATTCTGCTCTATGATATGAATGCAAAGGAGGATGGCAAGAAAGGAAGCTGATGTGGAGGAAGAGTAGAGCTTAGTTTTAGACACTTATAATTTGTGGTAAGATTGTGAGATACCAAACTGCTAATGTGTGGTGAACTATTGGAATTTAGAGAAAAGTTTAGGGTCAAGGATAGATTTTGAAGTCAGAATCAGCTGGATTCCCAATCTATTAGTCATTACAACTCTCCTTTCATAACGGCCCTCATCTTCCTTTAGTTTGGGTTCAGTGTACTTTGTGTTTTCCCAGTTCTGCTCTCCTAAACTTCATAGTGGCGGGGTGGCTCACGCCTGTAATCCCAGCACTTTGGGAGGCCGAGGCAGGTGAATCACTTGAGGCCGGGAGTTCCAGACCAGGCTGGCCAACATGGTGAAACCTCATTTCTACTAGGAAAATAAAAAATTAGCCAGGTGTGGTGGTGCACGTCTGTAATCTCAGCTACTCACGAGAGGCTGAGGCATGAGAATTGCTTGAACCCAGGAGGCAGAAGTTTCAGTGAGCTGAGATTGTGCCACTGCACTCCAGCCTGGGCAACGGAGCAAGACTCTGTCTCACACACACACACACACAAAATTCCTTATTGACTTCATAACAACTATATTGATTTTTGTATTAAAGCAGCAGCACCATAGAGTGTTTAAGAGCACAGACTCTGGGGCTAGACCACCTGGATTTGAATTCTGGTTCTGCTACTTACTAGCTTGGGCAGATATTTAATCTCATTGTGCTTTAGTTTCTTCATAGGTAAAATGAAGATAGAGTTTCAAACTCATACAATTGTTATGAGAAGTAATTGCATTAATGTATAAAAAGTGCTCAGAACACTACCTCACACAAAGTAAGTGCTTACATGTGTTTTTGTTAAATAAAATACTCTTATCCTGGTCTTTATTACCTCCTGCCAATGTTTTAATCATCCCAAGTGGCTCTGGTTTCTCATTTTCATGCTTCCAATCGCATCTTTACTTTCTTTCCTATTAACCGCTATTTCTCAAAAAAAAAAAAAAAAAAAAAAAAAAGACACACTTTCAGCACTTTCCTGTCCTCTCCACCCCCAGACTATCTTTGTTATCATTCCTCCTTCTTTTACAGGCTAATACCATCCTTTCTGCCTCTTCTAGGATGATAGTAGATCAATTATCTCTTCATTTGTGCCTTCTCCTGCTGTCTTCTTTTCCTTAAAATGCCTCAAGTTGTCGTCATTCTTTTTTTTGGTCCTTATTCTTAAAAATAAAAATGGCCACCAAAAGAACTTTCTTTCAGTCTTACCTCTCTTGCAAACCACTGACCCATCTCTTTCCTTTCTCTTCAAATTCTCCTTAAGGAGTAGTGTAAACCCCCTATGCTACTTTGCTCCGTTATACTGAAACTGCTTCCTCAAAGGTCATTGCAGACTTCCTAAATGCCACACCTTATCATCCTTCTAATTCTTTTTTTGTTGTTGTTTTGGGACAGAGTCTTGCTCTGTCACCCAGGCTGGAGTGGAATGGTGCGTTCTCAGCTTACTGCAACCTCTGCTTCTCAAGTTCAAGCGATTCTCCTGCCTTAGCCTCCTGAGTAGCTGGGATTACAGGCATGTGCCACCACGCCCAGCTAATTTTTGTATTTTTAGTAGAGATGGGGTTTCACCATGTTGGCCAGACTGGTCTCCAACTCCTGACCTCGTGATCTGCCCACCTCGGCCTCCCAAAGTGCTGGGATTACAGGCGTGAGCCACTGCACCCAGCCATTTTTCTAATTCTTATCCTTTTGGAGCATTTTATAACATTTTGTCTATTTTATCTCCATATGAATTAAAACTCTTACTCTTTGGCTTCCAAAACAATGCTTTTTTTCCCCCCCAGATCCTCCTCTTACCTCCTCAGTCACTCTTCTGCTCATGATTCTTCTTCCATTGCCCACTCTTTACCCAGATTTCCACCCCCAACTCACTTTCTCTATATTATTTCTTTCTTTGTAACCTTACCCACTCCCATGGCCTCATCCCTCACTATGTACTAATGATGTCGAGATCTGTCTGACCCTGACCTGTTTAGACTTGACTTTTTCCTGGACTCCAGATTTGCATTTCCAACTGCCCATTAGACATCTTGATATAGACGTCTTACAGGTTTCTCTTGGTCTCAGTATTTCCAGAGCAAAATTTTTCTCATCCTATCACAAAATCTGTTGCTCCTCCTCGTGTTTTCTCTTTTGGAGAGAAGTGTCATTAGCCACTCAGTCATTTAAGTCATTGAGTCCCAATTGACTGCATGAGAATCACCTGGGGGCACATGTTAAAACTAGAGATTGCTGAATTGTATCCTCTAAAGAGCCTGATTCATTAGGTCTATGATAGGACCCAGGGATCTTTTATTCTGATGCTTATCCAAGTTTGGAAATCACTGATGAAAACTGATTTGCTCCCTCCATCTGTATCTCCACCGTCTACTGAGTTACCAAGACTTATGAGTTCTATCTGTGTAATGTCTCATAACTCTGTCTTCTTGTCTCCATTTACACTGCTAGTATTCTAGTTGAGACTGTCATCCTTATGGGAACTTGTAGGTACATAGTAGGTATTTTTAAAATTCTTGTTGAATAAATGAATGCATCATTGCCATAGTCTGCCATAGGTCTATTTTTTCCCCTAATTTCACACCTTTACAGTCTATTTCTAATAGTACCTTGCTATTTTTAAAATACCAATCCAATGGTATAACTTTTCTTTAAAAAACAATCCATCAATGGCTTTCAAGCTTGGTTATACATCAGAATACTCATTAAATACAGATTCTGTCTGTTTAAGAATGAGGACAATTAAAGAAAAATACAGATGCCTGAGCCCCAACTCTGGCAATTTCAATTTAGTAGATCTGGAGTAGAGCACAGGAATCTGTATTTTTACCAGGTATCCCAGAGATTCTGATGCAATTTTGCATTTTGAAGCCATTCACATGCAGAGTAAAAGAGCATCTAAAATGCTTTCAACCTGTCTTACCAGTTTTTTTCCCTACCACTCCTCAACCTCACTCACATACCTTCTCATTTATTAATTGCCATCTCCTCAGCACTCCATGAACTTTTTGTTCATGCTGTTCTCTTTGCTTAACTGCTACTGCTCCCCTTCTGTGCCTGGTAAAACCCTCCTAATCACTTCAAGGCTTGGCTCAGGTGTCATCTCCTCTGTGAAGTTTTACCTTGTCAGAATTTATTCATCCTTCCTTCTTGTTCTCATGATACGTTGTTGCTAGTTTAGCAAACCACAGGTGATATTATCTCACACAAATTTATATTTGATTTTTCTCATGCTAGAGTGTGATGACAGGAAGCATGATTGTCTCAAACATCTTTTTCTCCTTGGTGCCCAGCACACTACTTGAATGAATGAATCAATGTTAAAAATTATGAAAGATGAGCTCTCTCATGGTTGAGACAAGTGGAAGACTGAGGTCTGTCCCTTGGGGAAATTACATATTTTGGGATAGGAAGAGGAAAAATAAGGAATGATCAGAGGGAGAAGCTGAAGAACTAGTTGGTCTATCATGGAAGCTTAAGGAAGGAGAGAGAATTTGTTCACTTGTTCATCCGATCATCCATCCATTTACTTAAAAATGTATATATTTATTGAGTATTTACTATATGTCAGGCACTGTTCTAGGAAAGAAGAAATCATTCTTTAGAAAACTTGAATGTGTATTTGTGTCTAAAATAGAAAAACAAAAAATAAAAATTAAAGTAAAAAAATCTTAACCTACCACAAAAAACTTGGTTTTTATCTCTGATGAGGTTTAGAATTGAGGCTTCTTCCTTCCTGCCTTGTCCTAGTTGGTTATCTTAATCTCTTAAAGGAGAGAAGGCCAATACACAGTATCACTATACCCTGAATAGCTAACCATTACAGGGGACCAAGTCTTTTTTTTTTTTTTTAATCATTCCCTAAGGATATAGATTCGGGTTAGCTACAGGTTTGATAAAGTTAGACTCCAGTTTTCTAAACTGAATTATCAAAAAGATCTTGGGGATTAGAGCCACCTCAACTATTTGTTAAGATTCATGAAGGCAAAGGGTTAAAATCTGCTAGGACTCTTTAATCTGAGACATCATAATTTTTTTTTTTTTTTTCTGATGACATACTTGGGGAAACAAATCATTGGAGAAAAGTTTAGTTGGTTTGAGAGAAAAACTTTATCTAGTTTCTCTGAATACAACTGAGAAGGGGAACCATCTCATTACCTTCCTGTGGGGTCGAACTCATAAGAACAGGTTGAAGAAATACCTACCCCCCAATCTAGTAGTCATGTACTTGGAGAACCCTGACTAAACCTAAACCATGGTTGGAAATCTTGTTTGGTTGTTACCTCTTCTCTTCTCTCTTTCTTTCTTTTTTTTTTTTTTGACAGAGTCTCACTCTGTCCTCCAAGCTAGAGTACAGTGGTATGATCTTGGCTTACTGCAACCTCTGCCTCCCAGTTTCAAGCGATTCTCCTGCCTCAGTGTCCCGAGTAGCTGGACTACAGGCGTGCGCCACCATGTCCAGCTAATTTTTGTATTTTTAGTAGAGACTAGGTTTCACCGTGTTGGCCAGGCTGATCTCGAACTCCTGACCTCAAGTGATCCGCCCACCTTGGCCTCACAAAGTACTAGGATTACAGGAGGGAGCCACCACGCCTGGCCTGGCTGTTACATTTTCTTGATGACTTGTTGTTGCACAAGTGTGGGGAGTCCCATGTTACCCTTATTAATTCTGGTTTAATGAGTTTGTGGTAATGCTTCTAGAAAATTCTACTTTTGCATCTGTTCAATCCCATAGTAAGGCAGTTTTATCAGATTGCATTTGGATCATGGCTCCCAGCCATGATTTATTACCTAGATTGTGGCTTCCTCAGACCTTAGATGTTACCACTAAAATTAAAAATGTTACATTTTTAACATTGGGGGAAAATTTAGTCCAGGACTCCCAGTTTGCATCCAAATGCATGAATTGAATTATTATAAATTCTTTTCAACTACCAAATCAGAATTCATATTTTTGAGACATACAGAACCTTTGAGCTTCACAGGCTGTTTTTCAGCAAGTTGTTCTGTGACAGGCAGAAGACTCAGGAGGTGAAGGAGTTTCATTATTTACCTAGAGTTTCCAGCCCAGGGCTACTATTGCCCTAGTGGAGAGATTTATAAAATGGTTTTGATATGACCTGTGAGTAAAGAAGAAAATGTGTTTGAAACAATTTCTGTGAACATGATTTGAACTTTGGGTTATTATATTTGTTTCTTATCCATTTTAGAGTGAATGTTCACACTGTATACCCACCCCTTCCCATGAAAGTAGAGCCCCGAAGCTTTATATTCTCAACACCCCCCCTTCCCCGGCCCCGATTCCTTGGCTCTGTCTTCTCAGTGTCAATAGATACCTTCTCTCTTCTTTGCTATTGCCTGCTTTGGTTACTGATTCCAGAGCTTTTCCTGACTTTTCTGATAAATTATTACTCTGAACTTGAGTGTATCCCTTTGAAGATCTCCTGTACTTTTACCAAACAAATGATTGTGCATATGCCTTTTGAATTCTTCATATTTGAGTCATGCTCTAACACTTGAAGTATTAAAATCTCAAGTATCTATGGTATAGTCTTTGAAAGTCACTGTCTTTTGATCAAGTGTTCATGGGGCTGTTAGGGTAATTAATTGGATTGCACTGATAGCATTAGAATTTATAAAGCAATTACTTCCTTTGCTAATGACTACCCATGTTCTCTTTCTTATTCATAGATGCTCCCTCTTATTGATGTGTACATAAATTATATCTGAACAGCATTCCAGGATTTTTATACATATGCATTTCTCATATAAATGTATCTCTATTCCCTTGCACACACACATTCCATACACACATATGTGTGTACTTACATACATACTGTTCAGGTTATTTAAATCCCCGAAAGACCTCAAGGTTATTTGGAATTATTCAATGTAAGAACAATAACTCTGTTTCTTCTCTGAATTTCAGTGGGGGCAGTCCTTTCTAGACAGGTAGGTGCTCATCCTGGCTTTCAGTTATGACATAGGAAAATTTCTATCAGTGTTTTTCCTAAGCTAATAGGGAACCACATCTAGCTACTGGCATATTCAACTCTAAGAGCTTTTAGACCAGCTTGAAGACTCTGTCCAAGAAGAAAAGTCAGTATTGCATTTTCCATGGCTTCTGGGAATGGCCTAAAGGGAAGGATATCTACAAATAATTCTGAATCCTTCCTTTATGGTATCTGTTAATATGTAGCATGTTAACATTATAATTTTACCTTTGTCCTTTCTCCTGACCTTCTCATGGACTAGTGAGTACCATAAAGTCCAGAATTATTAAGACATCAGTAAGTTAGTAAGAGAAACAAAGGGCTGGAAGGATCTGTAAACCAACAATTGTAGAATCAAAAATGTTTGAATAGGCCTGGCATGGTGGTTCATGCCTGTAATCACAGCACTTTGGGAGGCTGAGGCGGGTGGATCACGAGGTCAGAAGTTCAAGACCAACCTGGCCAAGATGGTGAAACCCCATCTCTACTAAAAATACAAAAAATTAGCTGGGCGTGGTGGCGGGCCCCTGTAATTCCAGCTACTCGGGAGGCTGAGGCAGAGAATTGCTTGAACCTGGGAGGTGGAGTTTGGAGTGAGCCAAGATAGTGCCACTGCACTCCAGCCTGGGTGACAGAGTGAGACTCCCTCTCAAAAAACAAAAACAAAAACAAAACAAAACCAAAACAGTTTGGATAAAGGAGTCTTAGGAGTCTTCATGCAGACCTCAGAAAGATATAGGCAAATTATTTTAAAGTATCTCATGTTGGATCTCAGGATTTACTATTTTTAAATTTTGAAATAATTGTGTATTTATAGGAAATTACTATATAGAGACATTCAATGTGTCCTTCACCCAGTTTCTTCCACAGGGACATCTTAAATAACTCTAGTATGATATCAAAATCAGGGACTGGGCGTGGTGGCTCACGCCTGTAATCCCAGCACTTTGGGAGGCTGCAGCAGGCAGATCACTTGAGGTTAGAAGTTCAAGACCAGCGTGGCCAATGTAGTGAAATGCTGTCTCTACAAAAAATACAAAAATTATCCAGGCATCGTGGCAGGTGCCTGTAATCCTCGCTACTTGGGAGGCTGAGGCAGGAGAATCTCTTGAACCTGGGAGGCAAAGGTTGTGTTGAGCTGAGATGGTACCATTGCATTCCAGCCTCGACGACAGAGCGAACCTCTGTCTCAAAAAAAAAAAAAAAGTCAGAATCAGGAAATGGATGTTGAGACAATCCATACACCTTATTCAGATGTCACCAGTTTTACCTGCATTTATTTGTGTATGTGTGTGTGTACAGCTATATACAGTTCAACCACATGTGCAGATTTATATAGGCACCAACACAAGATACAGCAGGAAATTTTTAAGATTTTCAAAGTTGTTTTAAATTCATTCTGTTGATTTAGATTATGTAACTTTTTTTTTTTTAAGAAACAAATTTCCAACTTGGAAAGTTTGGAAAACAAAGCATGTTATGTTGGAGGAAATTAATTTCTTTGAGAGCTTTAAAAAAATTGACTGTGGCTGGACATGGTGGCTCACGTCTTGTAATCCCAGCACTTTGGGAGGCTGATGGGGGTGGATCATTTGAAGCCAGGAGTTCAAGACCAGCCTGGGCAACATGGCAAAACCCTGTCTGTACTAAAAATAAAAAAGTTAGCTGGGTGTGGTGGTGTGCACCTATAATCCTAGCTGCTCGAGAGGCTGAGGCAGGAGAATATCTTGAACCCTGGAGCCAGAGGTTACAGTGAGCCAAGATTGTGGCACTGCACTCCAGCCTGGGGACACAGTAAGACTCTGTCTCAAAAAAAAGTTGACGGTGAGATGTGTATCCAAAATCCAAGAGTACTTTATAACATTATTATTTAATAGTGATATCAATGAAGTTTAAGTCTTGTTGATCCATCAAATTATTTAGACTGGTTTCATTATATAGAGATAGTTATAGAACAAAAACAAATTGTCATTATGTTCTCTTCATCCAGGACAAATAACTAAAAAATTTCAAGTCAATTAAAAAAAAGTTTCCAATTCATATTTTAAGAACTGCATAGTCTAACAGACTGCCTTAGGGTTTGGATTTTTGATGTGAGGAAGCCCTAATGCTTTTTATAGTCCCATCTTATTAAACTAAGAAGTCTTATGAGATATTGTTTAACTGTGCCCCGTTGACCAATTTCATATAAGGTTTATGAAAATCAGCTTAAGAGATAGACTGGCCAGGCACGGTGGCTCACGCCTGTAATCCCAGCACTTTGGGAGGCCGAGGCGGGCGGATCACAAGGTCAGGAGATTGAGACCATTCTGGCTAACACGGTGAAACCCCGTCTCTACTAAAAATACAAAAAAATTAGCCGGGCGTCGTGCTGGCAGGCACTTGTAGTCCCAGCTATTCGGGAGGCTGAGACAGAAGAATGGTGTGAACCCAGGAAGCGGAGCTTGCAGTGAGCAGTTTGCGCCACTGCACTCCAGCCTGGGAGATAGAGCGAGACTACCTCTCAAAAAAAAAAAAAAAAAAAAAAAAAAAAAAAGACCATTAGCAATACAGTTGAATATATCTTCATATTTTTTACTTCATAGTAATGTATCCCTAAATATTTTATAATATTGTCTTACATTTTTGTGATCTATAAATGGCATCATATTCTATTTATCCTTTTGCTATGTGCTTTTTAAAATTTCCCATATGGTAAGGCGCGGTGGCTCATGCTTGTAATCCCAGCACTTTGGGAGGCTGAGGCGGGGAGATCACTTGAGATCAGGAGTTAAAGACCAGCCTGGCCAACATGGCTAAACTCTGTCTCTATTAAAAATACAAAAATTAACTGGGTGTGGTGGCACGTGCCTGTAATCACAGCTATTTGGGAGGCTAAGGCACGAGAATTGCTTGAACTTGGGAGGTGGAGGTTGCAGTGAGCGGAGATTCCACTGCTGCACTCCAGCCTGGGCAACAGAACAAGACTCTGTCTCGGAAAAAAAAGATATAATCTAAATTATATTTGTTAAGATGTATTTCTTTTGATATATACTGCACCTGTTCATTTATCTTCACATTGATACATGTAACAATAATTTATTTTTTATATTGTCCTGTGGTAGCCCAGTGTATGACTATACCAAAGTTTCTTTTCTTACTGATGGACATGTAAGTTTCTAGGATGTTGTTGCTTGCTTGCTTTTCTTTTGGTTTGCTTTTAATACATAATGTTGAAATAAAAATGGACAATAACAAATAATGGTGAGGGCATGAAAAAACTGGAGCCTCATACATTGCTGATGGGATTGTAAAATGGTACAGCCACTTTGGTACACAGTCTAGCAGTTCTTCAAAATGTTAAGCATAAGAATTAACATTTGACCCATCAGTTCTGCTCCCAGGTATATATCCAAAATAATTGAAAACATATGTCCACATAAAAACTTGTACATCAGTGTTCATGGCAGCATTATTCACAATAACCAAAAGGTGGAAACAGCCCAAATGTCCATCAACTGATGAATGAATATGCAAAATGTGATATAGCTATAAAATGAAATATTTTTCAGCCATAAAAAGGAATTGAATTACTGATATATACTACAACTTGGATAGACAGTGAAAACGTTATGCTAAGTGAAAGAAGTCAGACACAACAGGCTACATATTATATGATTTCACTTATATGAACTGTCTAGAAAAGACAAATCCACAGAAATAGAAAGTAAATCAGTGGTTGCTAAGGGCTTGGAAGGGGTAGATGGAAAGTGATTGCTAATGGAACAGGTTTTCTCTTTGGAGAGATGAAAATGTCCTGAAATTGGTTAGGATGATGGTTGCACAATTCTATGAATGTATTAAAAACCATTGAATTGTACACTTTCAAAAGGTGAATTTTATGGTATGTTGATTACATCTCAATGAAGATGTTATAAAAGACTACTAAAAAATTTATAGTGCTACTGTAAGTATTCTTATACATGGTTTCATGTGTAAATGTGTTAGAATTTTCCTAGGGTTTATGTGAAAGATTAAACATTTGTGCATCTTCACTGGATAAGTGACGTTCAAAGTGATTGGCTATGCCAGTGTGCACTTCCTCCAACTGTGTAGGAAAGGTCCCATTGCTCTACATTTCCACTTACAATTGCTGTTGTCATATTTTTATATCACTAATTTCTCAGATTAAAACTGATATAATTCTTTAATTGATTATTCTCAAACAATGCCAAGAGTGCGATACTATTTGCAAATGGCTCTTGATTATTGCTGTGTGGATTTCCTGGTGATGAGCTGCAAAATATCAAGTCCCAAGTAATGTATTGGTTTATATTTGGGGTTTGTGCATAACCAACTTCATATAAGGTTTATGAAAATCAGGAAAAGATTGGGCAGGTCTGTTATAGAAAATCTTCCTTAGCATCTCAGACAATTACATCTGAACAATTTATGCTTAGACTGTTCAGTTTGTATATTATTTAGACTGTTTACATCTTTTACCATCCCTCTCAATAGTTTCTTCTTCATGCAGCAGTTCTTTTTTCCCAGTGGCTTCTTCTTAGTTGAGGAAGTGTTGTGTTCTCTACTAGATGTTTTAAAAAGAAATGTCTAAATTCAACTTCAGATTCAACATCTGGAAAAAAAATTCATTCAAATAGCACCAGCAAACACCATAAAAATCTTATGACATAAACTCATTAGTAAAATAAAAGCATTCATTTTAGTTGTTGTTTCTCAAGGTTTTTAGGGTATTAAAATCTATTGGAAATTGTCCTAGACTCTTTGGGGCTGAGATCAGTATAGAATAATACAGCTGGAAGCCACCCTAGTGATCAACCCTATCATTTTTACAGATCAAAAAACCTGAGGTTCAGGAAGGTGAAGTGATTTATGCAAGGGCTCACAGCTAAATCTATTTCAATCATACAATAACTGTCACATTTTCCTTTGTCTTATTATTATGGATTAAATGTTTAGTCCAAGAGGGTTTGTGTGTGTGTGTGTGTGTGTGTGTGTGTGTGTGTGTGTGTGAGTTTGGGGTTTTTTTTTGTTTTGGTTTGGTTTTTAGTAAGGATTTTATTCAAAAGGTTTACTGTAAGGGATGAAGGGACAATTATAATAAGGTGATTGCTGTAACCATGAGATTTGCAAGTGCCTCAAGAGCTATTTTTCTTTTCTTTTCTTTTTTTTTTTTTTTTTTTTGAGACGGAGTCTCACTCTGTTGCCCAGGCTGGAGTGCAGTGGTGCAATCTTGGCTTACTGCAAGCTCCGCCTCCTGGGTTTATACCATTCTCCTGCCTCAGCCTCCCAAGTAGCTGGGACTACAGGCACCCGCCACCACGCCTGGCTAATTTTTTGTGTTTTCAGTAGAGATAGGGTTTCACCATGTTAGCCAGGATGGTCTTGATCTCCTGACCTCACGATCTGCCCACCTTGGCCTCCCAAAGCGCTGGGATTACAGGCATGAGCCACTGCGCCCAGCTGCTCAAGAACTATTTTTCTATAGTAAAAAATACATGTGTAACTTCAGAATGTAAATGTAAATTTGAATACTTATGATGGGTGTCTGTGTATTTAATATGTTCTGTTGACTTTCTTTGACATTTGGCAAATTTAAGGCACTAAATAATACTGAATGGCTGAAGTACTATGGTATTTAACACTTTGACAGAGTTTTTTTTGGGGGGGTGAGTAGTATATTTATCCTACTGCTGTTTGATTTTTATAATATGCTAGTCTTCATGAAGGCCATTTTCATAAGAATATATTTAGGTATATTTTCGCCTAAGGACTTTGCCGAACTGCAGTTAAAAGAATGGAATTACACAACTTTTCATGGTATCCTATTATTTTACAGAAAGGAATGGAGAAGTGAAATAAGAGTAAGTTAGGGGATAAGAACATTTTAGAAGAGCTTTTGTTCATTGCTAGTCCTAACTTAGTCTAGTGACTAAGAAGATGTAACTATTGATGTTCATATTTGCATGCAGTTACTGATTTTGTGTCAGAAAGTCTTCTGGTACTTGCTATGGTCTTTCCAGTGCTGTTAAGCTAGAAGAATGACTTTGCTCTTGGCCTTTACCATAGCCTTTGAAAACAAAGTATTACGTTATTTTAAGCCTTTGAGTTTTTGCCATTCAGCCTTAAATTGGCGTACTCTGTCAACCATGTCAGTGTGGCATATCAACAAGACTAACTGTGCTCCAGAAAATGGGCTGGGTTAGTACAAGTTATGTAGAAGGTTTCACTGAGTTCTAAAATTTTACAGAGCAAGAAAGGTGAAACTTAGTCTCCAAAACATACGGGGATCATCTCTGCTTAGTCTTAATTAAGTGAAGACTTTGGCACCCTAAAAGCCTAAGGAGTGAGGTCTCTGTTGGTATACTGCTATTTCAGGTTCATTTGAATTAATCTCTGAGGTTGTTAACTAGATAGCTGTAACTCCAAATAGACAACTTAAACATGCCAGCTAGCTATCTGACTACTCCTTAAACTTGGCTTCATTTTAATGTTTCAGTGGTACAAGGTGTTTTTTTTTTGCTGATTCTCTTAAGGTAGAAAAGGATTATTTAATGATTTATTAAAAGGTCAATAATTACACTATTCAAAAACAAACTCCAAATTTGATCCCTTTCTGGCTATCCCTTCAGATTTGACTGTTGTGATTTTATAGGTCACATTCTACTGGGTGAGAAGGCAGTTTTCTATAATAGATGCACTAGAAGTTTAATCTAGTGTTATAGGGTAATTCTGAATAGCAGATTTGGGAAAGATAGGAGTGTTGTCACTTTACCTTTAAAGCAAGTCTTTAATTTGCCGTGTGTCACACAATAAGAATATATGCAAGTTAGTTGTGGGATTAACACATAGTTATGGGATAAACTAGCCATTGTTTAAAAGCAGAATAATTCTAAGGTAAATGAAATTTCAGAAAAAAAATTATATAAATTTAATTTGAGTCAATACAAAATAGTTTTTGAAACCATCATTTGGAATATAATAGGTATACATTTAAGAATGTTATGAGAAAGAAGATCCTGTTCATAGAAGCAGAAAAAAAAAAACAAAAAAACAAAATCATTAGCAATAAACCCAGGAAGAAATATGCAAGACTTTTTTTTTTTTTTTTTTGAACTTGAGTCTTACTCTGTTGCCCAGGCTGAAGGGCAGTGGCGCAATCTCGGCTCACTGCAAGCCTCCTGGGTTCAAGTGATTCTCCTGCCTCAGCCTCCTGACTAGTTGATACTACCGGCACACGCCACCACTAATTTTTGTATTTTAGTAGAGACGAGGCTAATTTTCATATTTTTAGTAGAGGTGAGGTTTCACCATGTTGGCCAGGCTGGTCTCAAACTCCTGACATAAAGTAATCCACCCACCTTGGCCTCCCAAAGTGCTGGGATTATAGGAGTGAGCCACCACACCCAGCCTATAAAACTTGCAGGAAGAAAATATAATACTTTATTATAAAGAACATGAAAGAAGGCCTAAATAAGTGGAGCTACTGATAGAAATAGTATTGTATCATCTCTCTTAATATTGATCTAGTAGTACTACAATAGTAACTACCTCATAGAATTGTTAGGATTAATTAATATATGAAAGATCTTAAAACAGTTTCTGACACTTAGTAGGCTCCATAGTGTTTGCTATTATTGTTTTTATTATAAAATCCATGTAACTCTAGTCAAAATTTTTGTGGAAAAATTTGGCAAGCTCATCCTGAATTTCATGTGAAAGAATTCATCTGCAGAAATAGTCAAGAAAATCCCTCAAAGTTCAGTGAGGTAGGTCTTGACCTACCAGATGTCAAAATATAGTTAAGTAATTAAAATGCTATAGTATTGATAGAGGGATATATAAATAGATAAATGAAAGAAATAGAAACTCTGGAAACAGACTCAATTATAGATGGGAATTTAATTTTGATAATGGTGACATTTCAAATTAATGGGATAAAAATTGTGTTAGGAAAATTGGCTCTCTACTTGGGGAAAAAAATTATACCCCCTAACTCTCACCATCTGCAAAAGTAAGTTCCAAGGAATCAAATAGTTAATATAATTTTTAGAAGAAATATAGGTGAATAATTTTATAACTAGTAAGCAAGGAAGAGGTGGAAGGGAGAAGGCTTCCTGAGTAAAATGAAACTCAGAACTTTTCTATGACAAAAAACATCCTAAAAAAAAGTTGAAAGACAAATGACAGACTAGGAAAAAGATTTTGTGATCAAGGATTAATATCCAGAGTAATGAGCTCTTTATATAAACAATTAAAAAAATTTAACCGGCCGGGTGCGGTGGCTCACGCCTGTAATACCAGCACCTTGGGAGGCCGAGGCGGGCGAATCACGAGGTCAGGAGATCGAGACCATCCGGGCTAACACGGTGAAACCCCATCTCTACTAAAAATACAAAAAATTAGCCGGGCGTGGTGGCGGATGCCTGTAGTCCCAGCTACTTGGGAGACTGAGGCAGGAGAATAGCGTGAACCCAGGAGGCTGAGCTTGCAGTGAGCAGAGATCGCGCCACTGCACTCCAGCCTGGGAGACAGAGCAAGACTCTGTCTCATAAAAAAAATAAAAAATAAAAAATAATTAACCGTTTGAAAAAAAAAATGAGGAAAGGCTATGAATGGGAAGTAGTTTATGTGGTTAATAAACATATGAGATAATATCCACATGGAAGGCCAGGCAAGGTGGCTAACATCTGTAATCCCAGCACTTTGGGAGGCTGGGGCGGGAAATCACTAGGGCAGGAGTTGGAGACCAGCCTGGCCAACATAGTGAAATCCCGTCTCTACTAAAAATACAAAAATTAGCTGAGACTGAGTAGTCCCAGCTACTCAGGAGGCTGAGGCAGGAGAATTGCTTAAGCCCGGGCAGTGGAGTTTACAGTGAGCCAAGATCGCTCCACTGCACTCCAGCCTGGGCAACAGAGCAGGACTCTGTCTCAAAAAAAAACAAAAAAAAATCCACATGGAATTGCCAGGGACCCAGAATAGCCAAGACAATCCTGAAAAGAAGAACAATGTAGGAGTACTCACACTTCCTGATTTTAAAACTTACTACAAAACAATGGTAACCAAGGGTAACCAAGACAGTGTGGTATTGGCAGATAGGTAGACATGTACATCAATGGAATAGAATTGAGATTCTAGAAATAAACCCATGCAACTATGGTCAACTGATACAGGACAAAGGTACCAAGACCATTCACTGGAGAAATACAAAAATTAACTCAAAATAGATCAAAGACCTAAATGTAAAAGCTAAAGCTATAAATCTCTTAGATGAAAACATAGCGGTAATGTTTTCCATGACCTCGCATTGATTAATTGATGGAATTTTACTGATGAGCTATCAAATTGGATTCATGACCTCAGATTTAGCAAAAGATTCTTAGATATGTCACCATAGCATGAGCAACAAAAGAAAAAATAATTTGAATTTATAAAAATTAAAAGCTTTATTTATTTATTTTTAAGAGGCAGGGTCTCACTTTCTTGCCCAGGCTGGAGTGCAGTGGTGCGATCATGGCCCACTGCAACCTCAAACTCCTGGGCTCTAGTAATCTTCTAACCATAACCTCCCAAGTAACAAGGACTGCAGGTGTGTGACATCATACCCAGCCTTTTTTTTTTTTTCTTTGGAGATGAGTTTTGCTTTGGAGCTCAGGCTGGTCTCAACGTCTTGGCCTCAACTGATCCTCCCACTTCAGCCTCCCAAAGTGTTGGGATTACAGGCATGAGCCACCACCACTCCTGGCCTAAAAGCTTTAAAATACTTGAAAGGACACTATCGAGAAAGCAGGTAGATCACTTGAGTCCTGGAGTTCAAGACGAGCTTGAGGCAATATAGCAGGACATCATCTCTACAAACAATTTGAAAAATTAGCCAGGCATAGAGGCACACACCTGTAGTCCCAGCTGCTCGAGAGGTTCAGGTGGGAGGATCATTTGGACCTCGAAGCATCACTTGCAGTGAGTTGAGATCGTACCACTGCACTCCAGCCTGGGTGACAGAGTGAGACCTTGTCTCAAAAAAAAAAAAAAAAAAAGTGATAAGACAACCCACAGAGTGCGAGATGTTTGCAAATTATATATCTTGTAAGTGACTTGTATCTAGAATATATAAAGAACTTTAATAATAAATAAATAAACTTTATAATAATAATAATAAGACAAAATATCCCAAAATGGACAAATAATCTAAATAGACTTGCCTCCAAGGAAGATACACAAATGACCAATAAGCACCTGAAAAGATATTCAACATCAATTGTCATCAGCGAAATGCAATGAAAACCATAATGAGATACCACTTTGTAACCACTAGGATGACTAGAACCAAAAAGTCAAATAATGACAAGTATTGGTGAAGGTGTGGTGAAATTGGAGCTCTCATATACTACTGGTAAAAATGTAAGATGGGGCAGCCGCTGAAAAACAGTCTGGCGGTTCCTCAGACAATTAAGCATAGAGTTACCATATGATCCAACAATTCTACTCCTCGGTACACCCAAGATAAATGAAAACATATGTCCATACCAGCAATTGTACTCCTAGGTGTACTGAAGATAAATGAAAACACATATCCATACAAAAACTTACACAAAAATGTTATGGCAGCATTATTCATAATAACCAAAGGTGGACACAACCCAAATATTCATCAACTTATGGATAATCAAAATGTATATCCATACAATGGAATATTATTTAGCCATAAAAAGGAATGAAATACTGATTCATGCTACAGTTTGGAAGAACCTTGAAAACATATGCTAAGAGAAGTCAGTCACAAAAGTCTACTTATTATATGAGTCTATTTATGTGAAAGTCCAGAAGAGGGAAATCTCTGGAGTGGGAAAGTAGGTTGGTGGTTGCTTAGGGATAGGAGAAGGGAGGGTAAGAGGGTAAGGAGCAACAGCTAGAGGATACAGGACTTCTTTTTTTTTCTTTCTTTTTTTTTTTTTTTTTTTTTTTTTTTTTTTTTTTTTGAGACAGGGTCTCACTCTGTCTCCCAGGCTGGACTGCAGTGGTGTAATCTTGTCTCACTCCAACCTCCACCTCCTGGGCTCAAGTGATGCTCCCACCTCAGACTCCCAAGTGACTGGGACTACAGGTCCACACTATACCTGGCTAATTTCTAATTTTTTGTATTTTTGCTAGAGACAGGATTTCACCATGCTTCTCAGGCTGGTCTCAAACTCCTGAGCTCAAGTGATCCATCTGCCTTGGCCTCCCATAGGTGCTGGGATTACAGGTGTGAACCACTGTGCCTGACCCCAGGGCTTCTTTTTGAGATGATGGCAATTTTCTAAAATTGACTGTGGTGATGGTTTCATTTATCTATGACTATAATTCAAAAAAAAAAAAGTACCTTTGAAATTATATTTTTAAAATTTAATTAATTTATTTATTTTTCCAAAGACAGTGTCTCTCTTTGTTGCCCAGGCTGGAGTGCACTGGTGCGATCTCAACTCACTGCAACTTCCACCTTTCAGGTTAGAGTGATTCTCATGCCTCAGCCTCCCAAGGGCCTGGGACTACAGGCATGTACCACCAAGCCTGGCCAATTTTTTTGTATTTTTAGTAGAGACAGCGTTTTGCCATGTTGGCCAGGGTGGTCTCGAATTCCTGACCTCAAGTGATCTACCTGCCTTGATCTCCCAAAGTGCTGCGATTACAAGAGTGAGCCACTGTGTCCAGTCTGAAATTATATACTTTAAATGGACAAGTCGTGTGGTATGTGAATTATATCTCAGTAAAGCTGTTTTAACATTTAAAAAAATTTCAAAACACATGAGAAACTTCTCAGATTTCACTGTTAATTAGCAAAATGCAGATTGAAACACTGGTGTTTTTCTTTTGTTGTTGTTCAATTCTTTAACAGGAATTTAAAAATTAGTTCTTTTTTTTTTCCTTGAACCAAAAGAATTAGTTCTTTCAAGCATAGATATTGATATGGAATTGGGGAAATGGGTACACTTAACTGTCTTGTAAAAGGGCAAAGCCTTTTCAGAAGGCAGTTTGGCAGAATTTATAAAAATATATGCAGATAATTTGGCTCCTAAGTTTTACTTCTTTCCTTATTCTAGCACATGTACAGAAAGGTGTATGTACAGAAATGTTCTTTTATTCCTTGTTTATAGTAAAAAAAAAAAATTAGGAAAAACTTAAATTTATATAAATGGGGGAATGGTTAGATATTCACAGTATGGAACTCTTTTGCTGTTATGAACAAAAGAGGTAGACCCAGGTCTGGGCATGATGGCTCACTCCTGTAATCCCAACACTTTGGGAGGCCAAGGCAGGAGGATTACCTAAGGCCAGGAGTTTCAGACCAGTCTGGGAAACATAGTACGACCCTGTCTCTGAAAAATAAATAAATAAAAAATAAATAAATAAAGATCAAAAGAAGTAGACCTACATAAACCTGTATTAACACTACACAAGAACATTCTATAAGAATATTGTAAGTAGAAAGAAAAACTCACTGAAGTACATGTAATATGTCCCCATTTACACTTTTAAAAATTCTGGAAGATGGCCAGGCGTGGTGGCACACACCTGTAATCCCAGCACTTTCGGAGGCTGAGGCGGGCGGATCACGAGGTCAGGAGATCGAGACCATCCTGGCTAACACGGTGAAACCCCATCTCTACTAAAAATACAAAAAAATTAGCCGGGCATGGTGGCATTGAGATCGCACCACTGCCGAGATCGCACCAGCCAAGATTGCAGCCGAGATCATGCCACTGCACTCCAACCTGGGCGACAGAGCAAGACTCCGTCCCAAAAAAAGAAAAAAAAATTCTGAAAGATATATGAAAAGTACACGTAAGCACATAAGTATCTAGATAGTATTTTAGCAGGATATATACCAAATTGTAGTTAGATTTTATTTTATTTTCTCTTAACAATAAAAATATACTCTGTTACTAGATTACTTTAAGAAAATCAATTTGGAGCTGAGCACAGTGGCTCATGCCTGCAATCTGAGCACTTTGGGAGGCTGAGGCGGGCAGATCACCTGAGGTTGGGAGATCAAGACCAGCCTGACCAACATGGAGAAACCCCATTTCTACCAAAAATACAAAATTAGCCAGGCATGGTGGCACATGCCTATAATCCCAGCTACTCAGGAGGCTGAGGCAGGAAAATCACTTGAACCTGTGAGGTGGAGGTTGCTGAGAGCCGAGACTGCACCATTGCACTCCAGCCTGGGTAACAAGAGTGAAACTCTTGTCTCAAAAAAAAAATTAAAAAAAAAAAAAAAGAAGAAGAAGAGAAGAGAATCAATTTGGGCTGGGCCCAGTGGCTCATGCCTATAATCCCAGCACTTTGGGAGACTGAGGTGGGCGGATCACCTGAGGTCAGTAATTCAAGACCAGCCTGGCCAACATGGTGAAACTCCATCTCTACTAAAAATACAAAAATTAGCTGGGTGTGGTGGTGGGTGCCTGTAATCCCAGCTATTTGGGAAGCTGAGGCATGAGAGTCACTTAGACCCGGGAGGCAGAGGTTGCATTGAGCTGAGATGATGCTACTGCACTCCAACCTGGGCAACGAAGTGAGACTCTGTCTCAAAAAAAAAAAAAAAAAAAAGAAAATTAATTTGAAGAAAAAGGCTACAGTATACCTGATAGTGGATGGAGCTTTGGTTTGGAAGTTAGAAACCCACAGCGTTAGTTCTGCTATTGTCATAGACTTAAGCCCTCTCAAGTGGTTTAGGTTTCATTTGTCTCACATAACTGAGTGTTAGGAAGTAGTATTAGGACCATGTTGTTCCCCATTGTCACTTCCTGAGCATTATTTCCTATACCGTCTTATAAAAATAAAATACCGCTGCTTCTTTGATTTTCATGCCACATTTTAACCCCCTCATTCATCAAAGACTTAGCTCACAACTTACTCTCCATCTCATTTTGCTATCAAATCATCCAACATTCACTTGGGTGACTGTTCCTGAAAATGTTTCTCATTTGGGTGATTTTTTCCCTCCACCTTGCTCTGTCACCCATTTCCACAGTTGTACCCATGACACAAATTTCACCTATATCTGCTACTCCTCTAATGCATCTGGCTTTTTGGCCATAATACGGAATTGCTAGTTCAATCACTGCTATTATAACCAGTTCTAATTGGGACTTCCAATTCTTTTTCCCATTTACTTCTTTAAAGGATCTATTCGAATTTGGTGACCAAATTCAAATAGATCCTTTCCATTGTGTGGAAACCCAGTCGTGTGTCCCTGGCCAACTCACTCATTTCTCTGGAATGGTCATTTCATTCTTCTGTATGCTCCTCACCCTTCTGACCATTCTACTTCCTCCGTTTTTCTTAACAGTCGATATCACCTCCTATTGCTTTGCTTCCTACTCCACAACCACTCTGATCTGGCTTTTGTCTTTATCACTGCACCAAAAAAACCCTTTTAACAAGTACTTTAACATGAGACTTGTGAAAGTCTCTACTGCCCTGTAGGTTGTTAAATTTAGAATTGGTATAATAAAATGGTTCAGAATTATGCTCTGGAGCTAGACTGATTGGATTTGAATGCTGGCTCGTTAGTTTTTAGCCATGTGACCTTGGGCATGTTACTTAATCTTCTAAAAATGATGATGATAATAATAATAGTAATATTTATCTTATTAGCTTGCTAGGAGGATTTAACGAATTAATATATATGGGGCAGTGTTTCACCCATATATAGTAAGCCTTTAATAAATATTAACTTATATTATTGCTCCTACCACTACCTCTGTTACTACTGTGGTTACTGCTACTTCATAGATAAGATAGAAAACAGAGAAATTAGATGGGAATTTCTTATTTGTTTTTTTTTTTTTTTTTTTTTTTTTTTTTTAAGACAAGGTCTCTCTTTGTCACTCAGGCTGAAGTGCAGTGTCACACTGCAAGGCTAGGCTCACTGCAAGCGATGCCTTTGGGGCTCAAGTGATCCCTCCCACCTCACCCTCTCAAGTAGCTGGGACTATAGGTGCGTGCTATCATGCCTGGCTAATTTTTGTATATTTTGTAGAGATGAGGTTTCACCATGTTGCCCAGGCTCAAATTTTATCTCTAAACCACTCTACCTATGTCTGAGGCATTCTCTTTTCCTTCCCTCCTATTGCAGTGGAGAGTTTTTCCCATTTAAGGCTAATCCTTCTGTCTTTGTTTTGGAGCCTTTCTCTTTAAACTCACGCTATCCAACCTTATTTGCCAACCTTTTCTTTTCATGTGAATGCTTCCAAATGTAATTAAACGTGCTGAAGTCTCTTTCATTTTACAACAACAACATTTTATGACCCCTTCCTGGCCTCCATATATCACTCTGTCTCTTTCCTCCCTTTCTTAGCCACATTTTTCAAGACTTATCAATGCTCTCATTTCCTTTCACTCTTCATTCCATTCTTATCTTGCTCTTGCCCCATTACTGCACTGAAACACTTCAAGCTCAGGTCCTCCATGACCTTTACATTACTAATTCTGACATTTCCTTCCTTTAGCTTACTTGACTGTTAGCAACATCAACCACTCTCTCTTTCTTGAAACCCTTTCATCCTATGGCTTCCATGACAAATTTCTTTTTCTTTTCTCTTCTCTGGTTATACCACCTTTGCTCACTTATCCTTTCCTACATGGTTTTTAAATGCTAGAATTTCTCATAGCTTTGTGGTAGGCTGTCTTTTCACACTACTCTCTTGCCAGGTCTTGTCCACATGCCCAGCTTCAAATAGACCAGAAAAATATTGGCTGCTGTCACCAGTATTATGATATTCCTCAACCTCTCCCTTCCTTAGAGGACTTTTGGGAAGACACATGGGGATATATTTAAAATTTGAGTTTTTTGGAAGAAAGAATGGCATTATAACTTATATTATTCCATTGAAATTAATCTAGCTTTAAAATATAAGAAAACCCAATCCTTTTAATCAGATATATTAAAATAATATGTTGGAAGAAAAAAATTGTTGATAATAGTGTGTCTAAAGTTACTATACCATGAGTTAGCAATTATGAGAATGTTCAAATTCAGCAATAATTAAATACTATACATGAAGGTATTTTCTGGCACCAAAGAAAATCATGATAACAATGGTAGTAGTAATAACAATGGCATTGGCAAGAATACAGCATAGTCCTAACATAAATATTTTCTTTTTTACTTTTGAGATGGAGTCTTGCCCTGTTGCCCAGGCTGGAGTGCAGTGGCGCAATCTTGGCTCACTGCAACCTCCACCTCCCGGATTCAAGAGATTCTCCCACCTCAGCCTCCCAAGTAGCTGGGACTACAGGCGTGCGCTACCACGCCCAGCTAAAAAGTATTTTCTATATGTTTGATTTTTTTAGGTGACAGTTTGCCAAATTCCTTAAATTTGGCAGATTCTCATAGTATATGATCTCATGCTCTGCAAGAGGGAAATAGGCCTCTGGAAAAATGGGTAATTCTCAGCCAGTGTATTACACACACATGCACACACACGTTAGAAACAAAAGAAGCAAAACCAAAAACCCAAGGACAAACTGATTCTGATGTCATTATTTCCACAGCAAACAGCTGGGATTTTTACATATGTGACATTAACTTAGAAAACTTAGAAAATGGAAAGCTCCTACTTCATTCTCACTGCCGTGTTAGTGTCACCTAGGGGCTGCGATCTGAATCTTCACTGAACTCTCTTCGTTATTACAGCATTATATTCATTTTGATGATATTAAATTGCCTTTTGGAAGATATTCACTATTTAGTTGTTGGAGTTCCCTTCCTCCTTTAACCCGTTCTCCCAAAACAGCTTTGATTTTTTTCAGAGACAGTATGCCAGGCACGCTGGTTAGCCTAGAATTAGTAGACACAAGGAACCTTCTGTCAGAGGGATTGCTGTGTCTGGCACAGGATCATTTGGGCACAGTATCATAGCTTGCCTGGCAGAAGTCTAAGCAAAGGGGCACAACACCCTTGGCAGGTTGAGAGTGGCAAGGGTGATGTCTTAGGTTGCCCAAGTAACTCTGTTTTAGTTAGAATCCTGACTAGCTGAGAAAGCATACTTCTCTCAATGGCCTTGGTGAAGCCTTTTGATGATTAACTATTTCCTTAAGAGTTTAAGAGCAGGCTCAGAAAAGGGCTTTCATTCTGTTAACTTCTTGCTTTTTGCTATATACATTGTTATATTGGTGGAAATTTCACATTTCATTATTTTATTTCCTTTTCCCCTCACTACTAAACACAGATTTTTTTTTTGTAAATTCAGGTGGGAGATGAGCTTTTGAATCTCTAAAAGCTAGTGTTGTGATGATCAATGTGTGGATTCTAAGATATCTGCTACCAACTAATAATAGCACCAAGACAAACTCTGGATGCTCACTGGATATGCCTGGGGATGGATATTAACATGGTCAATTTTACTCAAAATAGGATATTAGAAATTGTTTTCATATTTAATTATATTCACATTTGTCACATAACTAGGAGATTTCTTTTCTTTTGTTTTGTTTTCTTTTCTTTTGAAAGGGTCTCGCTCTGTCACCTACGGCTGGAGTGTAGTGGTGCGTACATGGCTTACTGCAGCCTTGTTCTCCTGGGTCTAAGCGATCCCTCTGCCTTAGCCTCCTGTGTAGCTGGGGCCACAGGCATGTGTTAGCGTGCCCAGCGAATTTTTTAATTTTTTGTAGAGACGAGGTCTCATTTTGTTGTCTAAGCTGGTCTCAAACAATCCTCCCTCCTTGCCTTCCTAAAATGCTGGGATTACAGGTGTGAGCCGCCGCACCTGGCCTGATTTCTTTCTTTTTTTTTTTTTTTTTTTTTTTTTGAGATGGAGTCTAGCTCTTTTGCCCAGGCTGGAGTGCAATGGTGCAATCTTGGCTCACTGCAAACTCTGCCTCCTGGGTTCAAGCCATTCTCCTGCCTCAGCCTCCTGAGTCCCTGGGACTACAGACGCCCACCACCGTGCCCGGCTAATTTTTTGTATTTTTAGTAGAGATGGGATTTCACTGTGTTAGCCAGGATGGTCTCGATGTCCTGACCTCGTGATTCGCCCAACTCGGCCTCCCAAAGTGCTGGGATTACAGGTGTGAGCCACCGTGCTCGGCCGATGTGTTTTTCCTTGATGATGGGTTAAAAAGATCTTATTTCATTTATTTTTTATAATTTCAACTTTAGTTTGTTACATGAGTATATCGTGAGATGCTGAAGTTTGGGATACGACTGATCCCATCACCTAGTTAGTGAGTGTAGTACCCAACAGTTAGTTTTTCATCCCTGGCCCCTCTCCCTTTCTCTCTCCCTCCCTCCCCGCTCTAGTAGTCCCCAGTGTCTACTGTTGCCATCTTTATGCCCATGAATACCCAATGTTTAGCTCGCACTTATAAGTGAGAACATGGAGAATTTGGTTTTCTGTTCCTGTGTTAATTTACTTAGGATAATGGCTTCCAGCTGCATCCATGTTGCTGGAAAGGACATGATTTTGTTCCTTTTTATGGCACATAACTAGGAGATTTCTATCCTCGTTATTAATGTATTAGCTTGTTTTCTGTATTGTTAATATCATTAAGCAAATACATTCTTTGTGTGTGTAGAGCACTATTCTGGGCTCTGGGGATACAATTAGTAAGTCATACTACTTACACACTTACAAGGAGTCTTGCTGAGAATTTGACCTATCAAAGATAACTACAATAAAATCCAATATACTACAATAGGTAATGAGAAACTGGTGGTAGTGGCTAGTATCTGCTAGGATGAGAAGAATAATCAAGGCAGGCTTCATAGAGAAGGTAATGTTTAAACTAAGTCTTTCATACCACGTAGAAGCCCTAAGCAGGAAAATGCATTCCAGGCAGAGGAAACAGCATGTGAGTGTGGCACACTTGCAGAATTGTTAGAGATTGTTATGGAAATGGTTTATAATAGCTAACAGCAATATGCACGAGCAGTTAAGTTGTGCCAGACACTGTTCCAACTGCTGTGCCCGTACAAAGTTATGTAATCTTCATAATAATACTGAGAAATAAATACTACTGTTATTTCCATTTTATAGATGGGGTAACTGAGGCAGAAAGAAGTTAAGTAACTAATACAAGGTCTTATAGCTATTAAGTTCCACAGCTGACATTTGAATTCAAACTTTCTGGCCAATGCACTAAATCGGGGTCAGCAAACTATAGCTCATGGGCCAAATCCTGCTCACTGCCTGTTTTTGTACAACCTATAAGCCAAAAATAGTTTTGCATTTTTAATTAGCTGAAAAAGAAGTAAAATATTTTGTGATATGTGAAACTTACATGAAATTCAGATTTTTAGTATCCATGAAATTTTACTGGAACCTAGCTATAGTCATTGGTTTAGTACTGTCTATAGCTGCTTTTAAATTATAAGGACAGAGTTGAATGTTTGCAAGAGACTATGATCTGCAAAGCGTAAAGTACTTCTTTCTTTTTTCTCTTTTTTTCTTCTTGTTTTTTTAGAGACAGGGTCAGGCTCTGTCACCCATGCTGGAGTATAATGGCACAATCATACTTCACTGCAGTTTTGACCTCCTGGGTTTAAGCAATTTTTTCATCTCAGCCTCCTGAGTAGCTAGGACTACAGTTATGCACCACCATGCCTGGTTAATTTTAAATTTTTTTTTTTGTAGATACAGGTTCTCACCATGTTGCTCAGGTTGGTCTTGAACTCCTGGCCTCAAGCAATTCATTCACCTTGGTCTCAAATAAAGTACTTTCTATTTGGCTCTTTACAGAGAAAGTTTGCTCTAAATCAATGCACTCTACTGCCTCACAGTATATTTTGTTTTATTAATTAACACGAAGAATATCATACGTTAATAGCAATACTTGGAGTTATGTACTAGTTATCTTTTTAAAAGTCTCTTTTCTTATTTGTCGTCTTGTGTCCTCACATCAACCCTGAAATTAAAAAAAGATTAAATTTGGTGTTTCTCTTGTATAGCTAGGAAACTTAGCTGTGGAAAGATTAGGATGGGCTGTGACATTAAAGTCAGACTCTTTTGCCTGTACAGCATCTTATAACATCCTCCATTCTGTTCTGAAATTTCTCCTCTACTTCTGTCCTACATACACAGTTGTTCAGAGTTTGGGCTTGAGGACACTCTATAAATGAGACATTTGAGACAGATTGAAAGCAAGGTAACACACACTCTTTCCTTAACCTTTGGTGCCTCTGCGACAGCATCTGAAATTTTCTGTCTTGGCAAGCTTCACCTAAGTCTGAGCACCCTGCCAGCGAAGTGCTCCAGCAGGCTGGGATTTGATTGCAGATAAGTAAGCACTTACCGTCAAAGGAGACAGGGGGCGTTTCTCATTTTCATTTCCATAAAGGGATGCCATTGCTTTGCCAGGCTATGTGGAAAGTCTTTGCCTTAACAGTGAATCTTGAGTCCCTTTCAGGTTTTTACCTGTCCATATTCTACTTTTGGAACATGAGGTTTCTACCTTTCTGCTATTCCTGATATTTTCCTTGGCTTAGGAATGCCTTCTCTTACCAACCAAATCACAGAAGCTTTTCTTGTTACCTTGGTACTACCACTAAGCTAGTCAGGGAGAGTGGAATCTAACTCTTCTATTTGTGACTTCAAGGGATGTTTGTGTTATTTATTGGTTTGTATTTTTCATTCTACTTCCCTTCTTCTAGGACGTAGCAGTCTGAAGTTTGAACTATAGGCCATGTTTTGTTGTATCATTGTGCTTGATGCTTTCAGGAAAAAAACAAGTTATTTAGATTTCTAAAGTCTTAATCTCTAGTGTGTCTTCTGTTTTCAGCCTCAATAGTGAATTTACATTATCAGATATCCAAAATTGATTATACCCAGATTTGGACTGTTAAGGCCTAGCAGAAACAAGGTGCAGCTTTAAGAGAGGTCAACTATGTTTCTGCTCATAGCCAGCATTTCCTTGGCCTCAGACAATGCTTAGGTCAGAGCAATGTAGAAAAACAATTCTCTGTCCAAAGAGTCAGATGCCTGAGAGGTGCAACTCAAACACCTACAATGAGCGGTAACATATACAGACATTTGTCAAAATTTAATGAATGTATACTTAATGTTTATGCTTTTCATTATATGTAAATTTTACTTCAAAAGAAAAATAGGCCGGGCGCGGTGGCTCAAGCCTGTAATCCCAGCACTTTGGGAGGCCGAGATGGGTGGATCACGAGGTCAGGAGATCAAGACCATCCTGGCTAACACGGTGAAACCCCGTCTCTACTAAAGAATTAAAAAAACTAGCCGGGCGAGGTGGCGGGCGCCTGTAGTCCCAGCTACTCGGGAGGCCGAGGCAGGAGAATGGCGTGAACCCGGGAGGCAGAGTTTGCAGTGAGCTGAGATCCGGCCACTGCACTCCAGCCCAGGCGACAGAGCGAGACTCCGTCTCAAAAAAAAAAAAAAAAAAAGAAAAAAAGAAAAATAATACTGTAAAGAGGTATTGAACTCTAGTTTATAGTGAAGTATTTGGAGAAATTATTACTAATGTCTGAAATGGGATGAATGGATGAAGGGATGCATACATGACAAAGCAAGTACAACATTAATGGTAGACGATAGCTTGTGTGGGTATATGCGGTGGGGTGGGTCACTGTGAACTTCTTTCAACTTTTCTGTGTTTGAACATCTTCATAATAAAATTTTTTGGGAAAATAAGTAAAGGGGATGGGCAGGTAATATAAATTAATAAAGCAGGCTTGGTATAACACAGTAGAGAGAGATGGGGCCTAGGGCACTGAGAAATGCATGTTCTGCCTAAAGAAGGCAGCTGCCACTCAACTCCAGCCAGTTGTTGCTTTGTGGGAATCTGGCCCCAGTGTTGTAAGGTAATCTAATTTTTTAAAAGGAGTTTCAAATATAGAATTTTTGTGTGCAAAAATCTTTAATTTTAAAATACCATATGGGCCAAACAGTCTATTTTTGATTTACCAACTCATTTTCTATTCCAAAGATTTCAATTTTTGAGAAGAAATTGGGGGTGTCCTCTTGAGTTGTAAAGTTACCATTGTTATCACTAACAGATGCCTTTAAAGAGATTTCAGCTGTAGCAGAGACCTTATACTGTAACCTCAATTCCCCTGTTGTGTGGGCTGCTGTACAGTAATGCCTTGCCAGGCCCATGCCATGGTATTCATGACACTGACCCAACCAGGACTTTGCTGTGGGGCAGGGAACAGCTGTGAGGCTGGGCTGGTTGGCACTGATTTCTCTAGGCTCACTTTAGGATTATTTAATATGGAAAGGGCAACAGTACTTGTTAGTTTGCTGCTCAAATATAGTTCCTGAGTGTAAGTCACTTAGGCTTTAAGAGAAATTAGCACTAGTTGGGAATCAGAAACAGAAAAGACTTCTAAGACTTCCTTATATTCCCTGTTTTGTCTAAGTGGTGTCACAATTCACCCACGGTCCTAAGCTCTTAACAATCTCCATGTTATCCTTTCTCACCACTGACATTCTAATAAGTGACCCCGTTCGGTTCATTCTACCTCAGGGGTACTTCTCAAATCCATGTCCTCCCCAATGTCTTAGCTGCCAGTACCTTACTTCAAGACCTCATCCTCTCTAGCCTGGATTACAGTTTCCTCACTGGTGTCTCTCATGAGTTTTCCCTCCCAGTGGTTCAATCTTCATATTCCCACTGTAATTATCATTCTAAGATACAATTCTGATAGTATCACTCTCTGGTTTAAAAACCTCAATACCTCCCTGTTGTCTTCAGGATAAAGGTGAGTGAAACTCTTTATCATGGATGGGATATAGGGACCTTCATGACTGTCAACGTACCCTACCAGCCACAATTCCCTCTATTTTCCATTAGCCTATAGGGTAAAGTTCCAATTTCTCAGTATGGCAAATGAAGCCCTACTTAAATTTCTATGCATGCCCCCACCCCTTTCTTAGTCTATGTATGCATAGAATTCTCACTATTCCAAAAAATGGACATTTTCTCTCTCCTCCAGACCTTTGCCTATGTTATTCTCTTTGCTTCAGATCTCTTCATTTGCTGCTGTTTCAGTGTTCTCTTTCTTCTTTATAACTCAATTAAATAATTATTTTTATTTTTAAAATTTTTATTATTATTTTTTTGAGATGGAGTCTCACTGTGTCACCCAGGCTGGAGTGCAGTGGTGCGTCTTGGCTCACTGCAACTCCACCTCCCAGCTTCAAGTGGTTCTCCTGCCTCAGCCTCCTGAGTAGCTGGGACTATAGGCGTGTGCCACCACACCCGACTAATTTTTTGTATTTTTTTAGTAGAGACTGGGTTTCGCTGTGTTAGCCAGGATGGTCTCGATCTCCTGACCTTATGATCTGCCCACCTTGGCCTCCCAAAGTGCTGGGATTACAGGCGTGAGCCACCGCACCCAGCCCAAATAATGTTTATACTGGGAGATTTTTCCTGTCACTCCTGGACCAAGTTAGCAACTTCGTACTCTGCACTACAACACTTTGTACTTATCTCTCATTTTATATTAGTGATTATTTCTGTTGCATTGTATCATTTACATGTCTCTTTCCACCACTAAATGGTAAAGTCTTAATCATTTTTTATTACTGCATCTCCACCTGAAGACCATGTCTGGCATAGTACAGGCCTTAATAAATATTTGTTACGTGAATAAATGGAAATGCACATTACAGTCAGGGAACACTGATTACTGGGACAAATTCTTAACCTGTTCTTTGGTAATGTGAGTCAGTGTCAGATCCAGAACTTTATCTTCTTAGATTTTCTGCTTGTGCTAACTATTAGACTTGATGGACCCTCAGCAGCCAGTGACTCTGTTATGGTAAAACGCAGTCTAGGCCGGACGCGGTGGCTCAAGCCTGTAATCCCAGCACTTTGGGAGGCCGAGACGGGCGGATCACTAGGTCAGGAGATCGAGACCATCCTGGCTAACACGGTGAAACCCCGTCTCTACTAAAAAATACAAAAAACTAGCCGGGCGAGGTGGTGGGCGCCTGTAGTCCCAGCTACTCGGGAGGCTGAGGCAGGAGAATGGCTTAAACCCGGGAGGCGGAGCTTGCAGTGAGCTGAGATCCGGCCACTGCACTCCAGCCTGGGCGACAGAGCCAGACTCCGTCTCAAAAAAAAAAAAACAAAAACGCAGTCTAAAGCCCCTCAACTTCCTTTACCAGCTATAGGAGTCAGCTATAGGAGCCCTGGCCCATTGTTTTTCCTTTCCTCTAATCCTAGCTTTAATTAACTTTCATCTCTTATGAATTAAACCTGACTGTGATCTGTTTACATGTACAGGAACTTACATAGAGCTCATATTTATATTTAAGTATAACATTACTTATGTAGAACTGTATTTATGTTTAAGTATATCGTTTTTGCTCTTGTGTAGAAAGTTAACTCTGGAGGTTATACAAGGGTAATATAATAATAGCAGCTAACACATAACATTTAACTGTGTGCCAGGCACGAAGTGTTTTTATGTACATTAGCTCATTTAATCCTAATTGTAACCCCATGAAGTAGTTCTTATGATTGGTATGATAATTTAACAGATGAGGAACCCGAAGCGGACAGAAATAACTTGTTCCGAGAACACAAAACTACTTAACTGGTAGACCTGGGATTTGAACTCAGGAAGTCTTACTTCATAGTCTGTGCTCTTAACTGTATACTGTACTGCGTAGGGTTATTTAACTGCTTTCTCTCATGTCTTCTACCATGTAGTACTCTACCTCTGGGAGGACATGACAGTAAGTGTTATGGACTAATAATATGTTATTAGCTTTGACTATATAAAACTCAATGAAAATATGCTGGGAAAAATAATAACCTTTTATTTAATATCTCCTTTTAGGGATAATATTTGGTGTGCTGATTTATACTTTCTACAGATTTAAACTGCCTGTAATTTCTTTGTGGCATTCACTCCTTACTCAACTCAGATCCCAGAATTGCCTTCCTTCTTTTCCCTGGACTTACTTAATAGCTATGGAGCATTGCCCATGCTGTAGCTTTCAGGCTGTGCTCTTGTGGCTTGTGAAACACTTGTTTATGGGCACAGAGTGATCTGGAGTTAAATAGAAAAATCCTCTCCATGGGACAACAATTTACTGTACATGCCAACTTGGCAGCAGGGTAGACTATTGGGGGGCTGTGATTAAGACAGGTAGCCAAGATAGGAGGAGGTTTCTAATCCAGACTCATGCTAATAAACAGAGTGGTAACCAAAGCAATTTAATGAGATCTTTGTGTTTTGCATTTAATCTAGTTAGGAGTAACCAACCTAAATTGACCAATTGGCCACATTCCTCATATAAAATTTTTGGAGGTGTAGACTAATATCAGTTAACACTGTATATACTGAAATAAAGCTATTTTAGGGAGATGGTATTAAGCATTGAAAATGTTCCATGAAGCAAGTAGTTTCTTGACCCTGGCCATGAACTCTATTTTGGACACCTCTAAATTGGTAGGTAGAAAGCATTTAGGTGGTTCTGTGACTGAATATATGACCTTAAATAAGAATCATTTAACTTTTCCAAGGCTGAGTTTCTTCATCTGTAACATGAAAAGTCCTAATGCTTATCTCTCCAGCTTCCATATTCTTTTTTTCCTTTACTGCTTTGTTATAATAGACTTTTTCCAAGGAATGTCTTTGATCAAGTCTGTAAAGGTGTATCATTCCATTACTTAGTGTGTCTTAGCTCTTATGTGCAGAATTTGTAAGAGGGCAATTTCAACAGGACTTTCTTACATTCAAGTGTCAGAGTTACTCAGTTATCTCACCTTTCATCTGAAAGAAAGTCATACTTGGGATTTTTATCACAATTAGTAGGCCACATTTATTCCTCAAAGTTATAATTATCAGTGAGTAACAAAGTAGAGATTTGGAGACTGGAACATACAACTTCTGTTTGAAGATGACTCATGAGCTTTGAGAAAATGCAGATTTCATTTTCTGATCTCATTCTTCATCTTCTTTCTCCTCAACTTTCAAAAAACATGATTTGATGATAAGAGATCAGACATGTATAACCATAGTGCAAAAGTTGCCAAATTGTAAGACAGCCGAATGAGTTTTTCTTCATTTAGGTGAATAAAAGCATGGGGAATAGAGAAGATTGAGGGAAAAGTTATTTGAAGCAAAGTGCTTGTTAGAATCCAAAATGAACACATTTTTGACACGTAAGTACTGTTAACCCTTAGGCAATATGATGCTTGCCCTTACTTGAAGGAAGATGTTCTTTGGTCCCAACTTGTAAGCATTTGCACTCTTGAGGTAATATGCCAGTTTACTGAGAACAGAATCTTAATCAGTATGACACTTCATGGAAAATTCTTTACTTCTGCTCTCTTGGCTGTCTCTCTTGACAGGGTACAGTTCTGTGTCCAGAGCCTGCCTGATCACTGAGTACATAATCAGATATAGTTCTCACCATTTGAGAGCCAAACTGTCTCTGCCAATGGGGTTATGAGTCTTTCACACAGTGCAGACAGTTGCTGGGGTCACCTGTCATATTGGAGCAGACTGCTGTGATGATTCCTACTTAAGCAATAGTTATATTATATCATGATTGGAATGAAGAGACAGGTACTTGGAAGGACTAACTCAAGCTCTGGATCAGTCAGTCTTAACTACTAATAGGTTAAAGCCTTCATGGAGTGAAGATCTGATGGTGGAGATTGCCAGATTTACTGAGTCCTTTATCACCTTTAATTTATTTGTACCACTGGCCATCTGTTATCTGTGGATTCTGCATCCATGGATTCAACCAACTGCAGATTGAAAATATTTGGGAAAAATAAAAAATAAAAATTTAATATTAATAAAAAAATACAAACAAAGACAGTACAGTATAATGACTATTTACGTAGTGTTTACATTATTTTAGGCATTTTGGGTAATCTAGAGATGATATAAAGTATTTGGAAGGACGTGCATAGGTTATATGCAAATACTATACCATTTTATTTAAGGAACTTGACCCTCAGTGGATTTTGGTATCTGCAGGGAGTCTTGGATACTGAGGGACAGCTGTATAATTTCTTGGCATATGATTTCTTGGCCACCTAGTTGGGACAAGGGGACTTTGAACTTAGAAATGTTGGGTTTCACAAAGACCTCATCAATCAGTATTTCTATCCCAGTTTCAGTCCTCAGCCAGAATACCTTCAGTAAAATGCCTCATGTGAGAACCATGATTAGTTCTTTCAGGGTTTTGCTATTTGAGCCAGCGATTGGTTAAACAGTTTCTAAAACTTTCTACTTAATGTAGTTGTCTTTTAAAAAGTTGTATGATAAATTTATTGATCACTTTTCATCTGTCAAAGAAGGGATCAGTTACAGCTGTGATTTTCAGTTATTAGTAAGGATTGAGGATATGGCAGACTCTCTAGGTCCTGATTCCCTGTTCTATGGCAAGTTTATTAGTTTCCTGTGGCTTCTGCAGCAAATTAACACAAACTTGGTGGCCTAAAACAAAATTATTCAATCATTCTTCCACAGTTCTGGAGGCCAGAAGTTTAAAATCAAGGTGTTATCAGGGCCGTACTCCCTCTGGTATATATATACATTTTATGTATATACCATATTTTACTTATCCATTCACCCATCAATAGGCTCTTCAGTTTCTTCCACATTGTAGCTGTTGTGAATAAGGCTGCTATGAACATGGGTGTACACATACCTCTTTGAGAGACCCTGCTTTCAATTATGACTATTATTATTATTATTATTTTTTTTTTTTTTGAGGCGGAGTCTCGCTCTGTCGCCCAGGCTGGAGTGCAGTGGCCGGATCTCAGCTCACTGCAAGCTCCGCCTCCCGGGTTCACGCCATTCTCCTGTCTCAGCCTCCCGAGTAGCTGGGACTACAGGCGCTCGCCACCGCGCCCGGCTAGTTTTTTGTATTTTTTAGTAGAGACGGGGTTTCACCGTGTTAGCCAGGATGGTCTCGATCTCCTGACCTTGTGATCCACCCGTCTCGGCCTCCCAAAGTGCTGGGATTACAGGCTTGAGCCACCGCGCCCGGCCTATTATTATTTCTTTCTTTTTTTTTTTTTTTTTTGAGACAGAGTCTCATTCTGTCCCCCAGGCTGGAGTACAGTCTCTGCTCACTGGAACCTCCACCTCCTGGGCTCAAGCAATTCTTGTGCCTCAGCCTCCTGAGTAGCTGGGATTACAGGCGCATGCCACCACACATGGCTAATGTTTTGTATTTTCAGTAGAGACAAAGTTTCGCCATGTTGCCCAGGCTGGTCGTGAACTCCTGAGATCAGGCAGTCCACTCGCCTCAACCTACCGAAGTGCTAGGATTACAGGCATGAGCCATTACGACAGGCATCAATTATTTTGAGTATATACCCAGAATAATCCTATTTTTGAATAGAAAATAGAAATGGTAAGTCTATTTTTAATTTTTTGAGGAACTTCCGTACTGTTTTCCATAGAGGCTATACCATTTTACATTCCCCTGAGCAGTGCACAAGGATTTTAATTCCTTGCCAACACTTTTTTTTTTTTTTTTGAGATGGAGTCTTCCTCTGTCACCAGGCTGGAGAGTAGTGGCGTGATTTTGGCTCACTGCAACCTCCGCCTCCTGGGTTCAAGCGATTCCCCTGCCTCAGCCTCCCAAGTAGCTGGGACTACAGGCATACACCACCATGCCCAGCTAATTTTTTGTATTTTAGTAGAGATGGGGTTTCACCATGTTGACTAGGATGGTCTCAATCTCCTGATCTCATGATCCACCCACCTCGGCCTCCCAAAGTGCTGAGATTACAGGTGTGACCCATCGTGCCCAGCCAGCACTTTAAAAATATTTCCTTGCATGCTGAAATTTTATTTTTATATTTTATTATTTATTTTTAGAGACAGGTCTTGCGTGTTGCCCAGGCTTGAGTGTAGTGGTGCTATCATAGCTCACTGCAGCCTCGATCACCTGGGCTCAAGTGATCCTCCTTAGCCTCCCAAATAACTGGGACTACAGATTTATTTTGTTTTTTTGATAATAGCCATCCTAATAGGTATAAGGTGCTATCTCATTGTAGTTTTGATTTTCATTTCCCTAATGATTAGTGACATTGAGCATTTTTTCATGTGCTCATTGGCTATTTGTATATCTTTGGAGACGTGTCCATTCAAATCTTTTTTGCCCATATTTGAATCTGGTTGTTTATTTTTTGTTGTTGAGTTTTAGGATTTCTCAATATATTCTGGCTATTAATCCCTTAACAGATATATGATTTGCAAATTTAAAAAATTTATTACATACATATATTTTTGCTTATAAAAAATATGGAATGCTTCATGAATTTGCTTGTCATCCTTACGTAGGGGCCATGCCAATCTCTGTATTGTTCCAATTGTAGTATATGTACTGCCGAAGTGAGCACTGATTTGCAAATAATTTTCTCCCACTCTATGGACTGCCTTTTTACTCTTTCGGTAGGGTTTTTTGATATACTCCCTCAACAATTTTGCCCACATGATTTGTTGAAATCAAGGAAAGCGTGGGCTGAAAAATCCAAACAAGTAGGTGTTAGGCTGCACTAAGCCCAGCTTCTAGTGTAACATATGCCCAGACACCTGGAGCTGGGTTTTATGGGGAAGAGTTGTTCTGAGGCCAAGGCAGGTAGTATTCGTGATATTCTGAGACACAACAGCAAGGTCAGCTCTGAAAGCTGGCACTTGCTGCTGGCAACAGTTGCAGGCTATTTTGGGAACTGAGGAGGCTTTGTTTTGTGAGGCCTTCTCTGCACTGCCAGATTTAACCCTGGCCCTGATTGATCATCAGCCACTTTTGCCTTTGATATGGAGAGAGCAATATCAGGTACAGTAGTGAGATCACAGTGCTCTTTCCCCAGATTATTGGTAAAATCAAGTATTTTTCCTTGGAGATTGTCATTGCCAGACAAATGTGACATGCTGATGTTAGGAAGCTTTAATTTATTACCTGGCAGTTTTTCTAAATAGTTCCTTCATACTAGTAATTAAGTTATATCTCTATTTCTTAAGGAGCTTAGAACATGTTGTTACTTTAGTAAAATTTGATATGTCTTCGGGAATGCAAAATAGGAGGAAATGGCTTAAACTACATCAGAAGGAATCTAAGTCAAATGCAAAAAATTTCCCCATTATCATGGGTAACATCAAAAGCTTGTTTAGCCTGCTTCCCAAGAAAAGGAAAGACCTATCTCTCTGGAAGGTTTAGCATAGCGCTGTGTAGAGGCATGGTGTTGAAGTTCATGTCTCTGGACACAGTTTTGTAAGTGGGCGAATCTGCTCATCTACCATGCTTCAGTTGTGAATGAGTCAGCAGCGCAGCTGCAGATGGAGTGGGCAGAAGGGCATCTAAATTTAGTCGTTATTCACTGGAGAAGATTTTCAGGAACTATGTGTCTCTCATCCATGCTTTAGTCTCTTATCCATGCTTTAGTCATATTCCTTCTTCTGGAGGCAAACAAACAAACAAACAAAAAAACAAAACCAGAGAGCGAGCAAGAGAACAGTTATTCCAAGTTGCTTAATGAGAGTGAGTGTCCTACAACTCTTGATTCGTCTTACCTACAAGGATGATTCTCTTCCACCTTAACTGGGTGCATGCTATTTTATTCATATGGCTCCTGAATTTAAGAATCCATGGGATTCTGAACATTAGAGAGGGAATTTTCTGCAGTTAGACTTACAAACAAGCTCCAGAATCTTGCTAGTTCAAAGACATTTTTAACCAAACTACTTTCCTCCTGTAAGGTACTGGGGGTGGGGAGGGCTGTGATCAGTGAGGAATAAGTACTTTTTAGTTTTTGGTTTTCTTTCCCCCTTGAGGCAGTTGCTGTGTGTTACACTGTTGCCTTAACAACAACAAAGTCAGGAACAATTCCAAGGGCTTATCTCCTTTAATCTTTACAAAACCTTATAAGGTAGGTGGTACTCCCAATACTATAGATGAGTACATATGCTTATAGTTAGGTTAGATACCCCACTGTGGGTTGTATGCATCAGCAGAGCTGGTATGCAAGCCCTGGTCTGTCTGACTCCAAAGCTGGTGCTTTTATTTATTTTACAAATAGAGATGGGGTCTCACTGTGTTGCACAGGTTCTCCTGAACTCAAGCGATCCTCCCACCTCGGACTCTCAAAGTGCTGGGACTACAGGTGTAAGCCACCATGCCTAGCCAAAACTGTTTTAAACAATATACCATCCTTCACTTTGTGGAGGGTATGGGGAATGATTTAGACAGTTGGCCTCCTTTATTTTCTCTAAGATGGTTCTTCACAGATTGATGATCGCTAAATTGCATTTTTAGAGTAGGCTAGTTTTGTTGTTGTAACTTCCTTACAGTGTCATTCCCATAAAATTTTGTATCAAACTGGCTGTAGTGGCATGTAGCTGTAGTCCCAGCTACTTGGAAGGCTGAGACAGAGGCTTTTTGAGCCCAAGAGTTAATGACCAGCCCTGGCAACAGAGCGAGACCCTGTCTCAGAAATTTTTTTGTATCAAGGATTTGAGATTTATAAGACACAATATCACAACATTTAAAAGAAGAGAACTGAAGTAGTGATGAGGTGAAGGAGATTAAGAAAAGGAGAGAAGTAAGAGGGGAGGAAAGAGAAAAGATAAGTTTTCTCCCATTTGATACCTGGACTAGCTGGGCTTATTTTAGGGCCTCTGGAATGTGGCTGCTGTTGTCTTTAAAGGCCAAAGAATGATCTTGAAAACATTGGCTTCTAAAAGTCTGCTTGATAGTGGTGTGGACGTTAGAGCTAAGTTTTTAGATTGTCTTTCAGAGCCAAAGAAATTTTGCAACCCAGCAAGAAGCAATTGACCCAGCTGTTTAGACGGCACATTTGACCTTCTTGATATAGGAGTATTACTAAGGGCAAAGAGTGTTTTTAGCACAACCTTTAAAATACTTTTTTATTCTTGGACTTCAGTACCTTTTTGAAAGTGTCCTCTTCCATTTTTTTTTTACTTAAAAATGCTTATTTACAAAAAAGAAAAATAAATAAAAATGTTTATTTACAGTTTTTAGTGAGGTACTCTGCGAGAAGTTGGCTAGACCTTGCCATATGGGATTGCAAATGGGCAGACATACAATATATGACCAATTTAGTGATAAGCATACTTATGAACTATTTGTAAATATAAATAATTATTAAACATTTTACATGGTAAAGAATGGGATATACTTGTGGAAGTTGATAAATCTAAGAAAACATCATAGAAGAAATATAATTTCTGGAGCTGCTGTTGAAAACTAGACCACTATGAATACTGGCTATAAAAGTCAGATTGGCCAGAAGGTCAGATTGGAGGAATATGTTATATAGCATCAAATCAAACCTAGATTGACATTTTTAGCTAATCTCAGTAACTATAAAAGAAGTATCAAATATTTTGGGAAAAAAATAACAAAGATGCTGTTTGTAACCAAGTTATCTAATTAAATTTTCATCTAAATGAAATCACCCTTTTTTCATTCATCCCCTTCTAGGCAGGATTGATATGAGGTTTATCTCTGAAGGGAGTTCCTGTAAGTTCTCTTGGTATGATATGTACTACTTAAGTCCTGTAGTTACAAGGGCCCTCTAGAGTTCTAACTTTAATTCTTTCCACAGTAATCTTTTGCCATTTAAATAGTTCATTATCACCATGAAATATCTTTTGGTATGTTTGATTAAAGACAGTGGTTATCAAACTGATCTCAGGATTCCTTTATACTTAAAAAATCATTTAGGACTCCCAAAATTTAATCAGGACTTTGTATTGATTATTATATGTTACTGAGAAATTTTTAAAATATGTAGTTATTAAATATGTACTTATTAAGTCATTTAAAGCAACAATGGCGCTGATTACGTGTTAATATAAATGACATAATTAAAAATAATGATATTGTTTTATGTTTTTACAAATTTATTTTAATGTCTGTATTCAATCTGTTGTGATATATTATTTTGATGAAAGTATATAAAATGTGGCCTCTCGAAGGGAGAGGGAGGACCATTTAATAGTCTGTTCAGACAATTGTAGATGTTTTTCTTGGATATTATACCAAACTCTAACAAGTGATGGTTTGTTTCTTTTTCTTTTTCTTTTTTGAGACAGAGTCTCTGTGACCCAGGCTGGAGTGCAGTGGTGCCATCCTGGCTCACTACAACATCTGCCTCCTGGGTTCAAGTGATTCTTATTCCTCAGCTTCCTGAGTAGCTGAGATGCACCACCATACCTGCCTGGTTTTTGTATTTTTAGTAGAGATGAGGTTTCACCATGTTGGCTAGGCTGGTCTCAAACTCCTGACCTTAGGTGATCCACCTGCCTCGGCCTCCAAAGTGCTGGGATTACAGGCATGAGCCACCACACCCAACCTGATAGTTTCTTAAATGTAAGTTTTGGAAATGGTAGTTTAAGATATGAGTTTCTTAAATGTCCATGCAGTGTGGAAACTGAAACCATATCAATGGACTTTTCTTACTCTCTTACATTAAAACACATTAGCCTAACTTGTACTTTGAATGAATCTTTTACTTCATGTGTGATTTTCTAACACCATGCATTTGTTTATTTGGAAAATATAGGTTGATTGAGTTATAGAGATCTTACAAATCTAAATACATTTCATTATATAATATCAACAAATCAGATTTGTTGATAGACAGACCTTATCAGAAAAGTGAATACTGGGAAGCTGTCAAGCTCATGGTGGTAGCTGTTTCTGGAATTTTTATCTTCACTTGGATGGTCGAATTTTGTTGCAACACATACTGATTATTTTCTCTGGAGTGACAGGCTTACTTTGCTCATTTTCAAGTCCAAATTATCACAATTTGTTGGTTATTCTTTTGAGTAAAAATGGTGTTATTTTGATTTTAAAAAGTGGCTAGTTCATCTCACACCTGAAGCAGATGCACAAGTGGTGTGTTTTTATTTTTATTTTTGTTTTTGTTTTCAAGACAGGGTCTTTCCCTGTCACCCAGGCTGGACAGCAGTGATCACAGTTCACTGCAGCCTCGACCTCCCAGGCCTAAGTCATCCTCCCACCTTAGCCTGCCAAGTAGCTGGGACTACACGTGCATGCCACCATGCCTGGCTAATTTTTAATTTTTTTGTAGAGATGGGGTCTATGTTGCTCAGGCTGGTCTTGAACTCCTGGGCTCAAGCAGTCCTACCGCCTCAGCCTCTCAAAGTGTTGGGATTATAGGCATGAGTTACCATGCCTGGCCTTAGGTGCTTTTTCCTAGAATCAACCATCATACCTCAAAATGCAGCAGAAGTGCTTTAAGTATACTTTCCATTTTCTCACACAGAATATTAAAAAATTTCTACTGCTTCTTCAAGGTTATTCTTAAGTGAAACTGGCTTTCTTTTTTATTTTTTTAACTGTATGTGGTGGGGAAGAATATAGTGCCTGCTGGTAGTTTTTGATGCCATTGTCTTGCTTCATGCTAAGGCACCAGCAGTTTTACTCACCATTGCTTTTGCATCATTAGTGTAAATGTCAATACAATGAAAATGCAAGTAATATCTTAATATTATTATGAAAATCCTTTGATTTGGATAATTCTACCTGAGCTGAAGTTTTAGCCTTGTTTTTTAAAGGAGGGGATTAAAAGGCAAGTTTTAAAAAGGGAATCTCATTTGTTTCTTGGTCCTGAATTATCCCAATGGTTTTGTAACCATCGAAGCCTTGATAATGATTACCATTTTCACATGTGGACCTTCTACCACATTTTTATTCTGTAGCTATGTCAAGACCTTTTGGTTTTTTTAGATCTCATTGCTGTTCGTGACTGTTTCTTTTAGTCTTATGGTAAGCCTAAAGCCTTTATTCAAAAAGTTTCTGCTGTCTCCTAATTGCTGCCATGAAATGAGCAGATGAGACTCCTAACCATCCATAACTGCAAGCATACTTTGCCATAGTGTTTGAAGCCATTCAGAAAATACATGAAAATACATTTTTTCTGTTTGAAATGATCACCCTACCATTTCTCACCAAAGCAAGGTTTATTTAGCAATTCTAGAGTCATAAACTACAACTTCCCACTGAGAAAAACTGCATTTGATCCTGTGTGATTTTTTCTTTTTTAAATGAATGAATGAATGAATTTTTTTATAATAGAGACAGGGTCTCACTTTGTTACCCAGGCTGGTCTCAAACTCCTGGCTTCAGGCAATCCTCTGATTATTTTCTTTTAAAATTAATAAGCATCTGCGACAAATAGGTGGCAGTGAAATAAAATAAAATTCATATACAAATCAGTGTTTTGTGACATGCTTTCCTTTTCATAATATAATGATGAAACAGCTTATTCATTTATAGCACTTTAGAAATCACTTTCATAATTAATCCTAATAATACTATAAATAAGATTAAGTATCATTTTACGTGAAACTGTGTTTCACAGTTGAGATATTAAGGCATAGAGACATTTAAGGAGCTTGTATAAGATCACAAAGCCTAGAAGTCATGCTCTGGAGACAGAATGGAAGAAAGAGAAATTAATGTACTATTAGAATTGCTGGGCATTGTCAATGCCCAGAGCAGCGTCTGGCACATAGTGGCCCAGTGAATACTTGTCGAATGAATGAACGGACTTTTCTTTTCAGGCATGTATTGATGAAAATTTGGATATGGTGAAGTTTCTGGTGGAGAACAGAGCCAATGTAAACCAGCAAGACAACGAAGGCTGGACACCCCTTCATGCAGCAGCGTCCTGTGGCTATCTCAACATAGCAGAGTGAGTGAGCCTCTGTGTGTGTGGCTTTGCAGTATTGGCAGGAATAGCCTTCATTACTCCTCTATTCTTAGGAATTTGATTTTTATAAATAATTATAGTCTCTCTTTATTACAGATTACAAAAGCAGAATGTTGAATTATCTTTAAGACATAACTAATACAATGTTTTGTAAAGCTGCTAAATCTATAGTTTTTTGGTTGAAACTTTTTGTTTGCTTCTATTTGCAGGTAATTTATATTTGCTGGGATATGCAGAGGTGGCTATTCCACTGTCTGGGTTCACTTTCTGAACAACTGTAGCTGGGCATGTGTATAGGCAGTCCTGGAGATTTTTTCTGGATTCTTTGTAAACCTGTTTCATTGTTTTTGTGTGTTTTTTTTTTTAATCAGTGCTTAGTACAAATGAAGGTAAAAAATGCCTAGCATACCAGTCACAGCACTCATGTAGTTAATAGCAGAAGAATGAGCCTAAACATATGGAACAAAGGAAAGGTGGGCACTGGCATGTGTTCTCCACATTAGTTGAATGGGAATGTTTAATAAGATACATTAGGAGGTACTATCTCCAGGACAACTAGTTTCCCCTCCCATGGGTAGAAGAATCCTGACCATGTGGTACCTGAGATATAAGAGGCACTGAATAAATATCTGTTGTTTGAAGGAATGATCGGGGAGTTTAGTTTTAAACAAGGAAGAGACTTTGGCAGTCGAAACATCTTTAAAATGAGGCAGTTGAGCATATTCTAGATGAGGGTAAATTTATATTGTTAAGGTAAATTCCCTAAATAAAATCATGATATTCTATGCTCCTTTGAAAATCAGATTGCTTGTTTGAAGGCCCTTTTCAATAATATGAGTAGAACTCCATTACATTTCTCCTGTTCAGGAAACAGCAGGGAGAATTTTGTTGGCAGCTCTGTAGAGGCCTAAGAATGACTTCCCACAGAATCTGATTTGCCCAGGTTTCCTAAGGGAGAGTCTGAGTTGCTAGGTTTGCTGCTGACCCAGGGATGCTCAGTTGGAGAAGTTAGACAAAGGGAGAGTCAGAGCCAGAGAAACTTTAGGCAGCAGTACTGGTGTTTGACTGGGCTACTTGTTCTAAAAAGTGGATGACTGGGTTGGCCCCAAAGCAACCAGAAATAAACAGTGCAGTTTTCTTCACTCTTGATTCCTCCCTCTGTTCCAATTTAGTAAAAGTCAGTAACCTCTTCATCCCCTAGGTTGCCCATTTTCAGAGTCTAACAGGAAGGAGGGCTCTTATTCTCAGTCTTATCCAGTAACGCCAGAATTCTGATGCCTAAGAGTTGAGGTGATTTTACTTAAAACATTTATTTAAGAAACATTTATAGAACATGTTGGCCTTTCAATTGCTATTTGTTCAGGTGGCACGCTTGTGATATTCGAGCTACCAAATCTCATTACATTCAAGGATTCGATTTTTTCCTAAGTTTTTTTCTTTCACTTTTCTAAGGAGAGCACATGCTTAGAATTAGGATCACTTGTGCTGGCATTATCCTCCTGTGTGTGAAGCTAAGTACAGAGAATGATTGTAATTGCTTTTTTTTTTTTTTTACAGTGGTTTCTTTAATTCATCCTTATGAACAAATATAATTCTTCTGGAAGTAAGTTCAAAATGTAACAATCTCTAGCTCAGACAAATATTACCTTGTATGAAATAAATCTGTGAGAGCTACTATTTCCTAAGACAAATTATTACAAATTATACTTGGAAGTATGACCAGGAGAGAGGTGATCTAGACCAGAATACATTGCAGAGGTGGGGTGGTGGTAGAGATGGCCTTCTTTATTTTATTTTTCACTATGCATATCATTATTAGACAGGTTTTGACTTTACTGTCATTTATTTCTTTGCAGTATGTAGCTTTTATATATATATATATAGATATACACACACACACACACACACATACATACAAACACAATGGAAAAAAAAATTGTACTATTCATTTTGGTTGCTTTACCTCAGGGCCAGTGGAGAATGTTTTAAATAAGATCAGTCCCTGATCATCTCATCGTTTTTATTTTTGTATCTGAAAGATCTTAGACTTTATGCTCTTATTCCCAGAATCATTAGGAACTCTAAATTTCAAGGGAGTAGAAATGAATAAAGGCAAACTGGCTTTGTAGGAAGAATCCAAGTACATTCTATTTCATGTTTCATGATGATCTTTTTGTCTCAGTATATTGCATCAAAAGGAGGGAGCTTCAGAGGCTTTTTTCCTCATTTTAAAATGAGTTCAGGCTCAATGCTAGTTAGCTGGGTGTTTTTACATTTTTATTATGAATAATGTTTAACTTAGAAGCAGCAGATTGACCCAAACGTACAGCATTTGGCTTTATAGTTTATTGAGATGCTAATTTATTCTGTTTTTGAACATATTTCATTTTCTTTCTTCCTCCCTTAGAATAGTAGCATAAAGACCTTGTATTGGTGTTGAGTTAGGAAGGACAAGAAGGCTTTATTTTCTAGGGGCATATTTATTGAGCTATGAGCCTTTGGGCAACTCTAAGGATTCTCAGAGATAAAGTAGAAATTACTTCATAGGTTGATATTTATTCTTGTCCAGGTAAAGGTAAAACTAAAGAGGTTTTTAACTTTTTTTTTCCCTAAAACTGGAGAAAATGGAAAAACAGCCAAATTACTTTCTAAAAATTCATCTTCTTGATTGTAGAACATGGGAAAAGCAGGGTCCTGTATACCCAAGTGACATTATGCCTGATCCAGTAGGGATGGAATAGACGTCAGAGTAGAGTGGTTACATATTCCATGTAGTTCAAGCAATATTTATGGAATGCCAAGAGAAAAAAGCAAGTGTCAGATGCCATGGCGATGATAATAGTGAGGAAGACCCAGTTGTTGCTATGAACCAAAACGTATCTGAGACAGGTTTCAATCAATTTAGAAGTTTATTTTACCAAGGTTAAAGACGTGCACCCAGGAGACAGATCTGTGCCTTTCCCCAAAGATCAAGTTGAGAACTTCAATACTTAAATGGGAAAAGCAGCCTGGAGGGGAAAAGGGGAGGGCATGGTCACATTCCTGAATTCACAAAGAAAGGAGCGGGTAGGGAAATAGTCAGTTAAATGTTCATCTCACGCTCAGTAAATCTCACTTTACGTAAGATAAGGTGAACATAGAGGTAAACGTAGAACCTGTAGAGATATTTAACTTTATAGCTATCTCCTTAGGAACAAAAGGTAAGGCAGCTTCTTGCATGACTCAACTTTCAGCTTAATGTTTTTTTCTTTTGGCATAGTGAAATTAGGGTCCCAAGTTTTTATTTTCCTTTCACATTGCATTCAAGTAGCTTTCAGTCTGATGGAACGGTTGCATCGAGGTACAGTGTAAGTCATGACCGAGGTCTAGTATTAGTGTTTGTTGGGGAGGAGAAGAAGGAGGATGGGGTTAAAGGAAGGAAAGAGGGAATTCAGTTTGTGAGAACTGGCAAAGCTTTCATGAAGGCAAAAGCATTTTAAATGAACTTTGAAAGAAGTCAAAGGTTTCTAGAAGGGAAAAGAGAAGGGAGAGAGTTCCACCTAGTTGGAAGAAACAAGCTGTGGAAGAGAGCTGGGTGAGAGTTGATGTGTTTGGGAACAGTAAGTGGTTTAGTTTAATTATAGAGTATAGGGTACACTTCAATCCAGGAAACATTTGTTGAGTGCTTACTATGTGTATTATTTGCATTTTGATATTTCAGGGTTAGGGAGGTGTAGCTGAATATTCCTTTGGCCTAAGGGAGAGGAATCAGAAGAGAGGAGCTATTGAATATGTGGAAATGAAGGGTAATTTATGAATGGAATCCTAGGACTTGATAGAATTAAGAATACAAATAGAGGGAGTTAGTTTTGGAATTGAGTAAGGTCTGTCTTCCTCTGAGACTATAAGGGAAAGAAGGAGATGGTTAAAAGTCAGGTGAATTGTGAAGGCCTTTGAGCTTCATATATGTAGAATGGATCTATAAATTAACAAACATTTGTTGAGGCCCTATTATACCAGGTACTAGGCACCAAGAAAGCAAAAACATGGTCTTAATCTCTATTGATTCTTTTCCCTCTACCAACTTTTTTTTTTTTTTTGAGACAGAGTCTTGCTCTGTCACCCAGGCTGATCTTGGCTCACTGCAACCTCCGCCACCTGGGTTCACACGATTCTTGTGCCTCAGCCTCCTGAGTAGCTGAGACTACAGGTATCTGCCACCATGCCTGGCTAAGTTTTATATTTTTAGTAGAGAAGGGTTTCACCATGTTGGTCAGGCTAGTCTCAAACTCCTGGCCTCAAGTGATCTGCCCACCTCAGCCTCCCAAAGGATTATAGGGGTGAGCCACTGCGTTTGGCCCCCTCTGCCAGTTCTTTGAATGCAGTGGCCATTGGCCATATATTATCTCTCTCTCTCTTTTTTTTGTAATCTCCTACAGTGTCTAAAATGTGGTTCCTATGGCTGGGTGCGGTGGCTCACACCTGTAATCCCAGCACTTTGGGAGGCCGAGGCAGGCAGATCAGGAGGTCAGGAGTTGGAGACCAGCCTGACCAATATGATGAAACCCCGTCTCTACTAAAAATACAAAAATTAGCCGGGCATGGTATCACACGCCTGTAATCCCAGCTAATCAGGAGGCTGAGGCGGGGGAATTGCTTGAACCCAAGAGGCGGAGGTTGCAGTGAGCCGGGATTGCACCACTGAACTCCAGCCTGGGCAAGAGAGAAGACGCTGTCTCAAAAAAAAAAAAAAAAAAAAAAAAAGGGTTTCTTGAATATAGTAGGGGACCAGTAAATGTTTATTGAATTGTTGAATGGATTGAAGTCTAATCTGAATTATTTTTCTTTTTCCTTTAAATGCTTCTGAGTATTTGATAGAATTCCTAGCATTATTAGGGTTCTCACTGGCCCAAAAGTGACTTGATCTAGAGAAAAGATGAACTAGATTTAAAGTCAAGACTGGGGCTGTACCCTCTGCCACTTGCCTGCTATGTGATTTTGAGAAAATTACTTACTATGTATGAACCTCAATTTGTTAAAGTCATGGTAATAATACCCACATTGCCTACTTCCTAATGTTGCCTAAGACTTATGATATAATTTTACGTGCTAAGACTTATGATATAATTTTGCTTGAAAGTACTTTGAAAATCAAAAAAGATCTATGTAAGGTATTGAATTATCAGACCTTTCTTCTTCAGAATCAAGTCTTCTATTTGGATTTAGAATTTAGTTCCTTAACATTTTAATATTTCTTCTTAAATAATTTAGTTTCGTCTTAGAGTAGAGGAAGATTTCATGTGGATGTCTGGTTGATAGGAGACTTCTGTGGAGGCATAATTTAGGCAGATTTATATAAATTTTAATGGACACTTTATTCTTTTATTTTCACACCCACAGCACTACTTAATAAGCTCCAATGTGGCACTGGGAAAGTTTAAGGCTCCATGCCTTTTTTATGTTACTTAGAAATTCTCTTGCCATCCACTGGGAGTGAGAGGATGGGAGTTAGTAATATGAGTGTGAAAGAAATCCTGTTTGTTGGCATTGCTGTAGTGAGGAAATAGGGAAGCCTTTAGTCTTAATTACTGAAGTTTAAGGCACGTAGAAACTAATAATGGAATATCTTAACTGAGACCATATTTTAAACTCAAAATAGAGACTTCTCTGTGTATTCAATGCCAGATGCATGAGTAACATTTATATTAGATTGACATAAAATATTGATCCTGGATTTTGTCTACAACAGGTATTTCATTAATCACGGAGCCAGTGTAGGTATTGTCAACAGTGAAGGTGAAGTTCCCTCTGACCTTGCAGAAGAGCCAGCCATGAAGGATCTTCTTCTGGAGCAAGTAAAGAAGCAAGGTAACCTCATGGATTGGAGGGGGCCAGGAAAGACTCTCAAACACTGCCATTTACAGAAAATAATCCATTTGCTGTGTAGAGCATTTCACTGTCATATGACAGGAGAGGATTTGATCTGTCTGCACTGCATTAATCATTAATCCAGCATCAAGTATCCTCATAATAACTCACACAAGAGTAGGCCAGATGCCAAAAGGATGACCAATCATTCCTTGTTTTTGCCATTCAGAGGTTGCATACCCATTATACAATTAAGAGTGACCTGATGAGGAGTGTGAACATTTCTTACTGTGTGTATGCATGGTATTGGGATACAGTGTAAATTTGAGAATTGGCCAAATACAGTTTGTGACTTTGCATCTTTTCCCTTGTTGAGAGCTAAAAGTGGTGCTGGTAAAGATATTTATTGTAACTAACCATGAGAATTAGTATGATAATTTGTTAAGGTGAGGAAGCTAACTTAGAATAATATATTCTAAAAATACTTATTCTTATTTTATAGTTTTAGGAGAATCAATTTCACATAATAGGATGGAATTCTTCAACCTGGAAGTCCCTGGGTTCTTTTTCCATCACAAAACCCTGTGGACAAGATTTGTAGTGAATTTTTTTTTTTTTTTTTTTTAGTCCTTCTGCTGAACTACCTTACTCACAATCTGCAGTCCATCCCAGAGGATTTAGCTCCAGTGGTCTTTCCCAATTTGAACTTTTAGAACAGTCAGGGCCAATTCTTGCCACGCACATTGTTTACATATTATCCAAAACTGCTTTTATGCTACAACAGCAGAGTTGAGTAGTAGTGATAGATTGGATGAACCACAAATGTGAAAATATTGGCCCTTTGAAGAAAGTATGCTGATCCTACTTTAATATAGTGATGTTCTAGATCAGTAACTACTTGCTTTTGCTGCCTTTCATGTATAGTTTTTGTGTCCTTTTTTTTTTTTTTTTTTGAGACAGGGTCTCACTCTGTTGCCCAGGCTGGAGTGCAGTGGTGTCATCTCGGCTCATTGCAACCTCTGCCTTTCAGGTTCAAGTGATTCTCCTGCCACAGCCTCCTGAGTAGCTGGGACTACAGGTGTGCGCCACCATGCCTGGCTAATTTTATGTATGTTTTGGTAGAGACAGGGTTTCACCATGTTGGCCAGGCTGTTCTTAAACACCTGACCTCAAGTGATCCACCAGCCTTGGCTCGCAAAGTGCTGGGATTAAAGGCATGAGCTATGGCTCCTGGCTTTGTGCCCTATTGAATTGAAGAATTTTATGCTTAGCATAACCTCCAGTTTCACTCAGTTTTATCTTCTAACATTTGCTTTAAAATGTACAAACAACTTTAAAAAAAATCAGTTTTAAAAAATAGTTTTGATTGGAGAAACCACTTTTTCTATTTTGATTGCTGACTCTTCAGTGAGGGAGTATACGCTATTGAAAGGGGTATTCGTATATATGTTTAACTTTGCAGCACTGCTAACACTTCTTTGTGTTTGGAGTACTGATCTGTTTTAAATTGGTTTTAAACTGATCTCTTCACCCCATCCGCCTCCCAAAATCATACAGATAATACTTAGGTATTTGACAGGTTCTCTTTTTTTTTTTTTTGAGACAGAGTCTCACTTTGTCTCGCAGGCTGGAGTGAAATGGTGCAATCTCAGCTCACAGCAACCTCCGCCTCGCAAGTTCAAGCAATTTTCGTGCCTCAGCCTCCCGAGTAGCTGGGATTACAGGTGCCCACCACTACGCCCAACTAATTTTTGTATTTTTGGTAGAGACAGGGTTTCACCATGTTGATCAGGCTTGTCGTGACCTGACCACAGGCGATCCACCCACCTAGGCTTTCCAAAGTGCGGGATTACAGACGTGAGACACCACACCCGGCAGGTTCTCTTTTAAGAGCTGAAAGGGAGTAGACCAAGCACAAAGACTGCTAATGAGTGTAAAACTTTTTGAATGGGTATATTTGTATTTGAGACATTTTATTATTTTGTATAATGGGGTATGCCACACCCTAACCCCTTGTCACTGGCACAGATATTGGAAAGTTATTGGCTAAAGGGAGTAACTCTTGGAGTTTTTTCATGTTTTTAAGGAAAATAAAATCTGCATTCCCTTGAAAGCAGACAGGTTTTTAAACTGCAGATCACCTACTAATCTGCCCTAGATTATATATATTCAAGTCAGTGTATTTACCTGTATATGGAAATGAACTTTAGAGATAGTTCAATTTTTAAAGTATATCAATACCTGAAACCAAGATTTTGGATACTAATCCTATGGTATAGTGAGTGGATAGGGACCCAGAAGAAGAATGACACAGAGGGACCCAGGATATCGGAGTTCTAGTGGCAAGCTCTCTCACTAATATGTTTTGTGGCTTTGAGCCAGATTCCTAATCTTTCTATTTTTATTTCCTCATCTGTTAAATGAAGATTGTAATATCTATTATATTTACCTTGAAAGATTGTTGGGAAACTAAAGTCGTATAACATGTAAAAAGACTTGGAAGTTTATAGCTTTGCACAAATATTATAATGTAAAAATAATGTCCCCTTTGTATTTATGTTCTGTTGAAAACAATTTTAGGTGCATTCCCTTAATGGATCTGTATCATATAATATTTAACCTCATGATTTAATCCTGGTAAGACCATTAATATGTGTACAAATGCCATTGATCTTCTAAATTTGATAATTACCCAACTTGATGGCTAAATTGTTATTTGTATTTATATTTATGATGTGCTTTAATCTAAGGAAAATATCCTGTCAAACTTAAGTGGAGCTTTAGTAATCCTGGCTGTCTGGTATCTGGTTTCTGTAGGAGTCGATCTAGAGCAGTCAAGAAAAGAAGAAGAGCAGCAGTTGTTGCAGGATGCCCGCCAGTGGCTCAACAGTGGGAAAATAGAGGATGTGAGGCAGGCTCGCTCAGGGGCTACAGCCCTTCATGTGGCTGCTGCCAAGGGCTACTCTGAAGTCCTCAGGTATTGTGCATTTACATCAATCAGGAGTGGTTCACTGGGAGAAGATGAAATGGGTTTTGGAAGCAGAGGCTTACTTAGATTTTCCACTATGATGCGTTTTCTTTTTTGTTGGTTTGCTCTCTGATTGTATAGTCTTTCTCACATTTTGCTGGTATTCATCCATGGATTGTCTCCCTTCCTCCCACCATTCCTCTAGCTTCTCACTAACATGTATGGTGTGAAACACAGTTGAGGTATATGGTCCTAGGAGGGGACTTCTTCCGGTTCTATGATTTGTCATTAATATCCCTTCAACGACCTCTTCTTGTGTCCTGTAATACTTGTGACCATTTGTTCCTTTTTGACTTATATAATTTATTTGGTGTCATTAGATTAATTATATAGATCTTGAGTATGCAGTATCCAGCTGGCACAGGATAGCCAAAATTATGTGAGGGATTTGGACTCTACTACTCTGTCTGTTCCATTTTTCCTTACATCCATACATGCTTCATGTAGCTCTTGGTACTTAATGTTGGCAGACTTTGCCAAATACTTGAGTTGCCAAAGGCATTATATGTGCAGTTGTTAACTGGACTCTTCCAGTATTTCATATTTCACCTAATACAGGGTCCCTAGTAGGTATAGCAGTGTTTTGGTGCTCCATTTCTGCCTGAGAGTGATATCCATAAAGGCCTCAATGTAGTTTGGGTCTTCAAGAGTCAAATCTTTTCTCTTGCATGCATACAAGTTAAATTATAGCTTTATAGTTAACAAAAAACTGGAGTTATGTGGGTATACAGTAAATATAGTGTCCTAGAAAGATCAACTAGAAAGTTAGTTAGGAAAATACCCTGAAGAGAATTAAGTCTTCATTTTATTTTATTTTTTTAAACTTTATTGTTGACACTATTACAGATAGATAGAATGACCACAGCCTATTAGAGTCTTCATTTTATATGTTACTTCTTTCCTGCACTGGAAAATGGAAAATGTACCTTTAACAGAGTTATGTGATTTGGCTAATTGAATTATGCTTTGGTTAATCTTAGGTACATACCTTTCCATATACTCCCCTTGTATGGTGTAACATGGATATGCCTAGGAAATATCTTATGACTTTTTCGAGAGGATTGATAAAGATCATCTGTAATTGGTATGCAAAGTAGTAACTATGAAACCCAAACTGTGCCTTAGAGGGCAGAAGTAATCATAAGACCCCTGTGGTTCAGGGCCAAAATCTGAAATATCAATTAGATAATAGTTTATTTGTCAGAAAACTGTAATATAGAGGAGATACATGTCTTGTTTTGGGTTTTCTTTTTAGACTTTTAATACAGGCTGGCTATGAACTCAATGTTCAGGATTATGATGGCTGGACTCCCCTCCATGCTGCTGCACACTGGGGAGTGAAGGAGGCTTGCTCCATCCTGGCAGAAGCACTCTGTGACATGGATATTCGAAACAAACTGGTGAGTGAGCTTGAACCTCTAAAAGAACAATGAGATTGGTGGCTGGATCTCTAGAATAAAAGGCTTTACATCTCTATTCACTGGCAGTCTGACTGTTCTGGTGAAATATACATCACTGGTAGCTATAATGTTACCCTCCACCACCCTACCTCTGGCCCTATTAACACAGAGTTATGTTTGTTATTTAAAATAAAACTCCATAGACCTTCTGATTGTATTTATGTTCAGGCCTCTAAAACAGGAAAAAAATATATTTGTTCTTGGCAAAAAATGAGCTTTGAGGAGCCTAATGTTACTGTCTGTGGTAAGATATGAAAGATTTTATGGTTGCTATATTCATGTGAGTCATTAAAATGTTATAATGACAAAGATCCTTGAGTTCGGCTGAAAATAGTGTTATTCAGCCTCACTTCAAACAACTTAGAAGCTCTGGAACTCCTATCCCTATGTCTACTGATTTTATTTTATTATTATTATTATTATTTTTGAGATGGAGTCTCACCCTGTTGCCCAGGCTGGAATGCAGTGGCACGATCTTGGCTCACTGCAAGCTCCAACTCCTGGGTTCACGCCATTCTCCTGCCTCAGCCTCTTGAGTAGCTGGGACTACAAGTGCACCCTACCACGCCCAGCTAATTTTTTTTTTTTTAATAGTAGAGATGGGGTTTCACTGTGTTAGCCAGGATGGTCTCGATCTCCTAACTTGGTGATCCACCTGCCTCGGCCTCCCAAAGTACTGGGATTACAGGCATGAGCCACCACGCCCAGCTGATTTTGTTTTAATTAATTTTCTTTCTTTCTTTCTTTTTTTTTGTAGAGATGGGGTCTCACTGGTTTCCCAGCTGGTCTCAAACTCCTGGGCTCAAGTGATTCCCCAGCCTTGCCACTTGTAATCCCGAACTCTGTGTTTAAAGAATTTAGTGTTGGCCGGGCGCGGTGGCTCAAGCCTGTAATCCCAGCACTTTGGGAGGCCGAGACGGGTGGATCACGAGGTCAGGAGATCGAGACCATCCTGGCTAACACAGTGAAACCCCGTCTCTACTAAAAAATACAAAAAACTAGCCGGGCGAGGTGGCGGGCGCCTGTAGTCCCAGCTACTCCGGAGGCTGAGGCAGGAGAATGGCGTAAACCCGGGAGTCAGAGCTTGCAGTGAGCTGAGATCTGGCCACTGCACTCCAGCCTGGGCAACAGAGCAAGACTCTGTCTCAAAAAAAAAAAAAAAAAAAAAAAAAAAAGAATTTAGTGTTTCTTGTTACATGTCCCTGTGATAGATGAAGGTATTATCATAATGTATGGTAGACTAGTTAGGGAAGCAGTTGCTATTGGAATTAAAGGCAAAAAGTGAATATTGAATAATATTGAGTAATCCCAAAGTGTTGGGATTACAGGTGTGAGCCACTGTGCCCAGCCCATATATGTACTGATTTTCTGGTAGTGCAGAGACATGGCCTTTTAATTAGTAGATATTCTTATCTGTGTCACATCTCTCCCAAACCCAGGTTTCATTCTCAGACTATGGGTCAGGATTCTTAATTATACTGATGCTTCCTAAAAGGAGTAACTTTCTTGTCAGTCGTCCCCTCACTTAAAGGAAGATGATTCCTGTGATTTAATCTTTATTGAACATGTGCCCTGAACCTCCCTCTGAAGTTTTGAAGAGCTCTTTATGGAATTTATCATAGCAATTAAGACCATTTTAGAACAGATACAAGTAGGGATTTCACTTGATTATTTGCCAGGTGGCAATAAGGATTAGAAATGATGTGATTTCTGCAATACTGTTGTACAAACTCTATATTTAAAGGATTTGGTGTTTCTTGTTATGTGTCCTGTGTGATAGATGAAGGTGTTATCATAATGTATGGTAGATTAGTTTGAAAAGCAGCTACTATTGGAGTCAAAGGCAAAAAGTGACTATTGAATAGTTCCCTAATAAAGTCATGTGATTGCTGCTTCTGTTTTCTATCAGTCATGGTGCTCCTTTTCTCTGCCAGGGCCAGACACCATTTGATGTGGCTGATGAGGGTCTCGTGGAGCATTTGGAGATGCTCCAGAAGAAGCAGAATGTGGTGAGTCTCTGATTGGTGCTTTTGAAACTTTTCTAATAGTTTGCAGTTCACACCGAGTATCTCAATTGCTTGTTTCAGTTACGTCTGCTGAGAGTTGAAATGGACATATCTGCATTCCAGAGATGTTCATTGTTCCCTTCAGGAACTATAAACAGTCTGTTAGAAGAATATATCCCAGAAACCATTATTGCTCAGGATTTTTGCTCATTATAAGATAGCCTTCAAGGAGCTAAAAGTTAAAAACAGCCGCAAAAACCTAATACCCTTGATTTCTAGAAAATGAATGTGATATGTTCGAATCATATGTTTTTCCAAATAGAAAGTACCAGAGTGGAGGACACCTCGTAGCTTTTCTCTTTCTTATTGACTAAAAGACTATCTTTATTTAAACACATTGATTACAGAGAAGGATATATTTATTTCTTAAAAAATAAGGAAATACAATACTAAAACTGTCATTTCATATAGAGAGTATTTGATCAGTGATTCATACTTACTCCAGTTTTATGAAACATCCAGAATTCAGTCCTCCTTTCTCTGCTCCTCATTTTGAATCTTTTATTGTTTGGTCATGCATGCCTTTGGCTTAATTAGTGCTATACAGGAGAACTACATAAGTATGGTATTTGTGTTCAGACTGCAGGATGGAAAACCCACCCAATATACAGATGAAGAGTGAATAAGCCATATTTTTTACTCGTAAAGCAGATGAATAATTTGAGTGGGGAGAATAAAGATCAATGACATTAGGGTGGGACATTAGGGGCAAAAAAGTCAATGATGTTTTTTGTTTTTGTTTTTTCTTTTGCACATGCTGTCACTCAGGTAATGTAAACTAAAGTTTAAGACACATGTGGAAAACAGCAGTTCTGAATCAAAGAACTATACAATGATGGGACAGATCAACCATACCTAACCTCTGTTGTGTTCAGCATTATGTCTGGTATGGTAAAGTGAAGATTCTGGTTATTTTAAGGCTCAGTGGAAAAGTCACATACATTAAGCTCAGACAAACACAACTTAAAGTTCGTTTTGTTCTCTTTGTTGAGCAGTCAGGATCACTGAAACCAGGATTTTCAAATACAGTGTCAATGCTGTTATTTAGCAGCAACAGCCTTCCTAATTATAAGTTGTATATTTTGCACAGTTAGGTTCTTGTAATTTTATTTTTTACTTTTATTTTATTTATTTTGAGACGGAGTCTCACTCTGTCGGCCAGGCTGGAGTGCAGCGCACAGTCTTGGCTCACTGCAAGCTCCGCCTTCCGGGTTCACGCCATTCTCCTGCCTCAGCCTCCCTAGTAGCTGGGACTACAGGTGCCTGCCACCACACCCAGCTAATTTTTTTGTATTTTTAGTAGAAATGGGGTTTCACCGTGTTAGTCAGGATGGTCTTGATCTCCTGACCTCGTGATCCGCCTGCCTCAGCTCCACAAAGTGCTGGGATTACAGGTGTGAGCCACCGCACCCAGCGGTTCTTGTAATTTTAAAAACTTTTTCTGAAATAAGTTTAGACTCACACAGAAGTTGCAAAAATAGAGAGTTCCTGTGTATTCTCTATCTACCTAGCATGGTAAGATTTTTGAACATCAATAGTATTATTCATGAAATAATATTTCTACAGCAGTGGGAATGGTACTTATCTTTGCCCTCTGCATAACTTTGAGTTCCAGGGATATAAATACATTTTGTCTAGAGCATGCATCTAAATAGCAGACCATTTTCTCTAAGGGCTTATTTCCCATTTGGTACCTGTGTTTTCTTTAGAAATATTGCCAACTTATTTCAGTATATGAATCATAAAGAATTATTTCAGGTTCCTTTTGGCTTTTTATCCTTCAGAATCTAGACTTTTTTTTGAAGATTGGGTTTGGATATTTGATAGGAGCAGTTTTATTGAAGTTCTTAACACCATGGCTTTTCTCTTCTACCTTGGATGAGTTCTGTCATCTAAGGAGACCCAACTGATATGTTTCTCTTTTTCTCGGGTTCTCCACTACCTCTTTGGTGTTGGTCCTATTTTCTTCAAGATGATAGTACCATTTTGGTTCTCAATACTGCTGATTTTTCACCAATAGTCAACTTCTTCCCTTTTCTCTCTGTTTTCTCCGTTTCCAGCTTCGAAGTGAAAAGGAGACACGGAATAAACTCATTGAGTCAGACCTGAACAGCAAGATGCAGAGTGGGTTCTTTAAGAAGTAAGACATTTAGGCTTGAGTAGTGGGATGAGCTTTGCTCTGTGTCAGTGACATACTTCAGAATTTATAAAGTGAAGAAACTCTGTGTTTGTATTTAGCCACATGATCTATAAACTTGTGGGAAAGTATGTGGAACAAGAGAGTGGCATTGATATGTGAGGGAGACACTTAGGAAGGTTGACTGTGTTTTAAACTTCAGAATTAATTTAGACTGTGTGCAGCATTTCAGCATTTAAAAATCCTGGCTTAGGCATTCTTAGTCTCAACTTCTGCCTCTGCTTACTGTAAGTTTCGTGAACTCAGAGACAATGAGACAATGTCTATTTTGTTTATGACTATACCAGTACCTAGCATGATTCCTGGCATGTAATAAGTACTCAGTAAACATTTGTTAAATTATTTTTTTGAATATTTATCCGCCGTCATCAAAATTCATAGCTCTCCTTTTTTCTGTGTGTTAAACAGGCCAGATTTCCTTGAGCCATACTCTGTAGTAAAATACTAAATCTTAGTCTGCAAAAATGAAGAGTTTGGAAGAACACACAGACGTAAAGAAGAATTTGAATGTGTTTCTGTTATTGCTTCCACATACAGGTTTATAGACTTGTTCCCTTTATTATACCTGATTATCACTTCTGAGTTACACTCAAGTTGTCGTCTTTAATTTAGCAAAGAGAAGATGCTCTATGAGGAGGAGACACCTAAGTCCCAAGAAATGGAGGAAGAGAACAAAGAATCTAGTAGCTCCAGCTCAGAGGAGGAGGAAGGTGAAGATGAAGCTTCTGAGTCAGAAACTGAGAAGGAGGCAGGTAATGCAAAGATGTTCATAGTAAAGACCCTCTATCTCCATAGTGTAAGGAGATTACTCATTGTCAGAGAGCTAGCCAGGCCTCACAGGACTCCAAAAAGAGCTTGAAGTTTAGTTTTCAAGGATAAGATATCAAATTGCCGGTGACCCCCTTATATAAAAACTGTGAGCTATGTTAGACTATATCTACCAATTCCTGTGTAGCCACAGGATAAGGTGCACAAAGAATTCTTAGGTGCATGCTGGGTACGGTGCCTCAGCACTTTGGGAGGCCAAACAGGGTGGCTTGCTTGAAGCCAGGAGTTCTAGACCAGCTTGGGCAACATAGCAAGACCCTGTCTCTACAAAAAAATTTAAAAAGAAAAAAATAATAATTCTTATTTGAGGAATCCAATTCTCTTTACCCTGGGTTGGTAGATGGCATAGAAACCAAAATCCAAAAGTCAGTATGCTGAGAGGCAGAGAAGATGAGATCTTGCAGAAGTTCTTAGGGTCAAACCAACTGGTGAATACTTGCATTTAATTCTCAGGTTTGCCTGATTTCCTAAACAGAATCCTAAAATCTTTTTTTCCCTCTCGTGAGTTGGGGAGTAAGGAAGGAAGAAAATCATATTTACCTTTATGGCTATTATTGATAATATATACCTCATATAGGGCTTCCTCTTTTTTTTTTTTTTTTTTTTTTTGAGACAGAGTCTCGCTCTATTGCCCAGGCTGGGGTACAGTGGTATGATCTCAGCTTACTGCAACCTCTGCCTCCCAGGCTTAAGTGATTCTCATGCCCCAGCCTCCCAGTAGCTAGGACTACAGGTGTGCACCATCATGCCTAGCTAATTTTAGTATTTTTAGTAGAGACAGGGTTTCACTGTGTTGGCCAGGCTGGTCTCAAACTCCCGACCTCAAGTGATCCGCCTGCCTTGGCCTCCCGAAATGCTAGGATTACAGACATGAGCCACCGCACCTAGCCCTAGAGCTTAAGTTTATTGTTTGACAAGACAGGAATCCCAACAGTGAGTGAGATGTTGAACATGGTCAGACCAGCAAGCTAGAAAATAATCCACAAGTTTTGATTTATAGTCAGGCAAACACTGAGAAAAGAATAGTGTACCTATGCCCCACATTCACTGCCATATTATCCCTCCAAACTGGAGTCCATGATAAGATGAAATGTTTCTGCTAGAGGGGAAAGAGTCACACATTATGTTTACAATGGAGTCTGTGTTTTCCTCTAAACTCTGCCGTGGTTGTCCTACCTATAATATATATATAATTTAACTTACTCTGTTGTCTGGGCACCAGCTCCTCATGAGGTCTGGCTTTGCTGATATGATTTCTCTCCATGATGGGAGAATACTACCCTTCTTCATGTCTTAGTCTCTGAGGCTCACTGAATGTCAGTCACCAAAAGGAAGTCAGAGAACCATCCGGTTCTACAGAGAAGAAAGGCACCAGCTAAGTTTACAATATAGGAGTTGACCTTTTATTCATTGAGACTTGAACTTCTATTATTTATCATGCACAGTATGCTCTGGAAATGTTATTGTAGTACCTATAAGAATTTATAAATGTGCATCTTTTTGATATTTTATTATTTATTGAGTACTTACATGTTCTAGGCTTCAAATATTTGGAACAAATATCTGAACTTGCTCTATTCTAGATTACTTTTGTTAGTTGCTAAGGTATGAGAAAAATGGGAGGGAGCTGCCTGAATGACTGTCATTGCTTTGTGATTTGTACCCTTGCCTTAGATCTCTTGTTCTCTGTAGCCGTCTTCACATTGCTATTGGCATAAACACCCACAGTACCCTTTTAATTATGCTACACCTCTGTTTAAACCTGTGACCACCTCTCTCACTCTATCTTTGCCTACAGAGTAAATAAACCCCAAGCCCCATAGTCTGGCCTTCAGGACTTTTCATAATCTAGCTCCAGCTGACCTTTCCAATGCTGTACATAGTTAAGGACACATTTTGGCCAAGTTGGACTGCTTAATTTCCTCAAACATGCCCTGAGCTTTCCTGCTCCTGAACATTTGTACCATTTAAGCCTAAATTCATTTCAGGCCATTAATGCTCATTGAGTGATTTCTGTAGAAAACTATAGGATCTAGCAGGTTGAAAAAGTCTTTTTTTAGGTTTTTCTGGTATAGGAAGCTGAAAGGAAATGGGCCACCTCACTGTTCTTCTACCCCATGATTGTTCTCTGTTTATGTCCCTCTAGCACTGCCTACTTAACTCCGCTGTAGCACTCATTTTGGCTGGGAACTCTGGGTTCATTGTTGAACTCCCAGGTCTCAGCTCAATGCCTGGTACATAACAGGCATTCACATTCATTCAATGATTTTTGTTGAATATATCTAGTCAGGGAATAGAAAGATGTATACATGAGTGAAATACATGTCACATGAGAGATGTAAGTGTAGTCAATGGTATTCACTAGTCAGAAACATTATATCTAGTTCAGGGAATTACAATAAAACTTTATATTTGTATAGTGCTTTTTACTTTGCACCACACTTAAACATTTTTCTTTAATCCTCACAGCCACACTCTGAGGTATATATTATTATCACTACTTTTTAGAATGGGAAATTGACACTGTAGGAGGTTAGGTGAGTTAGGTTTCATAACTGGCAAGTGGCGTGCCTAAGATCTGGACTTTGATCTGGGACTCCTCAGAGTAGTAGGGACCCAAGTGGAAATTATCTGCATAAGAAGTGAAGGGTAAAACTGTAGAAAAGGATGAGATCCCCAAAGGACAGATTATATATGGATTTTATATATGATATAATAACGTGGAGACAGTTTTCAGTTTTTATCTGAAAGTTGGAGTTGGAGCCTACCAAGATGGGAATAACGTGGAGTTTATTTTCTTCTGCCAACAGTTGCAAGAGATCTTATGTTAGTTTACATCCAAGCATTACAAGGCCTTAATAATCTGTTTTGATAATGGGCAAATCTTTTCTATTAGCAGAAAAGGACATAGACACAAAGATAAGATTTTTATACTAGTAGTTGTTAATTCTCTTGTCTTAAATAACAGGTAAAAAGCCGGAAACCTTTGTCAACCATTCCAACTCTGAAAGCAAGAGTAGCATCACGGAGCAGATACCAGCACCAGCTCAGAATACCTTCTCTGCCTCTTCTGCCAGGAGGGTGAGTACTTTTTGCTTAATTTGGGAATTAGATTTTACCCTACTGCAGTAGCACACATCCAGAAAGGCCTTAAAGGTACATTCTTGCAAAATAATAAAAAATACATTTTTGCCTGTCGTAATCGGCTCCCATAACAAAAAACACAGGCTGGGTGGCTTAAACAACAGAAATTTATTTCTCACAGTTCTGGAGGCTGGGAAGTCTCAGATCAAGGTACCAGCCAATTCAGTTCCTGGTGAGGGCCCTCTTTCTGACATGAATATAACCACCTTCTCGCTATGTCCTAACATGGCAGAGAGAAGGAGCTCTGGTATCTCTTTCTCTTCTTATAAGGTAACCAGCCCTATCAGATTAGAACCCCACCCTATTAACCTCATTTAACCTTCATCACTCCTCACAGACCCTTATCTCCAAATATAGTCACATTGGGAATTAGTGCTTCAATATATGAATTTTGGGAGGACACAAACATTCAACCCATAACATTGCCGCCCAAAATCTATAAGGTCATTACCAAACAAATTTGGCCACCATGTGTTAAGATAACATAAGATAGAGCAGTCCGAGGCCAAAGAGATTTTGTCATTTGCCTCTTTTCTTTGTATCTGAAGTTAAGATGCCTGCATGTAAAGTGTGGACTGGGCTAGAAGATACCTAGCATCCAGTATTCATTGTTTTGGTGATTATTCTCCTTTTTATGTTTCTCCTTTAAGACTTTCATGAGTAAAGTCTTTATACCTTATGATGAGTAGAGGGCAGACGTAGAAATAACTTGTTGAAATACCAGAGGCACCTCCTCCTGTAACTTTGTGCAGGCCTCTGAGAATCTGTAGGCTTCTAGTGAGTGAGACTGAGTTGAATGATGACCCTGCTCTACAAAGTATAAAAGTTGTTTTGAGGTTAAGAATTGATTTGAGTTATTTGGAGTGAAGCTGTTGAAAAAGCTCTGTGGTTATATAGGTATGAACTTAATGATCTTCTTAGCACTTCATGAATTGGAAAGATAGGCTTGTGGTATTCTTGTGGAAATGAGAGAACAAAGGCCTGTATACTTATTTATCCCTAGAAGCATCATTGTGAATAATTAAAGAGGTTTCCAATAAATGTAATCTCACTCATTATTCAGTCATTTAGGTGTACCTCATATACTGCCACTGCTTCTAAGGATGCCTAGACTTCCTACTTTTTTCAATAGAAAAATACTAAATTAGACAGGTACAGTGGCTCACACTTACAATCTCAGCACTTTGGGAGACCAAGGTGGGCAAATCACTTGAACCCAGGAGTTTGAGACCAGCTTGGGCAACATGGGAAAACCCCATCTTTAAAAACAATAAAACAATTAGCCAGGCGTGGTGGCATACACCTGTAGTCCCAGCAACTTGGGACTGGGAGGCTGAGGTGGGAGGATCACTTGAGCCCGGGAGGTCAAGGCTGTAGTGAGCTGTGATTGTGCCATTGCATTCCAGCGTGGGCAACAGAGTGAGACCCTGTCTCAAAAACAACAGCAGCAGCAGCAGCAGCAGCACCACCACACACACACACACACACACACACACACACACACACACACACACACAGATACGTATTCTACTTTGCTAAAATGATGCTGGGGAAGGCATTTTCCCCCTTAGAATCAGAGTAGCTTGTAAAAAGCTGACATTATTGAACCCCTAAAGCTGGAAGGAGTACATACATGTGTACATTCAGATGACTGATGAAAAGAGAAAATCTTATGTGAGTTGGAGATTAGTGATTAATAGTTTCATTTATTTTCACCGTATCAGGCAGTAAAGGTAGCCTCATATTGGAAGAAAGGCCTAAGTCTTCTTGAAAAGGTCTTGGACCTCAGGAAGGGTCTGTTGGCTTGTATTCCAAAGACTAGTTGTACCCCAAACTGGTCCTTGGCGTAATGCTGATCTATGATGTTTCCCTAGTTTATGGCAAAATGAGATAATTAAGGACAATGTAAGCTTTCCATAAAGCTTTCTTTTTTGATATTAACATTTCATTTTTAATGAAATGGTGGTGATGATGAGTTCAAAAAGAAAACATCTTTCAGAATGTTGTTTTCTTTTGGCAAAATTAAATTTAAAAGATAAAAAGATAGCAACCCTTTGACCTCTAGTTTTATGGGTTTTTTTTTTTTTTTTTTTTTTTTTTTGGGCTGCTCAGTGAAATCTAAAGCTCTCTAAACTGCTACTCTAGATCAAATAAATTTCCTTGAAATTAGCAGAATTTAAGTGGAGTGGCTTCTAGAATTTTTGTCAGTGTTAACTTAAATCACTTTATCATAGTACCTTAAAATGTATTTATAAATTAGCCTGTTCCTGACTGGACATGGGCTCATGCCTGTAATCACAGCACTTTGAGAGGCTGAGGTGTGAGGATTGCTTGAGTTTAGGACTTCGAGACCAGCCTGGGCAACATAGGGAGAACTTGTCTCTATTAAAATTTAGAGAAAATTAACCAAGCATGGTGGTATATGCTGGTAGTCCCAGCTACTTGGTGGGCTGAGGTGGGAGGATCACTTGAGCCCAGGGGGTCAAGGCTGCAGTGAGTTCTGATTAGGCCACTGCACTCCAGCCTGGGCGACAGAGTGAGACCCCACTTCAAAAAAATAAAAATAAAAGATAAATTAGCTGATCTCATTTTTTCCAGTCTCCACATATTATAAGGGATTAAGCTCATTATCATCATTTTACAGGTGAGCATGTTGAGACCTAGAGAAGTAAAGTATCTTATTTTCAGTTCCACAGTGAGTTAGAAGAAGATACATTACTCGAATACAATCTCCTGGTGTTCCAGGTCAGTATTAATTGCACAAGGATAGCAAATGGTGTTTAATTTCTCACAACAACTCTGTCTGGTAGGAGCACTGTGTGAAGAATCCGAGGCTATTTTTGACTTAGGAAGAAAGAGCCTGGAGAGGTTATTAGTGTTTGCCGGGTGAGGGAGGGAACATTGGCAGAAAGACTGCCCTGTATTTGTTCTTAGCTACCTTATGTTGCCTCGCTGAACTTAGTTAAGTGTGGAAAAGGCAAATAGGCTGAAAAAGAATCATCAGAGCCTTTATTTTTCATTTCTTTTGCTTCTCTCGTAGTTCTCTTCTGGCCTTTTTAACAAGCCAGAAGAGCCCAAAGATGAATCTCCTTCTTCATGGAGATTGGGACTGAGAAAAACTGGCAGCCACAACATGCTGAGTGAGGTGGCCAATTCCAGGGAACCTCTAAGGGACCGAGGCTCTTCCATCTACCGTTCCTCTTCAAGCCCTCGGATTTCTGCTCTACTAGACAACAAAGATAAGGTGCAGTTTGGGAGGGTATGGGGGAATTCCAACGCAGTTTTTTTTTCCATGAAAATTCAATCTTAGGAACAAATGAAAATATTTTCTAGTCCTTAAGTTGATTTTGGAAATGCAAAGCCTTTAAAAGGAGACAGGCACACTGATAGTTTAATCAAGTAGCTATTTGCTTGCTATTTTTTACTTGGCCAAAAAAAAAAAAACTTTAAAAATAGCTTTTCCTTTTGGTTCGTTCAGTCTTCCTTGCCCCCTTACCTAAAGCAAAAAATAGATCAGAAACATAAAAATTTCAATATGGCGGAGGGGGGCACAGGACCGCAGGCAGGGGTCCTGGAGCCAGAGGGCCAATTCCTATACCCTCAGCAGCATGGCATCGTGTGCTGAACCCTCTGAGCCCTCTGCCCCCGCCTCCTGCCAGGGTCCCACTGCTTGAGGACTTCGAGGTGCTGGATGGGGTCGAGAATGCAGAGGGCAAGGAGGGAGAGGAGGAGGAAGATGACCTTAGAGAGCTGCCACTGCTGGAGGACGTGGGACAGCCCCTGGTGGAAGAGACTGAACAGCCCAGGACCTTGGCCCGAGAGTTCCTCACTGCCATGGAGCCTAAGCCTGCCCCGTCCCCGGCCCCTGAAGAGTGGCCAGACATAACCAGCTGTTGAGGAAGAAGACGCTTGTCCCAGGGCCACCGGGTTTGAGCTGCCCAGTCAAGGGCCAGGTGGTCATCGTGCATTTGCAGACATCACGAGAGAATGGCATGTGGGTGCAGGAGGAGCCGGAGCTAGTGTTCACCCTGAGCGTCTGTGAGGTCATCCAGGCCCTGGATCTCAGTGTCTAACTCATGGACGTGGGGGAGACAGCTATGGTCACTGCTGACTGCATGTACTGCTACAGCCCCCGGGACAGGAGCCCATACATCCCCCACACGCGGCCCTGTGCCTGGAGGTGACCTCGAAGATGGCTGTGGACTGGCCTGACCTGGAGATGCTCATAGGGCAGGAGCGCGTGGCCTTGGCCAACCGGAAGTGGGAGTGCAGCAGTGCCCACTACCAGTGGGCAGACTTCGTCCTGGCCACCAACTCCTATGACCTTGCCATCAAGACTGTCACCTCCAGCGCCAAAGTGGACATGACGTTCGAGGAGGAGAAGCAGCTCCTGCAGTTGAGGGCGAGGTGTCTGAACAACCTGGTGGCCTCACAGGTGAAGCTCGACCACTACTGTGCAGCCCTGTGCTCCTGCAACCTCGTTGGAGCACCATCTGGACAACATCAAGGCTGTCTTCCGCAAGGGCAAGATACTGCCCCAGCAGGATGAGTACAGTGAGGCCATCCCTATCCTGAGGGCGGTCCTGAAGCTGGAACCTTCCAACAAGACTATCCACGCAGAGCTCTCGAAGCTGGTGAAGAAGCACGCAGCACAGCGGAGCATGGAGACTGCTCTGTACTAGAAAATACTGGGCAACCCCAGCCGTGCCCCAGCAAGGGTCCCTGGTCCAGCCCATGGAAGTGGCTGTTTGGGGCGACTGCTGTTGCCTTGGAGGGTGTGGCACTTTCTGTGGTAATTCCTGCCAGAAACTGACCGCCCAGGTGGCCACCACCCCGTCTGCACACCATGGACCCTGCCCTGCGCTCCCTAACTCCCCCAGGCTCCCTGTCCACTGCCCTCCCTGGTCCAGCCGCCTCCTCCGAGTTGGAGGCAGCAAGGATTGGGGGTTGTGCAGCCCAGCCAGTAGGAGGGACTGAGGCCCTCTAGGAGGAATGCTCAGAGCAAGGGGGCCCTCATTCCTTCAGACCCAGTTTCCCCCCCACTCCCCTTCTCCCGCTGGGCTAGGTCTCCGCTGGGGCAGGCCTCAACTTCTCCTCAACAGGCTTGGGGGCAGCCCCTGCTGCCTTGCCTGCCCCACGCTGTCTAGGCTGCTTTCCCACCACAGTGAAATAAAGCCTCCTACCCTGCAAACAAACAAACAAAAAATTCAGTATGGCCTAAGAGGTTCTCTGGGCTTTGAATCCAAATTAAGCTCAGGCAAATTAGTACTTGGAAAAATAATTTTTAACTTGTCATTCATTCATTAATATGGTTAGGCTAACTTCACAAATAGTTTGTATATTCATTCAAGATTAGTAAATTTTTATTTTCTTCACTCTTTAGTTCCAGATTTTATAGGACTCTCTTAGTGCTTTTCTCTGGGGTCACATCTTCCTTTTAATCACAGTCCTCTTGCGTTATATCTCTGGAGACTACTCAAAGAGATGAGGCATATTGGTTGGATTAACTCTGCAGCATACTATTGTACATATTCCTAAGGAAGCTGTATTTCAAGGAAAAGATGTACTGGGGACTATTGGGGACTACATAAATCTTATTTCATCAAGAATATTAGAGTGGAGCTTTCTGTTTGTGGCTTTTCAAAGGCTCTCCTCCTCTCTTGGCAGAGGTGCTGCTTTGTGTAATTTGTGCTGCTGTTTTCTTTATTTGCTCATCCTGACTTTCCCATGAGAATTATTTCCCTTCATACTGTTTTTTAATGGAAGAAAGTTAGGAGTAAGCTTTTGAAAGCTAACCTTTTGTAAATACCACTCAAAATAGAATTAGTGTTGGATCCAGAAATAAGATTATATAGGTATATTAAGTTCTGCTTTTTTACTCAAAATGTTTTATGCTGTGCCAGTATTGTACCTTTCTTGTGCTTTACTTCCTTTTATTTTACAGGAGAGAGAAAACAAAAGCTATATTAGTTCACTAGCACCCCGGAAGCTCAACAGCACAAGTGATATTGAAGAAAAGGAGAACAGGTAATCCTAAAACCAGCCAAAAGATGGTCCTCGTCCTCTTAGGTCTGCTGGACATAGTCATCTCCTGGGCATAACTCTTCTGCATTTTTCCCTCAGATTTCCTTACCACGTTATGAATTGTTTGTTCCTTCTGCTTAGAACACCTCAACTCTTATATCCTTGCTTTGCTAGTTCTTTATTCTTCAAATTCTAACTCCAGCTTAGACATTACCTTCTTTAGGAAGTCTTCCCTGATTTTTCCACACATGCATTAGTTTTAGCCCACCAGCAGGCTCTATAAAGGTAGGGTCTGTGTCTGTCTGGTTTCTCAAGGACCCCTAGTTCCTAGCACAGTGCCTAACACATAGTGAACACTAAAATAATGTTATTTAATTAAATTGACCAACTTCTAATTTGTCAGAAGATAAAATTAAAGTCGTCCTAATTAGTTAAATATAGGGATTTTGAAGTATTGCTGCATCTCGGGGCAAAATGTGATCTCAAACCTTAGCAGCATTGGCATCACCTGGGTACATTTTATTTTTCTTAAAAAAAATTTTTTTTTAATAGAAGCAGGGTTTTGCTATGTTTCCCAGGGTGGTCTCAAACTCCAGGCCTCGAGTGGTCCTCCTGACTTGCCCTTCCAAAGCACTGGGATTGTAGGTGTGAGCCACTGCTCCTGGCCCGGGTTCATGTTAGGACTCCAGAATCTCAGGCCCTACTCCAGATCTACTGAATTAGAATCTGCATTCTAATGAAATTCCCTAGGTGATTCAAATATTAATACACATTAAAGTTTGAGAAGGATTGTGCTAGAGAATCTTGTGAAGCATGGAAACCCATAGGTTTTGCAACAAAGACCCTGAGTTATCAATTGTGGATCAAAAATCCTAGTACAGCACTTTCCTGGATACCTTTTCATTTATAATGCTAAAGAGGCTTCCAGCAAGTCTTCCTTCCCCTTCCCCTTCTGTAATAACCTTTTTTTCTCAGTAACTTCTTCATCTTCCCCCATCATTTCCTTCTCTGCTTAACTTAAAAGCCACCTACTACTAAGACTAATTTTTCTTTTTCTTTTTTTTTTGAGACAGTGTCTCACTCTGTCGCCCAGGCTGGAGTGCAGTGGCACGATCTTGGCTAATTGTAGCCTCTGCCTTCTGGGTTCAAGCGATTCTTGTGCCTCAGCCTCTCGAGTATAGGCATGTGCCACCATGCCTGGCTAATTTTTTTGTATTTTTAGTAGAGATGGGGTTTCGCCATGTTGGCCAGGCTGGTCTTGAACTCCTGACCTGAAGTGATCTGCCTGCCTTGGCTTCCCAAAGTGCTGGAATTATAGATGTGAGTCACTATGCCCAGCTGCAAAGCAGTTTTTAAGTGAAGATCAAAAGTGACTTCTTATTACAAAAGAGTTAGAGACCTTTGACATGAGGAATTTGGTACCTGTTGAAATTAATTGGTTCAAAGTTGATGAAAGAAAGCAGGCAGTAATACTTCTCTTCTGTACAGAAAACAGGTATATAAAACAGAATCACCTGAAGAATGTGTCTATTAGCCATGTTATAGTTTGCCTGTTTGGCTCTTCTCTCTCTGTTTGCATTGTATCATGGACAAAAACTGGTGGTAGGAATCAGTGTTTTGTTTTCCTTTCATGCTTCTACAGAGAATCAGCTGTTAATCTAGTGAGGAGTGGCTCCTATACCCGGCAGCTATGGAGGGACGAAGCAAAGGGAAATGAAACCCCACAGACAATTGCCCCCTCCACCTATGTATCAACCTACTTGAAAAGGTACCAGGCTCAAAGGGGGTGGGAGATGTTCCTTTCACTCTAGCCATGGGAATATGGGTAAGGATTGCATGCCTTTTTATGTCCAATTAACACCACAGAAATGAATCAAAATGAATTACTTTCAGGTTTCTTAGAATTAACATCTTGAATAATTTAAAATTAAAATTAATTTATTCTCTTAATAATTGAATTAAAGTAAGCTAATTTCAGATTCTCACTACTGGCTTCATACTTCATCCTCTCCATTCTATTAAAATTTTCATTCAGAAGTGGCTTTCAGTAATGTCTGGGCAAGACTGAATTTAAGTTATCCTTGTCCAGTAGCTGGTTCTCCTTATTCTGAAACAGAGTAGTTCTCATCCCATGTGCTATTTTTGGGGGGAGAAAGGGAGGGATACTATAAAGTGGGGAGGGATGGGAAATGGGGACAGTTTTCTATTGCATTAAAGAAGTTTCATACTGAAGCCTGTTAATTTAGGGACTTGAGTTGTTTTTTTTCTTATGACTTTAATGGCCCTCAGATCCATCAAGATGTGAAACTCGCAAGTTTGGTGCAGAGAAGGTACATGGGTTTCCTTCTTTTCTCATCTGTATTCCCTTTCTGCAATTATTTTCTTTGCCACATACTAGCCAACAAACCAAGCACCTTTGCCAGAGCCATTAAGCTACAAAAATACTTAATATTTTAATTTGAACTTTGCTGCTAATGTGGAAGAATCTGTTTTTTATTGCTTACTTTGAATTCTTTCTTCAATTCCACTAAACCCCTCCCACTATCTCCTCATACCATAGCCTTCATCACTGGGTTTTTTTAGATGATTGGTTGGCCACCTTAGAAACAGGCCCTGGCCATAGACTAGATGAGCACATTAACTCTTTGTAATCAACACTTATTTCCACTTGACAGAAAAACTTGTCAACTAGTTATTGTTGAAACATGGGAAATAGCTAGAAAACAGTCATTGTTGCCTTTTAATGTTCTTCAGTTCTGTAGATACATTCTATAAGAAAGGGCTCAACTTGGGAAGTATGAAAGTTTGATGGACTCACTGATGCTTTATTACACAAAAGAGGTGTTTCTTGCTCTATGAGGCTATCACCTATTTGTCTTAATGGCTAAGGCCTTGGTCTTCCTGGATGCATTATTATTCCTTATAGTTGAATCCAAGATCAAGAAAACTTTTCTGAGAAAATAATGTTCTAGATCAAGGGAAGGGAGAAAGCTGCCATTTAATTTCCAGGCATGGAGTTATTCTGTGGTGAGGTTGTTGATTTTTGTGATCCAAATAATCAGCAAATGGGTTGAGAGGTATTTGGTTTGATAGATGTAGTTTGGCAAACTTATGGTGAACAGTGAAGGGACAGGCTGCCTCTATTTAGGATCAAAAGCATGCTTAATGATGTGAGCACTTTTCGAGGAAAAGATGTACAACTTGCTTCATATCTTGAATTTCCAAAGCTCTTCTCCTGTAACCCTAAAGCATTTTTTGATTTTGTAAAAGCCGATCTTATGATTTTTAAAAGGAAAGAATCTTATGCCATCACCATTTAAAAGAGCAAGTGTAAGGAGAAATTTGTCATTTCCTAGCTATGCCAAACCTTCATATACATTCCATTTTCTAGTTCATCTCTTGTGTATAGGCAGAAATTCCTTTCATATAGCCCATATTAAAATACCTCTTTTCCAAGGAAGGCTTTATAGCTTTTTTTTTTTTTTTTGTTATCTCCTCAAGTGTCTCATTTCTATTATAGTCAAGAAGTATTTTTGAAATTTGAACCCAAATAATTTTTTCCTGCAATTGAGATAGTTCTTACCTGTCTTCAATTGAAACAAATAAAAGTTGCCCTTTATTGCTCATATAGTATTACTTTCTAGACTTAAAACTTTAAATCCTCCCAGAGGCAATTTTGCTTTAGGCTGAATAACTGCAGTTCTCAAAGTCACTTTTTTTCACAGAGCTTCTTTACCCTTTTCCACTTTTAAATTTTAAATCTCTGCTCCACAACCTCTCCAAATTCTCTGGTCTTGCTTTTGCTTTTGCAGTGCTAATTCTGTATCAGGTAGACATTTGGGGTTGCATGATTATTTGCATTGAGTTTGTTGGGAATTATTTTCTTCTAATAAAATTATCCTATTTCCTATTATTACCTTTCTTAGCCTCTCCTCTTATCATATATTCTACTTTCCTGCTTTCCCTCATTCAGTATCATCTCTCTTCCTCCACGTTCCTTCACTCTTTTGGATGACTGACCAAAAAGACCATCCTTCAAAGAGTGATGATTCCTTCATTCTTTTGGATGATTGCCTGCTTGCTGCCAGTGACTCAGCTCTAACTGGAGTTGATCACTTCACTTCCCAGTTGTCATACCCTTTCTTTGGTCTATATTCATTTCAAGTGCACAATCTGGGTGGGAAGGTGGTGCTGGGAAATGGTGGGTGAGCAGCATGTCCTGAAGAAAGTGACTGTGTGCTGTTTTGCAGTGCTTCATTTGGTAGAAGTAGTGACCCCACAAGTCCCTACATTTCAGCCAATCGCAATTCATCTCCTGCTACCTCACCCATTACCATTGGTTCATCTACCTCTCAGGGCAGCCAGTGGCAACCTGCCTCTTCTTGCCCTGCACCAATCAGTGCAAACACTACTGCATCTGTACATCATGGCAGGTAAGGCTTCTTGGAGCCATTTGAGTTGCATTCATCAAAGTTAATGGCTCTGAAAACAGATACGAAATTTGAACCAAAGAGACTTTGTCACTATAAAAGCAAGTTAGAATTCCTGAGAAAATGTCTGAATTTAATGAAGATGCTTTTGCTTTGACTTGTATTAACCAGTCAACAGTTGCATATTGATTAATCAAAGGGTATGTATAATTGTACTTGGTGTTTGGACATCAGCTTAATATGACTGATTTCATCTCTCAACAACCTTACCAGTTGTGATTACAATTTAAGGGTCATACTATTGTGCTAAATTAAATATTGAAAATATTTTCATATTTTACTTCTATTAATTTTCCAGTAATTATAATAGGAATCTCTTGTATTTAGTCTTTTAAATGGCATGCAAACCCAAAGCAGAAAGAACGCTAACTCATTTTCCAAAAGCCTGTGATAGCCTTCTGAAAACTCCTAGCCAACGAGAGTATTTTGCTGGAAACATTGTGAGAAGGGACAGATTTGTGTTTGTCTAAACTGTGTTCTGGGAGCAGTATCTTCTTGGTTTCTAGTTCAGCTAAGGGATAACATGGTAGAGTGTTATTGTGAAAGTACGTTAGGACTTTAGCTGTAATTTTAACTGTGGCTTTTAATCCTTTATGTGTGGTGGCAAAGGGTCTCTTTTTTTGGGTCTGTGTCTACAACTGACAAAGAAAATGAAAAAAATCTTAATGATGGTGTTGGTGCAGGAACGCCAATGATGGTGCTTGATTGATATTTGTCAGTTTACTAGATTTCTTTCCCTAAAATAAGTGGTGATCATTAATTCAGCCAGGAGGTAAGGGTTTATGGTGGATTATTAATAATAATACTGTGTAATTATGGGTAAATCTATTAGGTCCTTATAATAATCCATTTGCATAGACATGTTAACTATTATCACCATAGATGAAGAAACAAACATAGAGAGGTTATTATTACTATATTATATTACTATATATATATATGTATTTTTTTTTTTTTTTGAGATGGAGTCTCTCTCTGTCACTCAAGCTGGAGTGCAGTGGTGCAATTTTAGCTCACTGCAACCTTCACCTCCCAGGCTTGAGCTATTCTCCTGCCTCAGCCTCCCAAGTAGCTGGAACTACAGGTGCATGCCACCACACCCGGCTAATTTTTTGTATTTTTAGTAGAGATGGGGTTGCACCATGTTAGCCAGAATGAGGATGATCTTGATCTCCTGACCTCATGATCCGCCTGCCTTGGCCTCCCAAAGTGCTAGGATTACAGGTGTGAGCCACTGTGCCTGGCCATATTACTATATTTTACATATATAATATTACATATTGTATAGTAATACTATATTGCTATTACTATAACTATGAAGAGCTGCAACTGAGAGAAAATAATTACAACTGCAATTTGTTGGACCCCATTATGTGACAGGCATTTGGTTAGGTATTATATTGGGATTTAGTTTGCTTACATGTGACAATAAATGTAAGTAGTAGTGGCTTAAATAAGATAAAGTTTTTTTTTCTTGCACTTAAGAAAGTCTAGAAATATGCAAAGCTGGCTCAGTAGCTCCACAGTCATTAAAGGATCCAGGTTCTCTCTTCTCCACAGTTCTTGCGTCATGGCTGCCATTTCCATGGGTGGCTTCGTGGTCCAGAATAACTGCTGTAGCTCTAGCTATCATGGCTGTACTCTACGGAAGAAGAAGGAGGAAAGAGGGAAACAGACAAAGAAAGAATGCCTCTGAACTGAGAGTTTTCCCAGAAGTACTAGTTGTCTGCATATGTCTTATTGGGTACCTCTAGTGGCCAGGAGACTTTGAGAAGTGTGTACTTTAACTAGGTATATTGCTGCTGTCAATAACATAGGGATTCAGTTCATAAAGAAGAAAGTGACAATGGATATGGGTTAGACAACTAGCTGTCTCATGCATACATATATCATCTATTCTCTTATAATGAGCCCCCTATTATATAAAGTATTATTTTATAGATGAGGAAACTCGGACCGAAAGGTTAATCATCTGCCCAAGGTCACACAGCCAGTGAGGAACTGAGGTGGGATTTGAACCCAGATTTGTACATTTCAAAGCTCTTATCTATTTTGTCACTGTTTGTTTCTGCTGAGTTTATATTTTATTCTGGGTACTATTTTAGGTGTCCTGCAGACATTATTTTATTTAATCATTAGAAGAACCCTGTATTTTAAGGTGCCACTATCTCTATTTTATCAATGAAGAAGAGATCAGAGAGTCTATATTTAAGCAAATGTTGTGTTTCCAAAGCCCATGTTTATTCTACCCCATTGCATATCCTCTGATCTCTGCTCTAGGGCTGTGCTTATTCTAACAATCTACTTGTAAAATTACACTGCATTTCAAAATAATAGTAAAAGTTCTATTATGTAATTTAATAAAATAAAATCCTTGGCATTTCAACAGCATAAGAAATTACAGTGAGACCAAAACATGTTATTAACCTAAAAAGAACTTCAAGTAAGGTTTGGTTAAGTGTAATTTTTTATAGCTGTGTGTCTAGCTAATTTTATTAGTACTTCCTATAGATTCTTATCTTGTAAGTCTGAGGAATTTTTTGCCTTTTCTTTTTTTATTAAAAAATGACTATAAAATTTCACCTTTTTTTGTAGTCATTAATTGCTTCTGGAGAATTAGCATGTGTTTTTTAGATATTACTTCTATCTTTTAAAATAGTCTGCTTTTCTGTTTTATCTAGGTACCATATTTATTTTTTTATATTTTTATTATTTTTTTCAAGCTTGTAATGTGATTATTTGGAAGTAAGCTTAGAGCTACCTGTGAACATTTCTGCTAATAATTGTGAGTAGGTGAAAAAAATAGATTTTTAATATTTGTGCTTTTCATTGCTTTCTCCATCTCTGTATCAGTTGTGGACCTCTGTTACCCCAGCAACAGCTGTGATATCACAAATGATAGCTTTTTGGGTGGAGAGCCAATGGTTGCTCTCAACTCTTTGTTAAGAAACAAAGATCTTGTTTTCATGTAAATGAGTTTAATTATACAGCTTGCTGTTGAAAAGTCTGTAGTTAAGGATACTTATAGAATCTGGTTTGGTTTTTATTTCAATTCTCATTTCTGCAGTTATGAATATAGACAGGCATTTGGTTAAATGGAAAGAGAGAGCAGTTACTGAACTAGGTGAGGGAGAACTAAGCACACTGAGCTGTAGTATCAGTTGTCTCTGGATAATCCAAGAAGATGGTCATCAAATCTAGGCTGAGGACTACCACAAAGACTCCCACTGCCAAGAATTAAGGAACAGGTAGAGACTAATATCGTAAGTGACTTTAATGTTTTTTTCTTGTGTAGAGAGGCCCTGTCTCTGTGTGCATGTGTGGAGACCAGATGTTACTGGGGAGTCATTTAAAACACTATTGCATATGTCACTATCTTGCCTTGTGCCATAGCTAATGATTTTTGTTAAAACGAAATCTCAGGCACACACATACACATACAAGTCTCATAAAATGTAACTCCTCAGGCAAAGGATGTCAGACTAAACGTGTAATTATACTATTCCAAACTGTAAGAGCTCAAAATTAAAAATCCAACAAACAACATCAGAGCAAGATTTCCTAGATGAACCGCTCTTTAATCCTTCTGTCTCTGTGCCAGTGCTTTGTTGTATAGCATGCCTAACCATTTCCTTTCTGCTTGTATCTTTTTTTATTTCAGGACTCCTCACAAATCCCAGGCTGACTCGACAGCAGAGAAAACAGCAGACAGTGTCTCTTCTAGCACCCCGCTCTGTGTGATCACCAATCGCCCTCTGCCTAGCACTGCCAATGGGGTTACAGCTACTCCTGTACTCTCCATTACTGGAACAGATTCCTCTGTGGAAGCCAGGGAGAAGAGGAGGTATGTTGAGTTACTGATTTCATTTGTGGGGCTCTGCTTTGAGGTACAAGATAAAGGAATGGGCATAAAGTGCTTTTCCCAATTTCAAATACATTTATGAAAATTTATCTTTTTTTTTTGAGATGGAGCCTTGCTCTGTCACCCAACCTGGAGTGCAGTGACACCATCTCGGCTCACTGCAACCTCCTCCTCCTGGGTTCAAGCGATTCTCCTGCCTCAGCCTCCCGAGTAGCTGGGACTACAGGCGTGTGTCACCATGCCCGGCTAATTTTTTTGTCTTTTTAGTAGAGACGGGGTTTCACCATATTAGCCAGGATGGTCTCGATCTCCTGACCTCATGATCCATCTACCTCGGCCTCTCAAAGTGTTGGGATTACAGGGCTGAGCCACTGTGCCCAGCCTGAAAATATATCTTTAAATTATTGTTCTGTCTTTTGCCTCTGAGCAGTCAGTTTTTGGTGACTCAATTATTTATGATTATTTAGCATAGACACTTATGCCGTTATGGATTTAGGCATATCTTTTTTCTGTTTGTCTTGTGATAGAGACAATTGTTAGGCATTATTTCACCATTTTGTAATGGAGAACCTGTGAAGCACAGAGAAGGGTCTTTTGTTTTGTTATGGGTAGTCTGTGTTGACTTCTCTGGCAGCAAAGAAAGGGAGCAGTATGACACAAGGCTTAAAGAAATAGAACTAGGATATAAACTTTTGATTACTTTGAGAAGAATACCAGAAAAAGAAATGAATAGTATGTGATGATATGGTAGAAGAATAGTGACTAGGTATTCTGTAATTTCCTTAGAGAGAAGTTGAGAGAACATTGTGAATTGACATAAAAGATATTTAAGGTAGAAGCTAACAAAAACTTTTTGATTGCCAGCATTAAGAGAAACCTTGGAAAATGTGACCAAGCAAGAATGGGCCATTTTCTCCTACTCGAGGAAGTATTAAAAATAGAATGTACCGCATTTGGGAGGTTCAAATGTACTTAAAGACTAAGGCTATAATTATCCCTTGTTAAGATTAGACCAGGTGAAATCTTATCAAAATTTAGATTTTAGTTTGACTTCATATTTGAATATCCAAAGGAAGGAGCTTTTATATTTGTGTGTATTTAGAGACTGTCTTTTCTCCAATGTATGTTCTTGGCACCTTTGTCAAAAATGAGTTCACTGTAGATGTATGGATTTATTTCCGAGTTCTCTACTCTGTGCTATTGGTCTGTGTGTCTGTTTTTATGTCAGAACTATGCTGTTTTGGTTATAATAGCTTTGTGGTATAATTTGAAGTCAGGTAATGTTATTCCAGTTTTGTTCTTTTTGCTTAGGGTGGCTTTGCTATTCTGGGTCTTTTATAGTTCCATATGAATTTTAGGATTGTTTTTTCTGTTTCTGTGAAGAATAGCATTGATATTTTGATAGGGATTACATTGAATCTGTAGATTGCTTTGGGTAGTATGGACGTTTTAACAATATTGATTCTTCCAGTCCATGAATATGGAATATCTTTATTTGTGTGCTATTTAATTTCTTACACCCATGTTTTATAGTTTTCATTGTAAAGATCTTTTAGTTCTTTGATTAATTCCTAGATATTTTGTTTTATTTGTAACTATTGCAAATGGGTTTACTTTCTTGATTTCTTTTTCAGATTGTTCACTCTTGGCAAATAAAAATGCTACTGACTTTTGTATGTTGATTTTAAATTCTGCAACTTTATTGAATTTTTCAGTTCTAATAGTTTTTTTGGTGGAGTCTTTAGGTTTTTCCAAATATAAGATTGTATATCTGCAAACAAGGATAATTTGACTTCTTCCTTTCCAATTTGGATGTCATGTATTACTCTCTCTCTTTTCTTTTCTTTTTTTTTTTTTTTTTTTAATAGAGATGGGGTCTCACTGTGTTTCCCAAGCTGGTCTCAAACTCCTGGACTCAAGACATTTTCCCACCTCTGCCTTCCGAAATGCTAGAATTACAGGCCTGAGCCACTGTGCCCAACCTATTACTTTCTCTTGTCTGATTGCTCTAAGTAGGACTTCAGCACTATATTGAATAACAGTGGTTGAAAGTGGACATCCTTGTCTTGTTTCAGATCTTAGAGGAAAGGCTTTCTGTTTTTCCCCATTCAGTATGATAATAGCTGTGGGTTTGTCATATATGGCTTTTAGTGTGTTGAAGTATGTTCCTTCTATACCCAGTTTTTTGAGGGTTTTTATCATGAAAGGATGTTGAATTTTATCAAATGCTATTTCAGCATCAATTGAAATGATCATAGGATTCTTATCTTTCATTCTGTCAATATGATATATCATACTGAATGATTTGTGTATCTTTGAACCATCCTTGCATCCCTGGAATAAATCTCACTTGGTCATGATGAATTATCTTTTTAATGTGTTGTTGAACTTGGTTTCCTAGTATTGGCCTGTAGTTTTCTTTTTTTGATGTGCCCTGTCTGATTTGGTATCAAGGTAATGTTGGCCTCATCTGGTGAGTTTGGAAGTATTCCTTCCTTTTCTGTTTTTCAGAATAGTTTGAGTAAGATTGGTACTAATTCTTCTTTAAGTGTTTGGTAAAATTCAGCAGTGAAGCCATCAGGTCCCATGTGAGTGTGTGTATATGTGTAGTAAGTATAAAAGATACAATACAAATTAAACAAGATACAAGATATAATACAAATAGAACTTTTTATGTTTGCTTATTATAATAAGGACAGCTCTAATGTGTCTATTATAAAGACTTTTTTTTATAAAGACACATTTTGAGAAGGAAGTTAAGGAAGATGTTGAGTTAGAAAATAGTGTTTTTCTTCTTTTCTTTTCCTTCCTTCCTTTTTTCTTTTTCTTTTTTCTTTTTTTTTTTTCATTTCTTTACATAAAATGTCAGGAAATTAATTTTTTGGGCTAACAGGTTTCAGAGCCAGTAACTGTCTTTTTAAAATTGGTCTCCAGCCAAGGAAATAGTAATAAGTCAATCTTGAATAGTAAATACTTATATACTTAATAGCTCAAATATAATTTAGATACTATTAGTTTCACCTAGAAACTAAATGCAAAAGTAATCTTTTCATTAGCTGACAAAAACTCTCTTTAAAAAATCTTTCTGAGCTGAGAGAAGTAAAATGAGTTAAACTCATCATTAAGACCTTGATGCCAGAAAGGATGGGGATATCAGGTTATTTATAAGACTGCATTATTAAATACCTTGTTGCATGAACTGTTATTTGGAGAAACTTAGTTTTACTGCCTTCTGGAAATGTTGTAACCTACAATCAATAAGATAGTACCTGTAACAGACCAGATATGTGACTCAAATGGTTAAATCAAAATATTAGTGAATTATGAGTTGAATGTGGTACATCAAATACAGGTCAAGATAAGTGTATTTTAGGAATGGCACAAGATAAGTAAGTAGGGAGATGTTAGATGTAGACTGGTTGGACTCATTCACTGGATATGTTCTAGCATTCATTCATCTTCAAAATACTTATTGAATATTTTAAAGTACCTGTTGCCAGGTGCTGTGAGAAGCCCGGATGATACATCAGTGAACCAGACAAATATGATGTGAGCCCTTGTGAAACAAATATGCTAGTGAAAAAGAAAAATGTAAATAATTGTATTTGTGTAATATATTATAAAGTAGTAGTATGAGTTGTTACAACAGTGTCTTACCGAAGATCTGCCGACAGAAGACTTCCCTTCTTGGCCAGGTATGGTAGCTCACACCTGTAACCTTGGCATTTTGGGAGGCCAAATTGGGAGGATCACTTGAGACCAAGAGCTCAAGACCAGCCTGGGCAACATAGCAAGACCCCATGTCTACAAAAATAAAATTAATGGGGTGGTGGCATACGCTCTCAGCTGCTTGAGAGCCTGAGATGGGAAGGGCTCTTGAGCCCTGGAGTTTGAGGCTACCATGAACTATGATAACACCACTGTACTCCAGCCTCGACCCCAGAGCACAACCCTGTCTCTAAAAAAAAAAAAAAAGATTTCCCTTCTCCTGGAGGATGAAAGAAGGCTCTCATGAAGGTATGATACTGCTCAACCTGAGATCTGCTGGTTAAGTAATAGCTAAGTGAAGAGAAGGGAATGGGCATTCCAAACAAAAGGTCTGGCAATTGAAAAGACACTAAAGTGAAAAGGCACTTGATCTTTTGGAGAAACTGAGAGAAGGCATTGTGACTAAGAGTAGAGAATGAGGGGGAAAGGTCTAGGATGAAGCTTGAGGAGTGGGTAGGAGCTATATACATATATACATATATACAGAGGGAGAGAGAATTCACATACCATACAATTCACTCATTTAAAGTGTACAATGCAGTGGTTTTTAGTATATTCAAAGATATGTGGAACCATCATCACAGTAAATTACAGAACATTTTCATCATCTTAGAGAGAAATCCTGTACCCTGTAGCTATCCAGTCTCCTCATTCCCCCTGGGCTTAAGCAACCACTGATCTACTTTTTGTCTATGGATTTGCTTATTTTGGACATTTTGTATAAATGGGATAAAAATACAGTCTTTTGTGACTGACTTCTTTTACTTAATGTTTTCAAGGTTCATCCATGTGATAGCATGTATCAGTACTGTATTCCTTTACACGGGTGAATAATATTCCATCATATAGATAATGCCACATTTTGTTTGTCCATTCATAAGTCAATGGACACTTGAGTTGTTTCTACCTTTTAGTTATTATGAATAATGTTACCATGAGCATTTGTGAGAAGTTTTTGTGTGGACATATGGTTTCATTTCACTTGATTATATACCTAGGAGTAGAATTTCTGGGTCATATGCCACTAGAAGATTTTAAGCAAAAAGTACCATGACCTGACCTATAGTTTTTAAAGTTCTGGCTTTTAAACTCTGGCTGCAGTATTACATATGAATTGGATGAGGAAAAATAGACAAGAATGGATGTGAGATGACCAGTAAGGAAACCATTGAGGAAGAAAGGCTCATGAGAGAGAACAGTAGCTTGCACTAAGATAATGGTAGAAGAGATAGAGAAAAGTGTGAATGATCTTGGCCAGGCACTGTGACTCGTGTCTGTAATCCCAGCACTTTGGGAGGCTGAGGGAGAGTGGATCACTTGAGGTCAGGAGTTCTAAACCAGCCTGGCCAACACAGTACAATCCCGTCTCTACTAAAAATACAAAAATTAGCCAGGAGTGGTGGCACACGCCTGTAATCCCAGCTACTCGGGAGTCTGAGGCAGTAGAATCACTTGAGCCTGGGAGGTGGAGGTTGCAGTGAGCTCGTCATGCCAGTGCACTCCAGCCTGGGCCACAGAGCAACAATCTGTCTCAAAAAAAAAAAAAAAAGAAAGAAAGAAAGAAATGTGAATGGTTTCAAAATATGTTTAGGAGGATGATTCCAACATGGTAGATGGAACTTCTAAGGCTCCCTTGCCCATTATAAACAGAAATTCATAGTTGAATTCAGAAGAATGATAGGGAACTCTCACATGACAAAAGTGAAGAGTACTCAAAATCCAGAGTTGTTTGAGTGACCCAGGGTTGGTTCAGACCTATATGTAGATCATAAGGTCTGGACGCTCAAGATTTTAATGCCATGTGTGTGTAGAAAGCATGACTTTGGGCCTACTAAGGCTGCGAGCTGTAACTAAGAAACTATATTTCGAGCTAGAAATCTCGAAGGGCTGCCCAGTTCATGAAGAGGGTATTTAGCCCATAACTCAAGGAAGTGGCAAGGAAGGAAATCTATACAAGGATCATGGTAGGGGCAGACAACTCATTTGTGAGAAATTTTCACTATTCATATAGCTTAGAAATCCCAGAAGTCAAGGATTTAATACAGAAACTGTGTCTGTACCCATGAAACTCTGGGGCCCTGGCACAAGTAAATTCCAAACCACTTTGAAGGAACACATCTGCAACCCAGAGTAAAAAACTGTAAACTGTAAAAACAGTTTGAACCAAAGATGAATTCACATAAAACATAAACACTGAAGGTCACCATGAGGGAGAGTTCTGTGATAAACTCATAGATGCAGACTAACATGTAATAAAAGTTTTTAATGCAGAAAGAAACCTCAGACTATATTGGAATAGGTAACAAGAATTACAGTTGACCAGCGGTAGTGAAGATAGACACACGTATAGGAAGAGTTTGGTAAATGAATCAGGAATGGTTTTTAAAGTACAAGATTTTGCAAAATAGTATTATCTATATAGAATCTTGTTTAAATGGGAACCCACATATATAAAGCACCTAACAACCATTTATTGAGAGACTGCCATGTGCCAGGCACAGAGACATTAAGGATACAAGACCAACGAAAACATTTTTTTTGGCCAGGCGCAGTAGCTTACACCTGTTATCCCAGCTCTTTGGGAGGCCGAGGTGGGCGAACTACTTGAGGTCTGGAGTTCAAGACCAGCCTGACCAACATGGCGACACACCTTCTCTACTTAAAAAATACAAAAAATTAGCTTCTAAGGAGGCTGAGGCAGGAGAATCACTTGAACCTGGGACGCAAAGGTTGCAGTGAGCTGAAATTGCATCATTGAACTCCAGTCTGGGCGACAGAGCGAAACTTGGTCTCAAAAAAAAAAAAAAGAAAAAAGAAAAAAAAAGAAAACATTTTTTCTGCCCTTGAGGATATAACTATCATGGGAAGGCAAACAAGTACATCAAATATTATTGTACAATTGTTAAGTGCTGTGGTAAAGATGTGTGTAGATTGCTATGAGAGCATAGAGAAGGGGAATCTCAATTAGATTGAATAGGGTGACAAGGAAGGCCTACCAGAGGAGGTAACTGGAGTTGAATTTTGAAAGGCAACTGTAAGTTAGCTATAAGTAGTAATAGGAGGATGGTATTTGAGAGGAAACATAAGAAATTCAAGAAACAAACAAGTTCAGAATGCCTGAAGCTGGGAGAAGGTGAGGCAAGGTTAGCATTTCTGAAAGTGTCTTTTGTGGAATAGATTTAGACGAAGGAAAAAAAAAAGTATGCTGTGGCCAAATGAAATCGGGAACAATGGATTAAACAAAATTAGATAGGATCACTCAAAAGCCTTCTTAGGGTCATTCCTCTCTGGGGAGTGGGGAGAGTGGAACATGGGAGTGGTTAGGGGATTTGCAGCATTTTCCAAATTTCTGAGTCCATCTAGTAGTTTTGTTTTGTTTTTCAAAGAAACCCAAGACTGGTATTCCACTGGAGAAACTTTGGAAATTGTCCAACTAGAGAGTTAGGCAGGAACCAAATCATGTAGATTTTTGTCTGTACTGTGCTAAGAAATTTGAATTTCTAGTCTTGAAGCTGTGGAATACAATTGAGGGATTTCCCGCAGGGGAATGACTTGATCAAATAAAACATATCATTTAAGCCTTTACAGCATTAAAGCCATTTCATTTCTCTGGCTAGACAAGCATAAACTGAAAGAAAAAAAAATCAGATGTTTTGAAAACAGCTAAATTTTCCTTCTGAAAGAGCATGCTGGATGCTAATTCTCCGCTTGAAGCTGCGGCTTTCTCTGTAATCAGCTCATTGTGGAAGGATTTTGAATCCTACTGGGAAACCTTAATAAAAGTCTGAAGCCTGTGTTCACAGGTCCAATTTCAAACAAGTAGTGAGCATTGGGATAAATGGGGCTTTAAAACTGGCCACAGCTAGACCTGAGTAGTAGAAGGTTCTGTCTCAGAAATAATCTCCATTTGCAGTGTAATTAGAGCACTTCAGTTGGGGAGTGGGTTTTAGCATTAAATTGCACAACTGGCTCTCCTTTTCTGAGAATGTTTTATCTTAAGAGGGAATAAGTGGGTATGTGCATACCAGTTGGCCAGTGATCAGTCTCAGCTTTACACTCTTGTGCTAACAGTTCTTTACGCAGTTTGTTAACTACAGATATGTTGCTAAATGAACAAAGCTAGATTTAAAAGAATACATTATGATATAAAATAGTGATAAACATAGAAAGTTAATATTGGATTTTTGGGTCTATTATGGATACTTTTTATTTTTATTTTTTCTGTATTTTCCAAAGTTCCAAAATGATAAAGGCTTATGTTATGATGGGGCAGAGGGAGCAGGAGGGCATGAAGGAAAATTAATTACAGGGACAACAGTCTTTCTTATAATGTAAGTCTGTGAAGAAGGCCGTGATCATTGACGAGTAAATATAATAGAGATTCAAGGTTTGCAGGATTCTAGATAATTTATGGTTTTGCATACATAACTCGGTGCAGAACTTCTAAAACAGTTTATTCCTTTTGAGAAGGGCATAATCTTGGATTTGTGAAGTTCTTTTTTTTCCCCCCTGAAAAGCTCAAGTGTGCTTGAATGTATTCTCTTTATAAGATGGAAAGGACTAGAACATATGCTCCCTATTTTACAAATGGGAATGCTGAGGCCCTAAGAGGATAGAGTCATTTGCTTAGTATCACATTTTGAGTCAGAGGCATAGTAGAGACTATCACCTAAGCCTTCTTTTCCTTCTTATTGAATTCACTGACCATTTCTTCTATTGAATTTAAGTATTATCCATTCAGAGTAAAGGTTTTGATTCAGGGGACAGTCCACAGCTCAGAATGCAACAGTCTCTATCTTTAGGGCATTCTGATAACTGCCATTCAATCTTTGGATTGCTTGTGAGAACTATAGAAACAAGGTCATCTGATTATAAAGGGACTGATTTGACAGGATAGAAATGGCAAGTGGCAAGCTGTTGGCAGATAGCTCTGCAGAAATACCAGGGCCAGGCAGCAGCTGTCACAATAGTGTAGTGGTTGGGTTCTTTTTCCAAAGCTCTAAGTTTTCCTTAGCAACAAAATGTAAACAATTCCCATTGCTAATATTAGAGTCTAATAGTGTCTGCCTTTGATTCTTTTGTTTCTCCTTTAGCTTTTTCTTTCTCGCCCAACCCTGAATTTTACATTTGTTTATGGTGCTCTTTCTTTTCTTTGTAGAAATGGTTAAAAATAGTTTTTCTCCACAATAAACTAAAATTGTCTCTCCCAAATAGCTCACATTACATATGACTGCTTGGTCAACATACAGTGAGTACTGGCTGAGTCATATATACCACACTTATCGACCTTCTTCAGTTCCTTGGGATCTTTATAAGCTAGGTACTTGTACCTACTAATGTGAAGCTGTCAGCAGATTAATTTGGCATCATCTTTGGAATGTTTAAAATTTAAACCAAGAATTTAAACTCTGAGTTATGGTTTTTAAAAGTCATTTGATTTGTTTCTCTGTGTCCAAGCTAAAGACTGGCAGTTGTCAATTCAAAAAGGTACTCTAGAAAAGAGGTTCCACAAACAACTCCATTCTTTCTCCGTTTTTGTTCTAAAGTGTTTAGTTTCTAAAAGTCTGCAGCCATGCTGCCACTACCAAGTTTTTTCTCTACTGAAAGAAATAAGCTCTCTCTTCCTAAGTATGAATATTGAACAAGAAGAGAGTGAAACGTATGTAGCAGTAGGTACATTTTCACTATATTACCATTCTGGAGGTCTCTGAATTTCTTATAGAATTAGGATTATGCTGTGGGACTTTGAACAATTCTGGAATATAAAGAAAAAAGGCGATTCTTTTAGTGCTGTGGCCCTAATCCTTAGGTAGCAGAATGACAAGAGACTTCACCAGGCTGAATATACCTTACAAACAAACTGCTTTCAGTGTCATATGGCACCTCTATGTAATTTTTTTCAGAATATGTCTCTTTGAAATAGTAGTGATGATATGTTGCTGCCTGAGAGATGAGGCTACCCCTAGGTAACTGTGAATGGCTGGACTTAGTGGGAAATGCACAGGATTGATTTAAGAGTTCAGTTCAAATGGGGCGTGGTGGCTGATACCTGTAATCCCAGCTTCTTGAGAGGCTGAGGCAGGAGGATCACTTGATGCTGGGAGCTCAAGGCCAGCCTGGGCAATATAGTGAGACCCCCATCTCTTTTTAAAAAAAAAAAAAAAAAGGACAGGCGCGGTGGCTCAAGCCTGTAATTCTAGCACTTTGGGAGGCCGAGACAGGCGGATCACGAGGTCAGGAGATCGAGACCATCCTGGCTAACATGGTGAAACCCTGTCTCTACTAAAAAATACAAAAAACTAGCCGGGCGAGGTGGCGGGCGCCTGTAGTCCCAGCTACTCGGGAGGCTGAGGCATGAGAATGGCGTGAACCCGGGAGGCGGAGCTTGCAGTGAGCCAAGATCCGGCCACTGCACTCCAGCCTGGGCGACAGAGCGAGACTCCGTCTCAAAAAAAAAAAAAAAAAAAAAAAAGAGTCCAGTTCAGCCTCTTGTATGTGTGATTTTGGTTAAATAAATCAAGTTCCGTTTCTAACTCTTTCCTCATATGTCAAAAAGGAATAATGCTTACCTTGTTTGTATGTATATGAAGATTAGAAATAATTTACGAGTAACCTAGATTTTCCCAAACCTATCTCATGGAGTTACTGTGAGGATCAAATGAGACAGACTATGTGAACGTGCTTTGCGAACTACAAAACAATTTAGAAATATATATGACAATTATCTATGTCATTACCAGTGAAATGCTTTTTTGACTTTCATTAAGATCCATTCCTAGCTTCTCCAGAGTCAATACATTTGGAAATAAGATCCACCCTAAAATGCTAAATGTTAATACCATTTTAGATTTTAGGTTGTTTTATTTAATTTTTAAACCCTACATGCTATAGGGATTCCATATCTCAAGTTTAGGAGACTTAATTTTTAAATTTAAGCTCACTTGTCCTGCCTCTGATCTCCTTACCAATTATTTATAATGTCATACATTATTTTCTGCAGCCCTAAGGGAAAATCTCCATTGTGGTGCCACGGTAAGTGGCAGCCATACACAGGTACCCTCTTATGCCTTTTTCCCCTCACCAAGCAGTGTCCAGGAATCTAAGCACTTGAACATTTATTTGAGGCAACAGCTAGTGAGCTGAATGTGATAATGGTAGCAGTTGACCCTTGCAGGAAAGTTCGAGCCTGGGCCTCCTATCCCAGTGATATTCTTTATGCTAAAAATGTTAGTAATTCCCTCCCACAGATTCCTTTCCTGCCTAATTTAGTGAGGTCAATTTCTGTTGTTTTGCAAACAAGTACACTCCATACTATGCAGTAGTGGATATTTTTGATACTAGGGTGAGCATGTTTTAAAATTGGTTATAGTGATGATTGCATAAATCTGAATATACTAAAAATCTTTAACTGGTACACCTAATGGGTATGTGAATTATGTCTCAATAAAGCTGTTTAAAAATAACATTAGTACTGTTTATCTCCACCAAACAGTTCTGGGAAGGGCGGCCTGGATGGTGTCTACTAAGAGTTAAAGCAATGAGATGTAGAGCCTTGAATAAAAGAGTCTGTTTTCTTTTTTGCGTATTTCTGTTGCTAAACATGGCTATTGCCAACACCATCTCACTTCATTTTCTAGAGACAAGGGCATTTGTCATGCAGTTTCTCAGCCCACCACTTAACAGTTCAGGAGTGGAAGCTTAAAGTGTTTTCCCCTCCCCCTCAGGACATGTGCATTTAGAAGAAAGGACAAGAGTCCATTTCCTTATGTAGCAGAACCTCTGGTAGTTCTATCCCAATTCCCAGCCACTTCAGAGTGAAGACAGTCACCCAACACCTGCTACTAAAAGCCCTTATCAGTCATGTTTTTGAGGTTAATCTCCTTCTGATAAAGTGGTTCATTTTTCAGAGCTGTGAATATTGGTGACATGTAGGAGGGACCAAAATTTTGAGCCCTCATTCAACCCTCCCTTCTCTTTTATCAGTTGATTTTCCCATGTTAGAAAAGGACAGTTGCTGGTACAATCTCATAAAATGGGCTCCAGTGTTTAGAGAAGGACAGCCAGAGGAGTAACCACCCATTTGTTGAAAATTGGGCTTCTGGGAAAGTTGCTGCACAGGTGTGTGGCAAGGTGTGTCTGAGGTAGCTTGACCTGCTCTCACCTGGAATGATTTGATCTGGCAATAGAGTTCCTTGCCATTCCTGGTTTTATGGAAATCAGAGGCACAGGAAGTTGATCTGGGTGTTCTGGGGAATTGAGACAAGCCTCTGCCATAGTTTATTAGCACTCTGTGTGTTTGGAGGCTAACTCCAGTGTGTTGAGTTGAGACATCAGCAAGTGCTGGACCTGGAATGTCAGAAGAAGCAGGTAAAATTTCTTTGTTTGATAGCTTTAATGTCCTAGATACATGTGTCTTTGGGAAACTGGCTTGGTTGCATACTTTGATTTGGTGGTATGGTTGGGCAAGTGGTAAGAATAAGATATAACCAGTTTGGAACTTCACTAGTGTTTCTTCACATTCCTAATGAATTTAAACATATGCACTAACTTATAAAGATCAGACCCAAAAGATTAGGGTAGCAGAGGACAATTAAGAGTTTCAAGAAGTAGAAACATGCTTCTCTTTTGAAGAAGAAACTGGAATTGGCACTGTTATTCTTAAGTTGGATGGTAAGACACAGGTGATGGTTTATTATTCTTTATATCTTTTTTGTTTACCTTAAATATTATATATGTTTTAAATAAGTAAAACAAAAAGAATTGTTGGATATTTACGCAATTACAGAAAGAAGCTCGTTTACGTAGGTGAAGGGGCAGTTGCAACTTGAATTGGCCTTTGAAATTATAAAATGAAGAGACTAGTTTGACCAGGAATAGGTAAAAGTTGTTTACTTACTACACACTCTACAATCAGATTGAATATTAATGGAAGTTAATGTTTTTCCATGTATATAAGATTCCTAATTGATCTTGTTCAGAGGACCAATTTCTGGACAGAATTCAAACACATGCTGAGTCAGGCAATATAGAAAATCCTACTGATCGTTAGTCATTTTAGTCCTGTAGAGAGAGCACTCACCAAACTCTGAATTCAGCCTACCCAGGACTACACTTTTCTCCCTATTTTTCTTATCGCTTTCTCTCAACTCTTCTTCCTGGTAATTGAGTCACTTTATTCGGGTAGAAAGATTAGGCCTATTTCCTGTAGGTTTTACTTTCATGACCCTCTTTCTTTGTCCATGGGTGACCTTCTTTCTGGAGTGGTTTTTTCTCACCTTCTCTGCTTAACAAAATTGTATTCATACTGTAAGAACTCCTGCAAATTAGAACCCACTGCTGACTACCCTGCTACACCCGAACCCCAGGCTAAAACACTCTTCAGTGTTCTTTTTTTGTAACACTGTTTTAGGATTGGTTTACTAATTAATTAAATGATATGTTGTTGCTTTTCATTACTACATTTTGAGCTTCTTGAGGGTGCTTTTTAATTGGGTTTTCTTCACAGAGCCTAATACATAGTAGATGATGGGTAAATGTTTATTGAATAAAATTATTTCTCAAATGAAAATAAGCCCATGTGTAGTGATCTTCTATGCCCATAGATGGCAGCAGAAGAATGTCTGTTGATCTACTTGAGTGTGAAGGTAGCAAAGACCGTTTTGTGTTTGGATGAGTTTGCAGATGAGCCTTTCTATCCCATTCCATTTAAGTGTTTTAATATAGGGAATGCAGATATTTTTGGTACATGAGGCCGTTTGTGCATTTTCACCCTGGCACTTCTTCACACAAGAGCAACAGGTACAAGATATAAATCTCCTTGGGTTGCAAGACAGGATACCTAGTTTACTCTCCAGCCAAGCCCACAATTTATGCCTTTTCAGGCAAGCCATTTAACTTCTCTTGTTCAGTTTCTTAATCAGCTAATTGGTGGAGTTATGAGATCTATAGGGAATATTATATTATAAAATAATAGCCTTCTAAGTCATCAGTGACTGTCTTAGTTATGTGCTCAATATTGTGTTAAGAACTGTATCATAAAGAAGGGACATGCCCTAGGTGCTCTCATGATCCAAGACATCAAATGTACACATAGTAAGGCATGAATGTATATTAAGGAATAATATATCCTTGAGAGCAAAATTATGTTTAGGTAGGTATATTAAGAGTTCAGAGAAGATAAATGGTATAGGATGAAGTAGCCAGAAGGGGCTTCATGGAGCCAGAGGAGATTGAGTTTGCCTTTAAGCATATGAAGGGTTTAAATGCTGTAAGAGAATTAATGTTTTTGGAAACTTACTATATGCTAAGTACCCTGCTAGATGCATTTAACCTTTGTAACTTTGTCAGATAAGTAATATTCTTTTCTTAATACACATAAGAGAATGCATTAAGGCTCAGCTAGGTTAAGGAATCTGTCCACAGTCACAGAATTTGTAATGAAAAGCCAGAATTCAAAACCAGGTCTTTCGGACTTTGAGGCCCATGCTTCCAAGAAAATGTGTCCAAGGGGTCAGTCTTCATTGGATATTTGTATACCATGAGCTTGGCAATATAAGCACAATGGTTAGAATCTCTTCATATTTATTTGAAAGGGCGGTAGAACTTCTAGGAAATGAGTCTTTGTATAGGGAGATATCACTTCTGAAAGTGAAGCAAATTGAAAACTTGCTAGCCTCTCTGAAATCTAGATGGGAAATAGGGTTTTTTTGTTTTGAGAACCAAATGAGAGGTTGTCTTACGGGTCACCTGGCTGTCCAGGGTTGGCTGAGGTTGCTGAGTATAAGAAACTTATCTTTGGGAGTGTTCCAGAGCCTTGGGCAGGCATATTTCTATTTTAGGACGTATTTTTAAAAATGGAATTGGCTAACAGCAATTACCTGAGGGCTTGTTTCTGATTCTTCTTTAAATTAAACAGTGATTTTTTCTTCCTCTTCCTCAGAGCCTCTTAGATAATACTGGATAGTATACTGACCTAGCTTTTAAATTTATTTTTTCTAAGGAAATCTAGTCTTCTAACCTGATAAAGGGAACTAGAGTATGATTCAGAATCCTTGCCCAGTTGTGCTGAAAATGGCTCATTGATCATTGATGTGTAAATAAAATATAGTAATAGCTCAAGAATCCTTTGAGAACTAAATTTCTTTATAATGAAACTGACAGTGTTTAATAGAACACTTAGCATACAAAATTCATAAACATCAGGAAGCAAAACTGCAAGCTTAGCTCTATCTATGACAAAAATACACCTGCACAATGATTTTATTTGTCCTTGACAGTTGCTTGTTTTTCCATCATAATAGAATTCACCTTTGGCCCTGCACTGCTCTCTAGGGTTACCATATCTCACTCTTCCCTTCACTGTTCATCTTGAAACAGTCTTCCAATTTCACTTTATCCATTTCTTGGCCTTCTATTCACTGTTCAAATATTGAAATAGAAATTCTACCCACCACCCCCCAATCCAGTGGATTTTTTCTGGCAAAGGGCCCTGTAAACTTTCTAATTACAGATTCCTTAGTCACTTCATCTTTTACCTTGAATCCTGGCAATAATTGTAATGTTGACTATTGCCTTCCTAAGTTTTTGTTCTACCATAACCTCTCTGATAGTATTCTTTCCTGGCTCACTTCTACCTTTTCTGATTGCTCCTTCTTTGTGTTCTTTTTAGCCCTTTTTTTTCTGTAAACACCTTAGGTATTGTTCCTTAGGCTTCCTTCTTTTCTCTCCTTAGGACTCTCCCTAGCTGACCTCATCCACTCTGATTGCTGCAGCTAGCACTCAGATCTCTCTCTCTCCAGCTCAGACTTCTTTATCTCGGCTCACTACAAGCTCCGCCTCCCGGGTTCACGCCATTCTGGGGCCTCAACCTCCCCAGCAGCTGGTACTACAGGTGCCCGCCGCCACGCCCTGCTAATTTTTTTGTATTTTTAGTAGTGACGAGGTTTTACCATGTTAGCCAGGATAGTCTCGATCTCCTGACCTCGTGATCCGCCTGCCTCGGCCTCCCAAATTGCTGGGATTACAGGCGTGAGCCACCACACCTGGCCCAGCTCAGACTTCTTTGCAGAAGTTCATTATACTACATGTAAAGGACTTACTTAGGACAGTGCCTGACTTCATGTAGGCACTCCATAACAATAGCCATTTCTGGTTGTTACTTTATCTCCTTATTTCTTATTTCCTTTTCCCTTTATCTATCTATTTAAAGTATTATTATAGGCATGTATTTCTGTAAGGGTTCTCAAGTCCTTTTTAGAAAGAGAGAATAAGCAAACAGGTAAACCAAATCTTTCTTTCCTCTAGCCTTAAAAAGGCAAGAGAAAGTCTCTGTTCTCACTTTCTTTTAGAAATCTCTTTGCTAATGGTCTTACATGTCACCCAGCTGAGAACTTGGAAATCAAACTAGAAGGCTTTTCATTCTTTACTTCTCATATTTAGTCTGTCACCAAGTCCTGTCTTTCATTCTCCTTCAGAATCCTTCAATTCCATCCTCTCCTCTCTCTGTTAACTCAGGCCCTCCTAACTGGAACCCTTGGCCTTCCTCTCCCCTGCCCCACCCCACCATTCCACCATCTGCAGTGCAGCATTAGTGATCTTTCTAATATGCAAATCTCATCCAGTCACTCTCTCCTGCTTAAAATCTGAGAATGGTCCTGCAAGCAATGTTGTCTTCCCTTGTTTTCTAGAAAGTCTCTTATTCTCTTTAGATTCTGCCCAGATCACCCCCCTGCAGCATTTTATTCCTGATACTCCTCAGATTTCCTCTCCAGAGCTATCTCTTTGTGGCATTTTTTTGTCTTAAATTTTAATTATCAGCACTTAGTATGTCCAACTTCCTTACAAGATCTTGCTTCAGAACAGACATTCATTTTCATATGTAGTATCTGGAACAGGTAAAGAAGTGGTGACTGGGCACAGTGGTTCATGCCTGTAATCCCAGCACTTTGGGAGGCTGAGGCGGGCGGATCACCTGAGGTCAGGAGTTTGAGACTAGCCTGGCCAACATGGTTAAACCCTATCTCTACTAAAAGTACAAAAAGTTAGCCAAGCATGGTGATGCTCGCCTGTAGTCCTAGCTACTTGGGAGGCTGAGTCATTTGAAGCCAGGAGGCGGAGATTGCAGTAAGCTAAAATCGCATCATTGCACTCCAGCCTGGGTGACAGAGTGAGACTCTGTCTCAAAAAAAAGAAAAGAAAGGTAAAGTGGGAAAATGATTGAATAGAATGAACAAAATAAGTGCATGAACCAATACACTATTGACCAGACTTTTAAAATGGTAAATAAATATGTAGGAAATTAGGGTCAACCCTAAAACAAAACTGAATAGCTCAGATTCTGAGTTTTATCCATAACGTTAATTCAGTTCAATAATTGTTTTAGAGTACCTAATAAAGAGTAGGCACAATGCTAAATTATAATGATGTAATGATAAAGAGTAGTCCTTACCTTCCTAGAACTTCGAGAATGGTGGTTAGTTGTGGGTAGAATAGCACTTTTTTTGTTATAATCTACAGTTTAGTATAGTGGCCAACATCTGACTTAATGAGCTAAGACAGTTGTTGGTTTACATATTACTTTCTAGTGTGAGAAAAAGTCAATGTGTTTCTTCTACAGTGAGTTTTAAAAATAACTATTGGGTACTAGGCTTAGTACCTGGGTGATGAAATATAATAATCTGTACAACAAACTCTGTGACATGAGTTTACCTGTGTAACAAACCTGCAGCACATGTACCCTTGAACCTAAAATAAAAGTTAAAAAAAATTTTCCTTAGGCTAGGACTGGGGTGACTACCGAGTAGCATGAGTGAGGTTTGGAGGGTGACAGAATTGTTCTGTATCTTGATTATGGTGATGGTTATGAGACTTTATGCCTTTGTAAAAACTCACAGACCTATATGCTAAAAAGGGCAAATTTTACCGTATATAGACTTACCTCAGGAAACCTGACTCAAAAAAGAAAAAAAAAAAAAAAATGCCACTGAGTCTTAAAGGAATTTGATTCATCTGCAAAGTAGGGTAATTGGAAAGTGAAAATAATAGACTTATTTTGGAGGCTTTCTCTGAAGATAAATCTAATTTAGGTCTATTAGGGAGTTCTTTCTTTCTAGATCCTTTCGTTCATAATCTGAGCTAATGGAAAGTTCAGAAATCCCTGAAATTGCTAGCCAAATTTTGTGTATACGTAAGTGCTTTTTTAGGGGTAGGAGATTACATTTCTTATCTGATTGTTAAAGATGGGTTAGATTTCAATAAAGGTTAAGAACCGCAGGTCTAAGAGCTTTTCTGCTTCCCCAGGTACCCCCTTTTTCCCTACTGGAGGCCATCCTAGTGATTACAGGAGCTGGAGACCAATTTCTAGGAGTTGGTGAGAGTAGAAGAGTCTGTGAATCTACTGGTCGTAATACAGAGAGTCCATGTATGCTAACACAGGTCTTTCCTGATTGCCTACTTACACAAGTTAGAACTCCTTTTTCTACCACTTCTGACCTCTTTTCTCTCTCTTTGCCCCCTATGGCTGACCAGTTATTTTCTGGCATATTTAACTTCCTTTAGTATTTAGCATATACTGAGGAGTACCTGTGCTTTCTGTATCACTATAAACTATGGTAATAAAAAAAGTGTGAAATACAAATACATCTCTTTTATGTATATCTTACTGTTTGGAACAGTCCTTTAAATATTAATGATCATTTTTCAAAGTTAAAAGTTTCTAACCTTAACTTTTAAAAAATTTACAAAATTTTCCACAATAACTGTATTTTAAATAGAAAATAAAAATTGCACATATTCTCACCATCAGCAGTATCACTGCTAACATCTTTATATATTTTATTTATTTTGAGATCATGCTGTATACAGTTTTTTCTTTTAAAAAATTATTGGCCAGGTGCGGTGGCTTATGCCTATAATACTAGCACTTTGGGAGGCAGAGGTGGGAGGATCACTTGCACTCAGGAGTTCAAGACCAGCCTGGGCAGCATAGTGAGACCTCATCTCTACAGAGAATTATAAAGAAAAAAAAACTAGCCAGGCGTGGTAGCCTGTGCCTGTAATCCCAGCTACTCAAGTGACTGATGTGGGAGGATCACTTGAGCCCAGGAGGTCGAGGCTGTAGTGAGCTATGATCGTGCCAGCTGTACTCCAGCCTGGGTGACAGAGCAAGACCTCATCTCAAAAAACAAACAAAAAAAATGAAAACAAAAAGTTATTAAATATTACAAACACCCAATCTATCCATCTTCTGGTCTGATCAAATCCCAATATTTCGCCATATTTGCTTCCGTTATTAAGAATAAAATATAGTTAAGCCCCTGTGTATCTCTCCTCAGTCTCATCCTTTGATTCTCTCCCTAAAATTAATCACTATCCTGAATTTGCTATTTATCATTCTCAAATTTTTATCCCTATTATTCATTTGCATACTTATATAATCTTTTACATATTTTAATACTTTATATAAATGGTATAATCAGCACACATCATTCTGAAACTTGCTTTTGTCACTTAGCATTCTGTTTGTTCATTCTAAATGCTTATTTTAATCCATTGTATAATTATACCACAGTTTGTTTTTGTTTTTTTCCTGTGCTGATGGACATTCAGGTATTTAGATCTTTTTTTTTTTCTTCCCCTAATACTAATGATGCTGCTGTTTACATTCTTGTTCATGTTTCTTGACACAAACATGCAAGAGTTTCTCAACAGTATTTATTTCCAAATGGAATTTCCAGGTCTATAGGATAAGTGCATCTTCATTGGAGCATGATTGCTCTCCTGTTTACTCTCACCAGCAATGTACATGATTTTCTAATTCTTTATAGCTAGGTTAGACTTGAAATTTTTTTTTTTTTTTTTGCTGCTGCTTTTTTGGTAATCTAAGGAAGATAAAATCATTTCTCATTTTAATTTGCATTTTGTTTTTATTACTAGTGAAACAACATTTCCTTTTATGTTTATATGCTTTCTGGTTTCCTTTTTTGTGAATTTCCTGATTATGTATTTTGTTGATTTTGTTGTTGTCATTAGGTTGGTTCTTTTTTAAAAAATGGGTAAAAGTTTTTTTATATATTCCAGATATGAATATTTTGGAACTTATGTATATGTAGTACTTTTTAGTTTGTCTTTTAATGTCTATAATATTTTATCACATGAATGTTCTTTAATTTATTTAACCATTCCCCTTATTGTTTGATATATAGGTTATTTCCATATACATTTTGTATGTTTAATTTCTTGGGCTATCTTGTTAAAGAAAAATAAGTGGTGGTGCTGAATTTGTCTTGGTCTGCTTTGCAGTAAATGATAAATATTTGAGACAGTTGGCCTGGTACAGCTGATGTGTATGAAATAAAGCAGCACTCACTGGCCTTGTTGGTGCTTGAATCTGCCATTCTTACCATTAGTAACACTTGTTCTGACCAGGAACTAACTGTAGAGTGACCTACATAAGTAAAACATTGTTATTGTGAAATTGGTTTTGGCACTTGAGGCTGATGTGTTTTTAATGAAACAAATATTCAGATGGAAAAGAATTAAAGATGATATAGTAGTTATCTAAGGTCGGTCACAGAAACACTAGACTCACACTTTCTCTAAAGCAAAAGGACTTCTCTGAGCCATAGCTTGGTGATATATAACTTAAGAGTCTAGAGCAGGGATCAGCAAACATTTTCTGCAAAGGACCAGATAGTAAATATTTTAGACTTTTCAAGCCACATTGCTTCTGTTGCAGCTGCTCCCTTCTGCTGGCGTAGCACAGCAAGCAGTAGTCATACAGCCTTGCCCATTCATTTATGTGTTGTCAATAACTGCTTTGGCCTCACAACAGAGCTGTTGAGTAGGCCTGCAAAACCTAAAAGATTTACTGTTTGACCCTTTACAGACAAAATTTGCTGACTTCAACCTCTGCAAACTCAGCACTCTTGACATTTGGGGCCAGTTAATTATAGGTCTCAATTCAAGAAATGCTTAGTTTGGCTGAGGGAAATTCTTTCTTAAAAAATTCTTAATGGAATTGTAGCTTTGATTCCTTGCTTAAACGTCAGCTCTGATCTCAGTGTTAAATTAGAGAGGCCAAAAATGACACATGAGCATTTGAATGCAGTTGTCCTAAACTGTGAAAGCAGATCGTATTTTGATATGTGACACATATTAGATCTAGAAATCTTCCTGATCTGTAGCTAGCTTATCAAATTGAGTGGTATGTACACTCTTTCTCTATCTAGGTTTAACCCATTTATAGCAGATATGAAATTTGTTCCGGCATTTCTGTGTGTCAGGTGTTCCTTTTTTATCTATCTCTTCACAGCTGTTGGCATTTGCCAGCTGGCTATGCCTGATCCTCAAGTGAGGCAGTATTTACAGCTCACGTGGATGGATGCAGCAACTAGGGTAGCTCAAGGGCAGATGAAATAGGATCCAGAATGAGAATGCTGCATCTCTCTTTGCTCTGTCTTCTTTCACATGAGGAAGAATTTCTCTTTCTCCCCTCCCTGTCAGATGAGAAGTGGTATTGATTGGTTTGGTACAGTGTATAAAACATGCATCTAATGGAATGTTATTTTGGGAACTATTAGCAGCATTGGCTCTGCCGAGGCCCAAGATTTTGCCTTCTTTCCGTTTTCTCCTCCCCTTCCTTCTCCTCCTCCTTAGTAGCAGCTCCTTAGCAAATTACAAGCTTTGCCTCTGGCTTGCTGTATAGCAGTGGCAGTGCAAGCCTTTTCCAGTTTCCAAGGGAGACCGGGTGCTGAGACTGCAGTCTTTCCCAGCAGCCACTTACCTTTCTTGCTATTCGTTTCCACGCGTCTCTTGACCTTCGTTCTGCTATGCAGGCCTGCTCGAGGAGGTAACAGCCTGTTTTCTTGGAGCTCTCTTTGTCAAAGGGGACAGAGGGAAAGTAGGGTGGTACAGGGTAAGGCATACAGAGACAGCAGAGTATAAATGCTGTAATTGGGAAAAAGTAGCTCTAAAGTGTGCTGTATCTGTGAGCTTGTTCCTATCTGCTATATCTATAGAACTGTTTGTAAAGGTAGGAACCCCAACACTATATCGTACTACTTAAAGTACCACATATAAAAATGTAAGATTACTGTAATACTGCCTCCAGGAAGCATAGGAGAAAAATGAGAACTTTGAGAAGAAAATGGAATCAATTGCTTTTAAACTTAGCTGACTAACAAATTGCTTTTTTTTTTTTTTTTTTTGAGAGACAGAGTCCCACTCTGTTGCCCAGGATGGAGTGCAGTGGCGCGATCTCACTGCAACCTCTGCCTCCCAGGTTCAAGTGATTCTCGTGCCTCAACCTCCCCAGTAGCTAGGATTACAGGTGTAGGCCACTATGCAATTTTTTCTATTTTTAGTAGAGACAGAGTTTCACTGTGTTGGCCAGGATGATCTCGAACTCCTGGTCTCGGGTAATCCACCCACCTCGGCCTCCTAAAATGCTGTAATTATAGGCATGAGCCACTGCGACCAGCCACAAATTGCATTCTTGATGAAATTTTGTTAAGTTTATGTTTTATGAGTTGGATCTGGCTTTCAGGTTTGAGGAGAGGGCTTGGTAATATTGTCTTTTAATTGGGTTATTAGGACTTCTAGAGCTGTGATGTGCAGTATGGTAATCAGTAGCCATGTGTGACTACTCAAATTTAAATAATTAAAATTAAATTTAAAATTTAGTTCCTCTTTTAAGTGCTCAGTGACCACATGTGACTAGTGGCAACCATATTGGGCTGTGCAGGTATACAACATTTCCATTATCACACAAAGTTCTGTTGGACAGTACTAAAGAAGGTAACCTATGAAATATAAAAAATTTCGTATTTGGCCAGACTGAGGAATAGACATTTTAGTGAGGAGACTTAGAGGCTGTTTGTTCAGAATCAGCATAAATATGGATTCACCATGGTTTAAAGCTAAATGAGGTCTTTAAAATTTTAGATTTACCCCTTTATTTTACAGATGAAGAAACTAGAGTTCCAAGAGATTAAGTGATTCTCTTAAGATCAAACAAGTAATTAACGACAGAACTAAAACTAGAACCCAGGTACTTGTTCTTTCTATTGTACCATAGTATTAGCCTCCCCTTCCCAATTAGGAACAGCAAGGAAAATTTGAACTAAAATTTACCTCATAGGGTCCTAGCAACTGTAGAGTCAACTGCATCCTCCAAAGAAGAATTTATCCCTAATATTTTTAACGTTTGTAGTTTGTTCATGGCAGTCTTATAGCATGTTGATGGAAATTTCTAGAAATGTAAAAATCATACTTTCCCAAGAATGGAGTGTTGATTATGACAGACTTTTGGGAAATGTCAGGGGATGCTAGGAGAAGTTTACTGCAAGACATTGTTATCCATTAGTTCCCAATATTGCAGGATTTGGAAGAAGAAATGTCTTGCTACATAAATCTACATAGCTAGAATACCATGGTACTGAGTGGAGAAAACAGTGTTCATTGTGGTGCAATATAAGAAAAGCTATACCCGAAGAAGGAGAACATGGTTAAAATCCCTTTAGGTATATAACATTGTTACCTTGGGTGTTTTAGCATCTCCTTAGGCCTTTGTTGACTCGTCTGTAAAATAGGAATACATTTTTTGTGTCTACCTGAAGTCTTAAAATTAGATCAAATGACGTCTTGAAGTCACAAAGTCTGTAGGCATAGGTCTGTGATTCCCATTATCTCCCTAAGTCTGCCCTCCTGCCCCCGCCCCCAGTAGCTATCCATATATACTTCCATGTTGATATCAAAGAAGGTTTTTTTGGGATCTCTGAAAAACTTTTGTTGATGTGATCTTATATTAATACACACATATTGGCTGCGCATGGTGGCTCATGCCTGTAATCGTAGCACTTTGAGAGGCTGAGCCGGGCAGATCACCTGAGGTCAGGAGTTCGAGACCAGTCTCGCCAACATGGTGAAACTCTGTCTTCTCTACTAAAAAATGCAAAAATTAGCTGAGTATGGTGGCATGCGCCTGTAGTCCCAGCTACTAGGGAGGCTGAGGTGGGAGGATTGCTTGAACCCAGGAGGTGGAGGTTGCGTTGAGCCCGAGATCGTGCCATTGCACTCCAGCTTGGGCAACAGAGTGAGACTCTGTCTCAAAAAAAAAAAAAAAAAAAGGATATAGTTCAATGAATGATAAACTATCTTGTAAGACCATTAGATATTCTGTAATTAATGACCACAGCATCCTCAGTTGGTCAGTATTAGACATATACTATAAAATATTTATATAGTATGTCTTTAACAATGTTTTTATATATTATAAGCTATATAATATATAAATATAGTAAATTTCTATGGTTGAGCTGTGGTGGCTTACCCTGTAATCCCATCACTTTGGGAGGCTGAGGCAGGGGGATCACTTGAGGTCAGGAGTTTGACATCAGCCTGGCCAACATGGTGGAAACCCCATCTCTACTAAAAATACCAAAATTATCTGGGCCTGGTGGCACATGCCTGTAGTCCCAGCTACTCGGGAGGCTGAGGCAGGAGAATCACTTGAACCTGGGAGGCAGAGGTTGCAGTGAGCTGAGATCATGCTGTTGCACTCCAGCCTGGGTGACATAGCAAGACTCTGTCTCAAAAAAAAAAAAAATTTTTTTTTTTAATAAGATATATACTATAAGAGACATCTATAAAAGCTATATACTCAACTTAGTTCCTTTCCTGTTTGGAGTGAACATATTTAAATACCATTCTCTCCTCAACAGATTTGAGGTATAGAACTCTAAAGCTACTTCAAAACCCAATTTCCTTCTGGATTCCAGACAAAATTTGTTATCATTCTAGAGAAAGCAGCGTTGTTCTGTCCTTGGAAATTATGGTTATTTCTTTTTCATTCTTCTACTTGGAGTAGTTTTATTTTACTTAGATGACCCTATGAACCTTCATGGAGAATATTTCAAGAGAATTAAGACCTCTTCCAAATGAGTTAGCCATACCTGGTAAAAATAATTAAGGGGAACTCTTTGATTAAGATGTGATGAATATTGTAGCACACCTATCCTTTCTTTATTTTCCAAGTTATTACTGATGAGCTTTAATATGACAAAGAAAATAATGTAGTAGTAAGAGTGTTGGTAGTGATGATAGTAGTTCTGGTCATGGTAGTAGCAGCAAACGTGTGCCAGGTTCTATTCTAAGTGCCTTACATGGGTTTGCATTTAATCTTCACAATTCTATTAATATATCTGTGTATATCTATTACAACTGCTCATATCTTCATTGTATAAGAAACTTAGGTGTAGAGTGCTTAAATAATTTATCCACAGTCACCTACCAAGTATGTTGAGAAGCCATGGTACAAACAGGCAGTATGATTTTTATGCCAGGGTACTTTATCACTACACTATACCTGTCAAAAAGTAGTTTAGGTCTTTTATTATTTATTGTGACTTTTAAAATATTCACTGGTGATTTGCTGGATGTTTTGTACAACTTCCTTTTTCTCTTTTTTTTTTTTGAGACAGGCTCTTACTCTGTCACCCTGGGTTAGAGTGCAGTGGTGTAATCATGGATTACTGCAGCCTTGACTTCCTGGGCTCAAGCAATTCTCCCAAAACAACTTCTTGAGACAGAATTTGCCCATTTATAGTGTGTGAAGGGGCAGTATAAACTTTAGAGGCAAAGTACAAAGTATATCTGTGAAGTCATGCTTAATTCTCTGTAATCAATTATTTGAATGCCACTGATTGGGTAATCTCAATATCATAACAAATACAAATAAAAATTATTCCTGCCCTCTAGGAAACATAGTAGGTAGAGATAGTAATAAAAGGACTTTGGCATCTGAATTCCTTCCCATGCTACTAGACTGCGAGTGTTAGCCTAGTTTTATCTGGATGCCAGAAGGTGAGGGGACAGATAAGAAGCCATGGCTTCCATTATTTTTATTTCTGTTTTGTGAGACTATATCTGTCTTTGCATGGCGATGAAGAATCCTGTAGCATTCAGATTCATGGATGGCTGCAATGCTTCTCAGAAAAATCAAGGAGTGTGGAGTGTGGGCTTGCTGTACATAGGGGTCAGCAATATTTTTCTACAAAGGGCCACACAGTGATTATTTTGGCCTTTGCAGGCCATGTTGTCTCTGTTGCAGTTACTAAACTCTGCTCTGTGATTGCAATAAAACTCTATTTACAAAAATGTTGCAGGCTAGATTTGGCCCAAGATCATAGTTTGCTGACCACTGGTCTAGATTTTAGAAAGTGTTATAGAAGGACCTAGTCTCTACTGAAAATGTAGTATGTCCTCAACGTAGTTATAAGTTAGGCACGTTACTTCCATGATCCTTGGAGTGTCCATCTGAGATAAAGAAAAATTAATGAAAATGTTCCTTCAAAAACATTTACAGTTCAAGTACTGGAATTTATGGGTTTTGTTTTTATATATTTTTTCTTAAATAGTAAAACTCTCATATATTGACACAGGTTACAGAATAATATGTGTGATATTCATAGTATATAGTTTTTTTATAGTTTTATAGTTTATAAAAAACTATATCTAGTTTGTATAGTATATACATACAATCTGGACTTATATGCAATAAAATAAAAATGGGATTATCTCCATGTGGTAGAATTTTAGTTGATTTTTGTTTTCATATTTTTGTCTGTTTCTTACCCCTGGGAAAAAGTGTGATTTCACATGTGTGATTTCAAATATTTAAGATTCCAAGTCAGGTAAAATCCTCCTGATCTTACCTACCAGGTTTTTACGGGATATTTCTCTCATTTAAAAAAGACTCTAGAGTAGGCAGTAGGATAAGGGAGTTTGAACCCTTTTTCTTTCACTGTGCCTTCTATCCTATATGCAAAGAAGAGATAAAGGTCAAGAATTCAGTATAATAGTGATACTGTATGTTTTACAGGTAGTAATAACATGTAAGTAGGTTTGCTGGTAATCCAGACAGAACTTCATGGGAAGTTAGTTCTCACCAATTCCAATATCTGGACTACAGCTTTAGTTTTGGGACTTAATTTTTTTAGTTCACTCAGAGGAGAGGAATTTATTAAGGAAATACTCAAACCTACTTAGACTATAGTATATTAACACATGTATTGGAATTCCAATTTACTAATTTATATTGAGGGAAAAAATATGAGTATTAAAAACATTTTCTGGTTGGGGACTTCTGCTTCAGTCTGTGGCATATTTTGTTTTATGTAAAATCTGCCACTGAGAATAACTTGAAAAAACTGGATAAATATAAGAAAAAAGTTTTTGAAGGTACTTGAGAGTTATGAAGCAAGTGAGAACTTGAGAGATCAAGATCCTGGAGAGAAGGAAACTTTAAAAGGGTAAACCCAACATTTGGCTCTACTTTTCCCCTTGAGGTATTTGCTGATTAGTAAAGTAGTGGCTATAAACCTGAGAAACTAAACAAGATTTTGGTAATCTCATGGGACTCGGGGAACGATCGGAGTTCAGAAAAAGAGCCCAGCAGATACCCCAGACTTTGACTTAGAACCACTGAAGGGCTACATTCTAAGGGCTTACCAGAAATAGACCAGCCCTTGAAAAGACTGAAGCCTAGCTTCCAATCAGCTGAGTCTCAAAGTGGATTAAGGTACTTCGCCTTAGTCTCCTGGTTCTTAAAGTGTGGTGCCCAGACCAGCAGTATCATCTGAACTAATTAGAAATGCAAATTCTCAGACCCCTACACCAGACCTGCTTAATCAGGACTTCTGGTGGTGTGGTACTCAGAAATTTGTATTGCATAAGCCCTCAAAGTGGTTCTGATACAAGTGAAAGTTTAAGAACCACTTCCTTAGCCTCACTGCCAGGGGGAAAGAATATCCTCTCTGAAGGGTAGCAACAACAGAGTCATGAGTTATCACTTGCTACTTTTTTTTTTTTATTAAATATGCCTGATGTTAATTTAAAAATTAGCATACATACCAAGAAATAAGAGTTACCAAAAGACCAAAAGAAAAACAGACAATAGGAACAGGTCCGGATACTGATATTATCAGACATGGACTTTAAAATAATTGTGATTAATATGTTCCAGAAAATAGATAAGAAGTGCAGGTTTTCACCAGAGAACTGCAATCTATTAAAAACAATCAACTGGAAATTCTAGAAACACTGAAATCAAGAAACTCAGTTGGTGAGTTTGCAGTAGTAGACCAGCTAAAGAAATGATTAGTGAACTGAAAGATTGGACAGTAGGAAATATCTAGAATGAAGCACAGAGAGATAAAAGGATGGAAAATACAGAAAAAGCATGATAAATCAGTAGAACATGGCCAGTAAGCTCTAACGTAAGTGTTTGGAGTCCTAAAAGAAGACAGGAACTAGCTTCATTTTTCACAGAACACTGTTTTTACTTCAAAGCGTTACTGATGGTCAAACAATGGTTATTCACACCTGAGTAATTTGGCAGACATTTTCTTGAAAATAAAGTCAACCGGTTGAGTATTTGTTGCCAATTAAAAATTTAAACTTTCAAGCAGAAATTAGAATTTTAGAAAACTTTTATGCCACCATGAGTAATATTATTGACAGCTTCCCAATATTTGAAGACTGTTCTAAGATCAAAGGTGATATTAAATAATTTATTTTTACTATTATTATATAATGTAGTATGTCAATACTGGGAAGATCTGCTTAATGCAGCAATATTTTACAAATGCACCAATATTTTATAAATGACTAATGAAGATATGTTACAAAATCATGCATGACTAAGAAGATTCTTTGAAAGTACAGATAGACCAAAGGATTTCAATGTAACAGAATATGAAAAATCTATTAATATGTTTTAGAGCAGTGTTCCCCAACCTTTTTGGCAATAGGGACTGGTTTCATGGAAGACAATTTTTCCACAGACTGGTGGAAGCGTTAGGTGTCGGGAATGGTGATGGTTTTGGGACAAAACTGTTCTACTGCAGATCATCAGGCATTAGTTAGATTCTCATAAGGCATGCACAACCTAGATTCCTGGCACGGGCAGATCACAATAGGGTTCACGTCCCTGTGAGAATCTAATGCCACGGCTGATCTGACAGGGGACAGAGCTCAGGCATTAATGCTCACTCGCTCACCTCCTGCTGTACAGCGTGGTTCCTAACAGGCCATGGATCGGTACTGGTCTGCGGCCCAGGGGTTGGGGACCCCTGTTTTATAGTGCACATTGTAACTAACCACCACTTGTGTTGGTGTATCATCAAAGAAAAATATCTCCCAATTATCTGAGAAAGCTATCACAATACTGCTCGCTTTTCCAACTATTTGTGTAAGACTAGATATTCTTTATATATTTTAACCAAAACAGTATATTGACTGCATAAAGAGGATCCCAATGTCTTCTATTAAGCCAACACTGAAGAAATTTATAAAAATGTAAAACAATGCCACTCTTATAATTTTTTGTTTTGGAAGATATAGTTTTTTAAATAAAAAATAATATTGATGTTAAAATGTATTAGGGCTATTATTTTCATTTTTATTTTTAAATTTATTTGACATATAACTACATATTTATGGAAGTACAGTTTGATGTTTTGATACATAGCTATGTTGTATAATGATCTAATCAGAGTAGTTAGTATATTCATCATCCATGCATTTATCATCTTCTCGTGGTAAGAACATTCAAGCCGGGCGCGGTGGCTCAAGCCTGTAATCCCAGCACTTTGGGAGGCCGAGACGGGCGGATCACGAGGTCAGGAGATCGAGACCATCCTGGCTAACACGGTGAAACCCCGTCTCTACTAAGAAATACAAAAAAACTAGCCGGGCGGGCGAGGTGGCAGGTGCCTGTAGTCCCAGCTACTCGGGAGGCTGAGGCAGGAGAATGGCGTAAACCCGGGAGGCGGAGCTTGCAGTGAGCTGAGATCCGGCCACTGCACTCCAGCCTGGACGATGAAGCGAGACTCTGTCTCAAAAAAAAAAAAAAAAAAATTCAAAAGCATCTATTTTACCTATTTTGTAATATACAATATTTTGCTGTTAACCGTAGTCACTTTACTGTGCAATAGAACGTCAGAATTTATTCCTCCTAATTATAACTTTGAACCATGAACCAACCTCTCCCCATCCTTCTCTCACCTCTTCCCTCCCCAGTCTCTGGTAACCACTGTTCTACTCTGATTTTATGATATCAACTCCCCCCACCTTTTTTTAGATTGCACATGTTAGTGAGGTCATGTGGTATTTTTTTTTCTGTGTCTGGCCTATTTCACTTAACCTGATATTCTCCAGATTCATCCATGTTGTTGCAAATGACGAAATTTTATTCTTTTTTCTTAATGGATGGATACTGTTCCATTCGGGATATACACATTTTCTTTACACATTCTTCCATTTTTGAGGACTTGATTCCATATTTTTGTTAATGTAAATAGTGCTGCCATAAACATGGTAGTGCAGATAACTCTTCAATATACTAATTTCCTTTCCTTTGGATGTATACACAGTAGCAGAATTGTTGAATCATATGGTAGTTCTATTTTTAAGTTTTAAAGGAACCTCCATACTGTTTTCCACAATGACTGTACTAGCTTATAGTCCCACCAACTTGTGTAAGTGTTCGCTTTTCTTCACATTCCTGCCAAAACTGGTTTTCTTTTGTCTTTTTGATAATAGTCATTCCAAATGGTGTGAAATGGTACCTCATTGTGGTTTTGATTTTTATTTCTCTGATGGTTTGTGATGTTGACCATTTTTTCTTATACTCATTAGCCATTTGTATGACTTCTTTTGAGAAGTAAATGTCTATTAAGGTCTTTTGCCCATTTTTAAAATCAGGTTTTTGTTTTTTTGTTTTGTTTGCTGCTGAGTTCCTTATATATTCTGGATATTAACTCCTTGTCAGATGTATAGTTTGCAAATTTTCTTTCCCATCCTTTAGGTTGTCTGTTTACTCTGTTTAATACTTTCCTTTGCTATGCAAAAGCTTTTTAGTTTGTTGCAATCTCATTTGTCTATTTTTGCTTTTGTTTCCTATGCTTTTGAGGTCTTATTTAAAATATCCTAGTTTAGCCCAATGTCATGAAGCATTTCTCCTATGTTATCTTCTAGTAGTTCCATAGTTTTGGGTTTCCATGTTAAGTCTTTAATCTACTTTGAATTGATTCCTGTATGTGGTGAGAGGTAGGGATTTAGTCTCATTCTTCTGCATGTGGATGTCCCACTTTCCCAGCAGCATTTATTGAAGAAACAGTTTCTCCCCTAATGTGTGTTCTTGGCACCTTTGTCAAAAATCAGTTGACTTTAGGTGTGTGAATTTATTTCTGGGCTTCCTATTCTGTTCCATTGGTCTATGTGTCTGTTTTTATGCCAGTACCATTCTGTTTTTGTTATTATACATTTGTAGTATATTTTTAAGTCATGTAGTGTGATGCCTCCAGCTTTCCACTCAGAATTGCTTTGGCTATTCATTTTTTTTCTGGTTCATATGAATTTTAGGATTTTGTTTTATTTCTGTGAAGACACCATTTGTGTGTGTGGGGGGGGGGGGGTTTTTTTGTTTTGTTTTGTTTTGTTTTGTTTTGTTTTTTTTAATGGAGTCTTGCTGTGTCGCCCAGGCAAGAATGCAGTGGTGCAATCTTGGCTAAGATGTTAACAAGAAATTACAAAAGATAGAGAACAAGAAAGATAAATCTATAGAAGAGCTTCTAAGAGAAGCCCAAAAAGTATATGTAAAAAGAGAGAAGGACTGACAGAGGGAACAGAAGAAGTCTGTGCCCAAAATCCCAGTGAGTAGTTTGGCAGGAACTACAGTTACAGAACAGGTGACTCAGGATAACTCAGGTCAGAGCAGGTGATCAGGAGTGACTCAGGACAGAGCAGATGATAGAGGCTAGGAGGGGATTGTTTACTGAAGCTAGAGGCAAGGGGCAAAGAGAACTAGGAAGTTAAGCTTTAAAATGGAGAACAGAGAATAAGAGAGCTGAATATACTGACATACTGATTCTTTGAAGAGAAACTTGGAGTTCACTACATTTAACACCTACTGTTATTGTATTGCAGTCTCTTTCTCCCTTTACCTCTAATAATACTTGCTTTATATATCTGGGCATGCTGATCTTGGATGGATGGATGTATTTATAGTTTTTATATCCTCTTGTTTATACCCTTTATCAATGTCTAATGACCTTCTTTGTCTTCTTTTACAGTTTTTGACTTAAAGTCTATTTTATCCGACATGGTTACTCCTGCTCACTTGTTTCCATTTGCATGGAATATCTTTTCCCCTCCCTTCACTTTTAGTCTATGTTTGTCTTTAATGGTTAGGTGAGTCTGTTGTAGGCAGTATATAGTTAGGTCTTGTTTTTAATCAATTCAGCCACTCTGTATCTTTTAACTGGATAATTTAATCCATTTATATTTAAGGTTATTACTGATACAGAAGGTCTTACTCCTGCCATTTTGTTAATTTTTTTCTGGTGGTTTTATAGATCCTTCATTCCTTTCTTCCTCTTTTATTTATTTCTGTGGTCTGGTGGTTTTCTGTGGTGCTGAGCTTTGTTTCCTTTCTCTTTCTTGTTTGTGCCTCTGCGGTAATTTCTTTCTTTGTGGCTACCATGGGCTAACATTATAAGTCTTATAATAGAATGTTTTAAGCTAATAGCAACTTAACTTTGGTTGCATTAAAATACTCTAGACTTCTCTCTTTTGTTGCTGTAATTTACTTTTTTACCTGTGATTGTGTTCCTTAGCTACTAATTGTAACTGTCATGGGTTTTGACCATTTTGACTTTAAACCTTCGTACTAGAGGACTGAGAGACTTACATAGCACCATTACATCACTGGGCTAGTCTGAATTTGATTTATAAATTTACCTCTATTGGTGAGTTTTATACTTTCACATCTTTTCATGAAAGTAATTATCTTTTGTTTCCAGTTATACCATTCTGTTAAATATTTCTTGTAAGGCTAGTCTAGTGGTGATGAATTTTTCTCAGCTTTTGTTTGTCTGGGAAGCTCTTTATTTTTCCTTCATTGGTAGATGATGGCTCTGCTGGATATAGTATTCTTGGCTAAGAGGTTAGGGTTTTTTCCCAAAAAACTTTGAATATATCATCTCATTCTCTCCTGGCCTACAAGGTTTCTCCTGAGAAACCCAGGGGGACAGGGCTGCTGCTTGACCAACTATCAGGCCAAGCATGGGTAGAACAAGGCTACACAACCTTGCAGTGGTCTGTCTTTGGGGCAGGGTTGCTGCTAGACTGGCTGTCAGGCACAGTGGTGTGTGGCCACAGAAGGGTTGGGTGGTTCTGCAGTGGTCTGAGGGGTGGAACCACCGTAGGACTGGTTGTTGGGCTGGATATGGGTGTGCATGAGTTCAACTGGCCAGCTAGCTGTGCAGTGCAGGTATGTACTGGTGAGGGGACTGGCCAGCAGTTAGGTAGTTTCACCCCTGTGCAGGTTTGGCTCTTCCTGGGGTTGGGAGGGTAGTGTGCCACATGGGTGCAAGTGCAGAGGTCTCAGTTGTTCCATCTGGCTAGGCTTCAGGCAGCTAGGATCATAGTGCTACAGGCACCTATGTGAACATGGTAGAGTGATGGCAGGGCTACAGGAATGGAGAAAGTCCATTCCTATACTGGACCACAGGGAAGGGCACATTCTAGTAGTACGTCCAGTTTCAAGATGGTACTGAGTAGCAGCAGCTTAGGATGTGAGGGTCGGGGGCAGGGGATGCTCAAGGTGAGCTCCTACTCTAGGCACAGTAACTGCATGAACTCCTGGCTACTCTCCAAGCTGGATTCAGGGCCTGTGAGGACTGGGGGACTCTCCTATAGCAAGAATTTCTGGCATTTATGGTAGCAATGGGGATCACTGGTGATCTCCAGCTTACTTTTTCCCCTTAAGAAGCCCCCTCTGGCTCCAGGCTGATCCTGGTAGGGGAGACAGTGTGGCAGAAGCAGAATGCGTTGCTCCCCTCTGTATGGTGCTGCCCTGGGCTTTTGTCTTCCACAGGGATTTTGCTGTTCCCCTGGTGCTCTCCAGAGTACTTCTTTGGTCATTTTAATTGAAATATAGTTGTTTATTCTTTGTTTTGGTCCCTTTTTGTGGGAGGATGGGCTTTAGGTAACTCAATTTGGCCATCCTGCTGACATCACTCCAACTTATCTAGGGCTATTTTAATATTACTATTATTATTATTTGAGACAAGGTCTGGCTCTGTCAACCAGGCTGAAGTACAGTGGTGCATTCTCAGCTCACTACAACCTCTGCCACCCAGGCTCAAGCTGTCTTCCCATCTCAGCCTCATGAGTAGGTGGGACTAGAGGCACGTGCCACTGTGCCCAGTTAATTTTTGTATTTTTTGAAGAGACGAGGTTTTGCCATGTTGCCCAGGCTGGTCTCAAACTCCTGGGCTCAAGCCATCTGCCTGCCTGGGCCTCGCAAAGTGCTGGGATTACAGGCATGAGCTCCTGGCTGCTATTATTTTTAAATTAATAAATACATTTTTTAATTTTTAAATTTTAATTTCTAGTAAGATAAATATTAATCCCCATATAAACAAAAGCTGTCTGGGATTCTCAATAATTTTAAAAAATATTAAAGGATCTTGAGACCAAAACATTTTGAGAACCACTGCTCTAGATATTAAAATAACAATTAAATATAGTCTAAGGGTATTATTAACAACTTTATGCCACTAAATGTGATAATATAGACAAAATGGAAAATTTCTTAAAAAACCAAAATAGAAAATTTGAATAAGCCTAACTCTATTAAAGAAATTGAACCCTTTATTTAAAACTTTCCCATAAGGGCTGGGCACAGTGGCTCACGCCTATAAACCAGCACTCTGGGAAGTCGAGGTGGGAGGATTGCTTGAGCTCAGGAGTTCAGGATCAGCCTAGGCAACATAGCGAGACCTGCTCTACTAAATATCAAAAAAAGTTAGCCACGTGTGGTGGCGTGCACCTGTAGTCCCAGCTACTTGCAAGGCTGAGGCGGGAAAATCGCTTGAGTCTAGGAGATCAAGGGTACAGTGAGCTCTCATCACGCCACTGTACTCCAGCATGGGCAACAAAGTAAGACTCTGTCTCAAAAATAAAAACCAAAATCAAAAATAAAACCCTCCCACAGGGAACACTGTAAACCTAGATGACTTGATTGGTGAATTCTTCCAATCATTTAAGGAGGAAATAACCCAAATCTTACACAAATTCTTACAGAAATAGACATGTAGAGAACACTCGCAATTCATATAACCTTAATTCATGAAGCTGACTAGCATATTACAAGAAGAGAAAATTATAAGCCAATTTCTTTCATGAATGTGGTAGAAATTCCAAACTAAATATTAGCGAATATGTTTAAAAATCTATATAAAAAGATGGTACATCTTGGCCAAGTTGAGCTTGTCCCAATAATTCAACATTGCTTTATCATTCAAAAATTATTCAATGTAATTCATCTTCCTAACACAAAAAAGGAGAAAAGCAATCATCTCAATATATGGGGAAGAATAGCATGTGATAAAGTTCAACATACACTAATGATTAAAAAACAGCAATGAGAAACCCTCTTAGCCCGTTTTCTATAGGAATAGAAGGCAGTTGCTTTAGTTTGATGAGTAGTATCTGCATAAATCTTACCAAAAAAAATTACACTTAATGAAAAAATGCTGAAAGCATTCTCTTTGATAGCAGGATTACAGAGAATGAAAGCTTACTATCATCACTGCTTTTTAGCATGTCCTAGAGATTCTAGCCAAAGCATTAAGGCAAGAAAAGAAATAAAAATTGGAAGGATAGGAAAGAAGAAATAAAATTCTCATTTTACAGATGACATGATTCTGTGTGAATAATAATACATTTACAAATACAATAGTCCCCTGTTATCCATCAGAGACACATTTCATTTTTTTTTCTTTTGAGACCGAGTTTCACTCTTGTCACCCAGGCTGGAGTACAGTGGCGCGATCTCAGTTCACTGCAACCTCAGCCTCCAAGTTCAAGTGATTCTCTTGTCTCAGCCTCCTGAGTAGCTGGGATTACAGGTGCCTGCCAGCATGCCTGGCTAATTTTTGTATTTTTAGTAGAGACAGGGTTCCACCATATTGGTCAGGTTGGTCTTGAACTCCTGACCTCAGGTGATCCGCCCACCTTGGCCTCCCAAAGTGCTGGGATTACAGGAGTGAGCAACTGTGCAATACCTTTCAAGACTTTCAGTGGATGCCTGAACCTACAGATAGTGTAAAACCCTATATAAATACTATTTTTTCCTATAAATACATATCTATGCTAAAGTTTAACTTATAATTAGGCATAGTAAGAGATTAACTATAATACTAATAACCAATAATAAAATAGAACAGTTATAACAAAATGCCAGCATCACTACTCTTGCATTTTGGGGCCATTATTAAGTAGAATAAGTATTACTTGAATATAAACACTGTGATATCACAACAGTGCATGATTTGCATCTCAGGAGGGACAGAATGGAACAGCACGAAATTTCACCACACTAATCAGAACAGTGCACAATTGAAAATGTATGAATTGTTTGTTGATGGAAATTTTCATTTAATATTTTCAGACCACATTTCACCATGGGCTACTGAAACCACAGAAAGCAAAACCACAGATAAGGGGGAACTACTGTAATGACTTGGATTCCGTAATGTTTACTGATGGTTGATAGCATTTCTTGTCATTAAGTTCATTCCTAGAATGTGGAAATCTCTTCAGTATGTGGAAGCACTTTGTCATTCCTCAAGTACATGCAGCAAAGATCTTGCTTTTGCTATTACTCTTTTTTCTCTGCAGGTCCTATCTAACTCCTGTACGGGATGAGGAAGCAGAGTCTTTACGGAAAGCACGCTCCAGACAAGCTCGGCAGACACGAAGGTCTACTCAAGTGAGTGTGGCTTTTTTTTTTAATGTCATTTTGTCTATCTACCCTTCTTTTGGAGGTATGATCAAAACACACTACAATATCCATGTTCATCTGCTGATTTGAACAAACACACACACACACACACACACACACACAGACACACACACACGGCTTGGCATGGTGGCTCATGCCTGTAATCCCAGCAATTTGGGAAGCCAAGGAGTTGAGACCAGGAGCACTCCTGACTTGAGGTCAGGAGTTCGAGACCAGCTTGGCCAATGTGGTGAAACCCTGTGTCTACTAAAAATATGAAAATTAGCCAGGCATGGTGTTGCGTGCCTGTGATTTCAGTTACTCGGGAGGATGAGGTCGGAGAATTGCTTGAACCTGGGAGGCAGAAGTTCCAGTGAGCCAAGATTACACCACAGCCCTCCTGGGCAACAGAACAAGACTCCGTCTCAAAAAAAACAAGACAAAATAAAACACATACATGAAAATGACTGCCCTATTCCAGCCACAGTCTTAAAAGCTTTCATTGTGTTGAATCTTACACTACATAGAACCAAATTAATTTACAGCTACATCTACCCATTCTCACCAATATTCCTCCAGACTTAGAACAGGTTTGTCTCCTTTCCTTCACAAGATTAATTATTCCACTTGTGCTCAAAGACCTTAAGAACCCCTGTACATCCCTATATCCCTACTACATTTTAAGAATCCCTAAGGGAAAAGAGTTTGGCAGTTCCTCAAAATTTTAAACATAGAGTTACCATTTGACTCAGCAGTTCTGCTTAAGAGAAATGAAAACATATATTCATATAAAAACTTGTATATAGGTGTTTGTAATAGTATTATTCATAATAGCCAAAAAGTAAAAATAAGCCAAATGTCTATTAACTAATGAATGGGTAAATAAAATGTGATATATCCATACAATGGAATACCATTTGGCAATAAAAAGAAATGAAGTACTGATACATGTTACAACATGGATGAACCTTGAGAAAACATTATGCTAAGTGAAAGAAGCCAGGCAAAAAACACTCCATATATTATATGATTCCATTTATATGAAATGTCCCAAATAGGCAAATCCAAAGAGACAGAAATTAGATTAGTGCCAGGGCTAGGGTGAAGGCAGAATGGTGAGTGTGTGGTTTATTTTTGGGGTGATGAAAATGTTATGAAATTAGATGTGGTAATAATTTTATAACTGTGAATAAACTAAAAACTAAGGAATTGTATACTTTCAAATGGTGAGTTATATGATATAAGGATTGTATTTTAATAAAGATATTACAAAAGGAATCCCTGAGGGAGTCATTGAAGCAGTTTAAGGGAATATGACATAGTCTACATTATGTGTTAGAAAAATCACCCTGCAGATAATTGATGGGAATGGTAGGTAGAGGTACGTTTGCCAAGCCTGGAAGCAAGAAGACTTGCTGGGAAGCTGTATTGTAGTCCCAGGAAATTACAAGGCAATGAAATCAAGTTGTAATAACAATGAGAATGGAGAGAAGGCTATGAATTTCTTATTTAAAGAAGCAAAGAAAGATGAGCCCCTGAAGCAGGATGAAAAGAAGCAGCAAGAGCGGTGAAAAGAAAATCAGAAAATAGTAGCAGCATGGAAGTGAATGAAAAGTCCATTTCCAGTGAAAAGGAGAAGTTCCACAGTTTTGAATACTACAGAGGTCAAGTAGCAAATTTGATCACTGGAAAGGAGACATTATATATGGCAGCAAAAACACGCTTGTTGTCTTCCTTGACTCTCCCAAAGTAGGTTATATATTCTTCCTTTATTTTTACTTGATGATTGTCTGTTTCATCCACTAGAATGTAACCCCCATGAGGACCAAGACTGACTGTTTTTTTGTTTTGTTTTATCGTGGTGAAATATACCTAACATAAAACTTACCAGTTTTACCATTTTTAAGTTTACACAGTTTAATGGCATTAAGTACATTTACATCGTTGTATAACTATCACCACTATTCATCTCTAGAACTTTCTTCCTCTTCCCAAACTGAAGTTCTGTATCCATTAAATAATTACTCCCCATTTCCCTCTGGCAACCCCGCTTCCACTTTCTGTCTATGAACTTGACTGCTAGGAACCTCAAATAAGTAGAATCATATCGTAGTTGTCCTTTTGTGTTGTATTTTACTTAGCATAGTTATCAAGGTTCATCCATGATACCTGACACATCATGATACATGACACATTGTAGCATGTGTCAAAGTTCCTCCCTTTTAAAGGCTGAATATTTCAGCCTTTTATGGATACTGCATTTTGTGTATCCATTCATCTGTCAGTAGACATTGGGTTGCTTCCACCTTTTGGCTATTTAATGCTGCTATGAGAATGTCTATACAAATATCTCCCTGAAACCCTGCTTTCAGTTCTTTTGGTATATACCGAGAAATGGAATTTGCTGGATCATACAGTAATTCAATTTTTAATTTTCTGAGGAACTCCCATGCTGTTTTCCTTAGCGGCTGTACCATTTTATGTTCCCATCAGCAGTGCACAAGGGTTCTAATTTCTCCACATCCTCACCAATATTTGGTTTTTTTTGTTTGTTTTTATGAGATGGAGTTTCGCTGTTGTCACGCAGGCTAGGGTGCAATGGTGTGATCTTGGCTCACTGCAACCTCTGCCTCCAGGGTTCAAGCAATTCACCTGCGTCAGCCTCCCAAGTAGCTGGGATTACAGGCGCCCATCACCACACCTGGCTAATTTTTGTATTTTTAGTAGAGATGGTGTTTCACCATGTTAGCCAGGCTTGTCTTGAACTCCTGACCTCAAGTGATCTACCCACCTTGGCCTTTCAAAGTGCTGGGATTACAGGTGTGAGCCACCACTCCCAGCCTGGTTTTTTTGGTAGTAACCATCCTAATGGGTGTGAAAAAGAAGACTGACTATACTTTTGATCATCTTTTCCACCATCATACAGTAAATAAATCACTATATATTTATTGATTAAATAAATGAGTGAGAAATAAATGATATGGGAAGATAAATTGCTCTGGATTGATTTCAAGTTTGTTTATGAAGGAATGGGAAAAGATGGGGAAGTTGCTGGAGAGGGGCATAGAATTGAAGGTGGGAGAGACAGGAACATAGAACCGTCTTAGAGGGAAAGATTCAGTAGAGAGGGAGTGAAGGTCCATGTCAAAACTTGAATAGATCTTTGAACTCCTTGAAATGTGTACATAATTTTTGAGGAGATTTTATTAGATTCTCAGTAGTCTTCATGAGATTCTCAAAGGGACCACTGACTCCCAAAGAAAGTAAAATCTAAGCTTCTTAGCATAGCTTACAAAATCTGTTATGACCTAGCCTCTGCCTGCTTTCCTCAAATCACCTATCCTCATTCTCCCTCTCTCCTCCCACTTTCCTTTTTTTGTTGTGTGCTTCATCTTTGCTATGTTACCTACATATTTCTAAATCATCCATGGCCTCTCTTGTTTCTGTATCTTTGTACAGGATGCCTCTACCTATAATGCCTTTTCTCCCTCCCCCTACCCAAGTTCTTTTTACTCTTTAGAACCCAGTGTTAAGTATTCCTCTTATATACTCCTGTGTTTCTGTTTTAATACTTACATTCTCTCATTATACTCATCTGTTTTCTTATGTCTTTTCTGCTAGACTAAAAGGTTCTTGACAGTAATCATTTGATTTGCCTTTGTAGTTCTAGTGCCTAAAGACACCTAATTCTTTATTAACAGAATGAATAAGTAAATGAATTAATAGTAAAAAAGCCAGGTGTGGGGAGGGGAAGCAAGTTGTGGATACGGTACCTGATCAACTACCTTCCAGCTTTGGAACTTCCTTCTTCTGAGGACTCACGCACATAACTACTTGAGTTGGAATCAACTCATGCTCTTTCTAAACTCCTTTTCTCCCTTCTCCTGTAGTTTTGTCATCATTTGCCTTTCTTCTGTCTTGCTGCCCCTATGACCCTGCGGGGCGAACATTAATTGTTGGAATATCCATATATGATTCCTAGAGTGACTTGGGAATTGATGTTAGAGAAAAGCTAGTCTAGGAGTTTTAAGAGGTTGTGTTGTTGTTATTCTAGCCTAGCTCTGAATTTTCATCTTGTTGAGCTAGGTTTTTCTTTTTTTAAGTGAAATTTTTTTCCCAGTATCTGCTGTTTAGAGAATCTCTGTTCATAACCATTTGATCTTGGGAGGGTAGGGACCTTTCAAATAAAGATACGGAGAACTATTTGGTATGGAAAAAGTACATCTATAACAGGCAGACATCAATGTTGACCTATTTTCTGGAGATCAAACTAGAAAAACTAAAGTATTACATTCAAAATATACCTAGACTCAGGCCTGGGTTCTTTGTACAGTGAGATGCTTATTTTAAGCATGTATTGCTTGGAGTGACCTCATTATGCATTTTGGGGGGCTTCATTTTGGTATTTGATAACTATTAGATCTTTTTGGGAATACTGCTGCTCAATCAAGAGTTATTCCATGGTTAGTGTGAATCAGCCCTGATCTTGTGATATTTTCCCAGGGTGTCACCCTAACGGACCTTCAGGAAGCAGAAAGGACTTTCAGCCGGTCGAGGGCAGAGAGGCAAGCTCAGGAGCAGCCTTGTGAGAAGCCCACAGACACTGAAGGGCTTGAGGGGAGCCCTGAGAAGCATGAGCCCTCAGCAGTTCCAGCAACAGAAGCTGGGGAGGGCCAGCAGCCGTGGGGCAGGAGTCTGGATGAAGAGGTGAGCTCATTTTTGCTGTCATGTACTGTGCTAAAAGCAGGGTAATTAGTTTGGGGAGTGTCTTCTTCACTGATAGTTCAAAGGCTGTGTTCTACCTTGCGATGGACAACTTACTCTGTATGGCTGTCTTTAGTTGGGAAACCTGTGTGACAAAAATTTAGAGGATGTTGGTCCTTAAATGACCATTTTTTTTTCTCCTGAGAGTTCACTGATGCTTTTGAATAAATGTCCTTCTATTCTAAAAAGAGAGACCGTAGTATGACAAAATGCAAATTAAAAATATAAGCATGTATTGAGTGTTTACTTTACTCAATACATGCTTACTTTATGCCAGGCACTATTTTAAGTATACTTCTTATGTATTAATGCATTTAATCCTCATAACAACCCTCTGAGGTAAATATTACTATTTCTATTTTATATATGAGGAAATTGAATCACAGAGGTTGAGGAATTTGCCCAACATTTCACATAGCCAAGAAGTGGTTAAGCCAGAGTTTGAACATAGGCAGCCTGACTCCACAGCTTGCTCTCTTAACTGCTAGTGTATTGTTTTTCAAACTCTTATAACCTAAGGGCTTACAAAGCACTCATGAGTGTCACCGTTGGGAAGGACATTTTGATTTATGTTTCATTTCTCTAGTGGAGTTGGTAGTCAAAGGTATAAGTTTATATTTAGGGTGAACATAACTCGTGGTTTATCTAAGATGGTTCCAATTACAACTGTTGTCTTTGTGCAATTATCATTACCACTCCTTTGCACTCTCAAAAGTGTCCCAGTTTGGACAGATAAATATTATGGTCACTGTGGTTATAGAGGAAAGTAATCTCCTTCTTGCTTTGACTCTGAATGGCTAGATTCCATAAACTGAAGTTCTATTTTGTATTTTGTTTGTTTTATAAGCTACTATTTATTAAGTACCTATTACCAGCTATTCTTCTAAGCACCTAATGCACATTTTCTTATTTAATCCTCATAATCCTCTCTGAAGAAGGTGTTATCTCTATTTTATAGATGAGGATGTTATGGCTCAGAGAAGCTAAGTAACTTATTCAAGGTCACACAGCTAGTAAGTGCTGAAGCTAGAATTTGAACAAAGATCTGTCTGACTCCAAATGTACTACATTTTATTGTATGTGTCTTTATAAATCACAAAAATGTGTACAATCTCTATGTCATAAATTTAATGTGTAGTAAGGATTTATCTATCTCTGAGTCTTCCATAAACCAAGTTAAGGCTTATTGTTAGGCTCTATCTGTCCTAACTCTCAGGTTGAAAAAAAAAAAAAAAAAAAGACAACAACAAAGCAGAATTGCTTGAACCCAGGAGGCGGAGGTTGCAATGAACCAAGATCGCGCCACTGCACTCCAGCCTGGGCAACAGAGCAAGATTCCGTCTCCAAAAAAAAAAGAAAAAGAAAACAACAAAACAAAACTACAAAAAGGAAAATGGGAACTTTAGAAAGTTTCAATAAGCCTGGTTATGGCAAGCTGGTAGAGTATTCAGAACTCAGTAGGATACATTTGTTCTCTGTTCTCAGATAATCCCTACATTCTGCTGCTTAATGCTCCTGATCTTTTTGTTTCCCTACATAAACCTTGCCTTTCAGCACTCCATCTTAAAAAGGCCATCATTCTTGTTTTCATTCCAAGATCAAAGGAATTTTTTTTACACAGTTAATGCTATGTAGTACCCTTTGGTCACTTGATGAATAATTCGCTTGAACTGCTCTCAACATGATGGGATTCTCAGAGTAGGAGTCTAGCAGCTGTTTTTTTTTTCTGTCTAATTAACTGACTTTAGCTTAGTTCACTTATTGAGGACCTATTCCCAGGTACTCAGTATTGATCGTCATCTACTCATAAGCCTCTTAATATAGAAAAAAAAGCATTTTGTATAATCCTGCTGTCCTTATCCTTTAGATGGACTTGACTTCTAGTATCTCATGTTGTGGATTATTTCCAGCCTATCTGTCATCGCCTGAGGTGCCCAACTCAGCCAGACAAACCCACCACGCCAGCATCTCCTTCTACATCAAGACCCTCACTCTACACCAGTTCCCACTTGCTACGGACAAATAGATTTTCAGTCCCTGATTCTGAGAGTTCAAAGACTACCACAAATACTACAACTGCAAAGGAAATGGACAAAAATGGTATGTAGAGCTTCAAAAGACACAGGCCCCTCCACAGTGCACATCCCCCAGATTCTTAAAGTTCATACTTTATTTTATCTCTGGCCAGAGAATCAAGAAGCAGATTTGGATGAGCAGTATTCTAGGAGGCTGTCCGTCCGAGAGAGGAGGCGGCCCAAGGAACGACGAAGAGGTACAGGCATCAATTTCTGGACAAAGGATGTAAGTGGACTGGTCTGTGCTGATGCATATCATATTACTCTTGGCCACCATCCTTTCAGTTGAGTTTAAAAGAAAGAGTCCTACATGGTGCCATGAATCTTGCAGATTCTCAGGAAGTATTACTGAGGAAAAGAGAAGAAAGACCTAACTAGTGTGGGACTCATTTGGTATGTTCCTGCTAGATTGCCAGTATCTAGTACAGTGCTAAGCACATGGCAGGCACTCAGTAAATAATTGGCAAAGAATTAAAAAACTGGAAATATACAACAGCCATATAAACAAATATAAGAAGTGAATAAGCTTGTCAAGTTTTAGTAGTCCTTCCTAATATTCCCTGAATGTCATGTAGTGAGTCAACAATATCTTTTTTTTTTTTTTTTTTTTTTTTTTGAGACAGAGTCTGGCTCTGTCGCCCTGAGTCAACAATATCTTAATGCCACACATGAGCAGAGATTCTAACTAAATATTGTAGGAGTACTACAAGAAGTTCAAGGAACTTAAAACCTCTAAGTAATACAAGGTCACTTAGTTTTACTCTTTTGGAGAAAAAGAACAAATAACATAAAATAGATAAACTTTGGCTTTCAAATAAAGACAGATATACCAATGTTTACTAACCACAAATACACACTCAGTAGTTCCATTCGTCCTCTTCCATATCTTGTTTGGTACCCTTCTCATTCAACCTTATTATTGGCATTTTAAAGAACAAGTGGCCAATAACTTGGACAAGAGGACCCTGCCTACCAATGACTCATTTGAAAATTGGACAAACTTTATTCAGTGAGACAAGAAATGAGACAGTAGTAGTCATCTATTATAAATTATTTTTAGATAAAAGTATTTTATTGTTATAGGGCCAAATTGATAAGTATTGACAAAGATGAAATTAAGTCTGTCTGTCTGTCATCTGTCTTAAAGATATCCCTTTTCCGGTCGGGCACGGTGGCTCACGCCTGTAATCTCAGCACTTTGGGAGGCTGAGGTGAGCGGATCACCAGGTCAGGAGATTGAGACTATCCTGGCTAATAAGGTGAAACCCTGTCTCTACTAAAAATACAAAAAATTAGCCGGGTGTGGTGGCAGGTGCCTGTAGTCCCAGCTACTTAGGAGGCTGAGGCAGGAGAATGGCGTGAACCCGGGAGGCAGAGCTTGCAGTGAGCCAAGATTGGGCCACCGCACTCCAGCCTGGGCTATAGAGTGAGACTCCGTCTCAAAAAAAAAAAAAAAAAAAAAAAAAAAAAAATCCCTTTTCCAATTGTGGTCTATTTGACTTTTTAGACTACAGGTGACATTTCTAAATTGCCTGCCTGTGATGGCTGTGAAAAGTAGCAGTAACAGAGCATCACTTGGAAGTCAATTCTCATTGCCCATGTTTGAAATGCCAAGATGCATAATTGATGGGATCTGACCTTGTTGCTTTCAAGGATGTCTCTGACGATGAGCCTCTTGATTTTCTTCCTTTTTCTTTTTTAGGAGGATGAAACTGATGGCTCTGAAGAGGTCAAAGAAACATGGGTAAGTGACAAACCAGTGAGGCTTGTCTCTTGAGAGCACAGTCTTGCTCTTGTATATAATTTTAGTAGAAGAAAGAGCAAGACTTAATGCAGATTTTAGTTGAGAGGGAGTTTGGAGATAGACATTCCTCTAAGAGATGGGGCAGGTGTTAGTTTGTGGTACTGTTTTCTCATGTGGTATAACAATGCCTGTGCTCTTGAACCAGTTTCCTACATTTTTCTTTGCCTGCTGCCAATCTTTCACCCTGTTATAGGATCCATCATTTTCTCTCTTCTGAGTATGTTATTGGATTATATGAAATACTTTGAAATCTTTGAATGAAAAGTAATACCAGTTCCTTTTTGGATCCACACTAATAGAGAGGGACATAAATGTGGAGAATGTAAAACATCAGACAGTCCCCAAGTCATTTATATTTTACTTTGAGATAAGATTAAACATCTGGCATCTTATATAACTCTGACCTTTTAAGGCCTGACATCCAACTCTTCCCTGCAGTGAAAGGCCTAAGTTCAGCTTTTCTGAAGATACTCCAGGCTCCTGTAAGCCACTCAGACATGATTGGTGGTGGTTTTCTTTTCAGTACTGTTTTCCAAGAAGGAAGGAAATTGGTTTTGACTAAATTACTTGAAATACACGTGCTTTTCTATTGAAATTAATAAAAAGATGACCTTTTTGTATCCTGCAACTTATGGGAAGTATGTTCTCAGAGTGTATTTAATAACCTGTACTGAAAATTAACATCTAACTCATCATTAGCAGAGAAGATATAAATAATATACTGTCATTTATCTGCCTATATTTTTGTCTAGATCGAAAACAGACAATAGTAGCCTTCCAGAAAGTAGTGTCTTTAATGACTGATGGTGACATAGGTGAGAATTGCCTGTCCTTGGTTGAAGCTGGGGCTACTTCATAAAGGCAAGCTGTGTGGTGTGGAAATAGTATATAGAGGTTCCTTGGAGCAAGAGTGTGTGCATGTGTGTATGTGTATAAATTACAGCAATTCTTAGTTTCTTCAAGGGGCTTGGAAAGGCTTTTGGAGGTAGGAAGAGTGAATACAGGAAAGTTCTTTTGGGGAATTATAACTCTAAAGAATATGTAACTCAGGAAATACAACTCAGAGGATCTGAGTTATAGATTATAGAGTACTGAAATGGAACATTACCCATACAGAATTACATAGGCCATTTAAATCCAGGGAATTGCAAAAGGGAAGTTTTTGTGGTCTAAGAATGTCTTTTGCTAGTGAAAATTCTTTTCTCTACTTTTCTAATCTTCTTGGCAGTGGAAAATCCTAGCCTACAGGGTACCAAGTAAGGAAAATTAAGATGATCTTGATCTTAATCTTGATCTCTAGGAAGCAGAACTTCCTAGAGAATTTTACTTTAGGACTGTTGACTTGAAAGTATGAAGAAAAGCAGAGACTGTTGCGGTTTGATGTGGGAGGCATTTGTCAGACTAAAAATACTCCACACACCCAATTGCAAAGGGCATTTACTAGTGTTTACCATGTGTCAAGAAAACAACAATGTGAATCAAAAAGAATAAACAGCCCAGTATCTCTGGACTGGTACATTTGAATTTATGCAGGTAAGCTAGGGGTTGCTGTAAGAAATATATTCCAAGTTCCAATCTCCAGCCTCGCCAATAGTGCAGAAAGAAAGGCTGATAATGAATCAGCATAGGGTGAGGCATCCTTTTTGTCAGAGTCTTATATTTGCTTGTTTCATTTATTTCAGTTAAATTCTTAACTGTTTTTCTCCCTTGAGCACTCTCTCCTAATGCTAGCAGGCATGATGCCGTTATCTATATGGGCCTATAGAGCCACATGCCTCATCATGACCCAGTGTAAATTCCTACATTTCTACTTCAAGACAATCAGTAGTATCTTATGACCACCTCTCTACCCTAAATCCATTTTCATCCATCAGGCAGTACAGTTAACTCAGCTCTGCAACAACAAATGAGCCAGTCAGAGTGGGGGGCATTCTATTGAAATGGTGCTGTTAACTAATCAGCATGGATACAGTTGAGAAGCCAGGGCAGCTCTTTCCTTTCTTGGTTTTTGATTCAATAAAACTATATCTGCTATTGAGGTCATGCCGACTTCCTTCTCTTCCCTAGCCCACTCCTTAAGAGTGATAGTATCTATTATTTTTAAAGTTATCTCTTCCCAAGACTCTAATATCTTTTTTTTTAACTGAAATATAATTTACAATTAATGCACAGATTTTAAATACAGTGTTTCCTGGGTTTTGACACTTGTATGTACCAGCATAACCACTACCCAAATCAAGATACAGAACTTTCCCATCACCTTAAAACATTTCATCATTAATGCTCAAGAATAAGCGATACTAATTTATGGTGATAGAAATCAGAAGAGTGGTTGCCTCTCAGGACAGAGAATTGAATGGAAAAGATAGAAATCAACCAGCAATAATGTTTAATTTTTTTTTTTTTTTTTTTTTTTTTTTTTTGAGACAGGGTCTTGCTCTTTCACCCAGGCTGGAGTGCAGTGGTGCAATCATGGCTCACTGTGGCCTCAACCTCCCAGGCTCAAGTGATCCTACTACCTCAGCGTCCCAGGTAGCTGGGACTACAGGTGCAAGCCACCACGCCCAGCTAATTTTTGGAGTTTTTCTAGAGACGGGGTTTCACCACGTTGCCCAGGCTGGTCTCGAATTCCTGGGCTCAAACATTCCTCCTGCCTTGGCCTCCCAAAATGTTGGGATTATAGGCATGAGCCACAATGCCCAGCCAATAATATTTAATTTTAATGCTAGAAAGGAAGCTTTAATGGTTATTATTTTTATCTTATACCTCCAGTCAGAGTTAGACCTAAATGATTCAAAATACCTATGGTTTTTTTCCCCCTCTTCTTAGAGATTTCAAAAGAAGATTGTTTAATACTTCACTTATATAGCAGTGACAACAGCATGGTTTAGGAGACCTTTCTGTTGTTTAAACTGAATCTCTATTGAGGTCATTGAAGTTCATTTCCTTTTTTATATAACAAGAAAAATGTAACCAACATTTATATACAGGTAAGATATATGGTCAGGAATGGCCATAATGTTTGCTGTCAATAGAATATTTGGTCAGGGAAATGCAAATCAAAACCACAATGAAATAGATCATCTGATCTCTTAGAATGGCTGTTATCAAAAAGACAAAAAATAACAAAACCTAGTGAGGATGTAGAGAAAAAGAAACTCTTAATACACTATTGATGGGAATATAAATTATTGTAGCCATTATGGAAAGCAGTATGGAGGTTCCTCAAAAACTAAACATTGAACTACCATATGATTCAGCAGTCCCACTACTGGGTATTTATCCAGAGGAAAGAAAAACAGTGTATCAAAGAGATAATGCTCCCTAGTGGTCTAGTGGTTAGGATTTGGTGCTCTTGCTCTCTCTCGTGCTCTGTCTCTCTCCCGCTCTTTCTATCTCTCTCTCTCTCAGTCTCACTCTCTGTCTTTCAAAGAGATATCTGCACCCCTATGTTTATTGCAGCACTATTCACAATAGCCAGGATATGGAATCAACCTAAATGTCCATTAATAAATGAATAGATAAATTAAATGTGGTATACGTACATAGTGGAATACTATTTAGCCATAAAGAAAACTGAAATTATGTCATTCACAGCAACATGAATGATCCTGGAAGCCATTGTGTTAGGTGAAATAAGTCAGTCACAGAAAAATAAATACCTCATGTTCTCACTCATATGTAGGATCTTAGAAAGTTGAGCTCATGGAAATAGAGAGTAGGATTATGGTTACTGGAGTCTGGAAAAGGGGGACAGTCAGAGGTTGGTTAACAGATATAAAATTACAGGTAGGGGAATAAGTTCTAGTGTTCTGTAGCACTAAAGGGTGAATATAGTTAATGATAATTTATTGTGTATTTTCAAATATTTAGAAGAGAGGATTTTGAATGTTTCCAACACAAAGAAATTATTTTTGGTGATAGATATGCTGATTACCTTGATTTGATCATTACATATTGCATATATGTATTGAAATATCACTTTGTACCACATAAATACGTACTATTATAATGCATCAATTTAAAATTTTTCAGAAGAGAGTATGTGATAGACTAGTCATGCATTGCTATGCTGGGGACAGCAAGGAACATGCTTAGAAGGCTGGGGACCCTTCTTAAGCCCAACATAGTACATAATTTTAGTCCGAACCCATCCCCATTGGTAAACCCATGCACCAGTGAAACTAACATGAATATATAAAATTGGCATCTTAGCACCTGCTTGACAGATGTGTTTAAAAACAATTCTGTTTTGTTTATCCACATTAGGTATATGACAGTCTCTGAGAATCTTAATAGATCCTTTGTCTTTCTAAATAAAAAATAATCTGCATCTTAATTTGAGGAATAGGGTTATTCTAATTATATCTGAAAATGCGTTTATATTCAGCAGTGTGTTTGCTGTTTTCTTTACTATAGTAGTAATCACATAGAATGTTTGCCCTGGAGGGAACAAGCATAGGTACACCACAGAAGGTAATGACCATTGGATTATTTCCATCTTTTTTAACCTGCATCTTTGGCCTGGATTCCATTTCCTTTACATTGAATTTTATCTATTGCTTTCTTACTGTTTTCCCTGTTTACTCTGGAGCTGTTTTCCAAGCCAATCCTGTTGTATAATTGAATTTATCACTAGAGGGCACAAGTGGTCAACAGAAAAGATGTTGGTGCACAGGCAGAATGGTGCCCTAAAGAAGCTGAGCAAAAGACAAATTGCTTTTGTTTTAAAGGAATTGTTGAAAGACCCAGTTCAATGTAGTAAAGGTACTTGCCTCCCAGCTTTTGGTATCATAGGATTGGAAGAGAATCTAGAGATATCTTGGGTTAGGAACCTCATTTTACAGTTAAGAAAACTGAGGCCCAGAGAAATTAAGAATTATTTGGGCATGATATCTCTGCTAGGTGAGCAACCTATACCTTTTTTCAGGGAACCTCTTTGTTTTACTATAGTGAAGCAAACCTGAAATTAGGACTTGTATCCTTTTTTATTCCCTATTCATCCATTTGGTTTTTTTACTCAGCAGGTTACATGTTCGAATTGACTTGCTAGTAGCATCTCACCTCCTTGAGTGAAGGAACGTCTTCTTGAAGGACAACTTAAAAGCCTACTCAGATATCAAGATTCAGTGGGTAGAGCATCAGCATTCTTCTGCTGTCCTTGACATAGGTGGGTAGTTATGTATGTCAGGAAGTAAGACTTTTCATACTTTTCTTTTCCCCTAGAATCTCTGTTGCTTTTAGATGAAACAGGTGGCACTCAATCTGAACAAAATCACTGAAACCTTACCCTAAAAGTTAGCAATGTAGCTGTCCCCATCCAGAATGCAACCAGTAGGTCTGGATTACTAATCATCCCTCAAAACTCATTGGTAAAGGAGATAGTACTAAAGAGTTACTAAATCATAGATATCAAGGTACCTGCCTCAGATAACTGGGGGTATGCTAGTGGAGAGATCTGTTGGTAAAAGTCTTCTAAAAGAGGTAAGCAATCAAATACAAGGTTTTCAAACTAAATAAAAGAACACAATTGGAATTTGCTAGGAGAGCTGAGTTTTGAACTTTAACAGAAAACAGATGCCCTAGAAATATACCAAAAGCACTAAATGCATTTTCCATTTTGTCCTGCCTTTACTTTCATAAGCATCTTAATTCAACAAGTGCTTTTAACTGCCTATTATGATCAAGCACTTTTCTAGATTCTGGGGATGCAACAATGAACAAACAGCCCTGCTTTTATGGAATTTACATTGTAGTGGGGGAGACAGACTATAAAATAAATATGTAAATTAAATATTATGTTGAAAGGTGATATGTACTATGCAAAAACCATATAGAGTAGACTAAGGAGGGATCAGAAATGCCAACATGAAAGGAGGATGACATTATAAGTAGGGTGGTCAGGATAGGCCTTACCAAGAAAATATGATTTAAGCCTAGACTTCAAGGAAGCAAGGTGGGAAACTGTGTAGACATGTGGGGGTAGAGTGTTATGGACAGAGGGAACAACAACTGCAAAGACCCTAAGACAGGTGTCTGGCATGCCTGAAGACAGGTTAAAAAAAAGAAAAAAAATCAGTGCGGCTAAAGTGGAATGTGCAAGAAGGCCAAATGGCATAGACTGATAAGTTATTATAAGAACTTTGGCTTTTGTAGTTTTGAGCAGAAGAGTGACATGATTATACTTATATTTTAAAGGATCACTGCCTGCTATTTTGGAGAATGTACTCTGAGAAGACATTAGCGGAAGCAGGGACATCAGTTAGGAGGCCATTATAATGCAACAATCCAGGGGAAAACAGATGGTGGTTTGTACCAGGAGAATAGCAGGCAGTAAAGATGCTGCAAAGTTGTCATATTCAGAATGTATTTTGAAGTTAGAACCAATGAGATTTGCTATTTTCTTGGATATCAGGTGAGAAAACAGAAGGTTGTCAAGGTTGACACTAAGACTTTTTAGCTAAGGCAACTAAAAGCATGGAATTTTATTAACTGAAATGGAGAATACTACAGGAAGAATACATTTGGTGGGGGAACAGTAGGCATTTGGTTTTGGTTTTAGAATTGTTAAATCTAATAGATCTGATTGACATGTTTCCACATGGAAATGTCAAGAGGACAGTTAGATGTAGGAATCTGGAATTCAGGATTAAGGACCTGGCTGGAACTACGTCTTGGATATCAGTAAACCTAAAGATTGCATTTTAAAACCATGAGATTGAATGTGACCACCAAGAGAATGAATGTAGACAGAGAAGAGGCCGAAAGAGCCCTGGTGCACTCCAAAATTCAAAGTGAGGAGAAGTGGAAGAATCAGCAAAGGAAATTGAGCAATCCTGGTACCTGACCCTGTGAATATGGATGCAGTTTCCGCCTTTTCCCAAAACAAAATCAAACAAAACACATGGAACAATAGGCAGTTTTATCATTGTTCTCATTTTACTTCTTTTTTCAAGGGCTATTTCCCATGAAATCTGCTCTGTCTATTTCTAAATGGGCTATGCAGTGGTATAGGAGAGCTGGACATTCCAGAGCATCTTCTGGCATCTTTTGAACTAGAAATTGCTTACTTTCTGCAACGTTGTCTAGAGGCCTTTGAAGTCCAGGGATGTCATAAGACTCTTCTTACTCTTCTTACTACATCAGAGGGATTCTATTGATTACCATGTCTCCAAATGATCTGTTAACTTACCTCTTGGTCTCCTTTGCCAAATTTTCTTCAGCTCTATTACATCTTTGAATAACTGTCACTTGCAGTTAAGAAGACTCTTGGGACCGGCCATGGTGACTCATGCCTGTAATCCCAGCACTTTGGGAGGCCGAGGCAGATGGACCAATTGAGGTCAGGAGTTCGAGACCAGCCTAGCCAACATAGTGAAACACCATCTCTACTAAAAATATAAAAATTAGCTGGGTGTGATGGTGCCTGCCTGTAATCCCAGCTACTCGGGAGGCTGAGGCATGAGAATCGCTTGAACCCGGGAGGCGGAGGTTGCAGTGAGCCAAGATCACACCACTGCACATCAGCCTGGGCAACAGAGCGAGACCCTGTCCCCCCACAAAAAAAGACTCTTGGAAAAACTTTTATTAGAAATAAAACACCTAACATGTAGAGATGTTTATGTATATTAAAATTTGATTTATTAATAGCTCTGGGGTGGCTAGAATGACAGTTATAGACTAAATTTAAAGCTAAAAAATACTTTAAAGGCCACCTAGTTAACACTGTCATTTTGAAGTTAACCGCTGAGGCCCAGGAGATTAAGTACCTTGCTAGTATCACAGAGTCGTAGTCCTAGTGCACAGCTGTTGCACTACCTTCAAAATTTGTATCTTTATATGTGTTATATCTCTTATATCATACCACATACTGTTATGACAAGTAATATGGCATAATAGTTAAGAGTGCAGACCCAGGAGCTAGACTCCCTGCGTTTAACCCCAGCTTAACCATTTAACTATTTTGGATAGGTTATTTAACCTTTCTGTGCCTCGGTTTCCTCATCTGTAAAGTAGGGATTATGATAGTCTGCCTCTTAGCATTGTGAAATGAAAATGAGCTAATGCATTTAAATAGAGATAATTACAATCCATTTAAATTATTTTCCAGATCTCTAAGTTCCTACATCTGGATGAGAGTAAGACTTTCGGAATACTTTTTTTGGCCTTAGGATCATGTGATTTTGAAGTTATTAATTTATCCTTAAAGAGTGGATTATTTGGAGAGTCACAGAAGTAGCCCCAAATCCTCTCTAATTCCAACATGTGTTCTGACATATAACTGAAGAATTTTGAGGAATAAATTTTAAAGGAGATTGCTGAAGTAGGGAGAAAGAAATGAGTAGAAAGGAAAGGAACAAGAATTAATGTTTCAAATGCTGTTTGGAACCTGTTGAGCATCTGATCAAGTCAAGTCCCTGCAGCTTCTCTGTCAAGTAAGCAGGCTTTCATTTTTATAGCCTAAATAACCCATCCCATTTATGCTTCTTTGCCAGTCCTTCCAACAGTCCTAGTTTCAGAGATCTTTACTATTTTTTCCCACCTTCTTTCTTTGAGTAAATAGCAACCCTTTTTCTCCAATGTTTCACAGCGTTGCTTCTGGCTGTTTGCTGGATCCTTTCTGTTGAGCAGAATTTTTTAATCTTGTTACTTAATCTTGTGAAGCCCGTTTATCTGCTGGAGGGTATCCAGCAACTTTCTGTCCACTCTCTACCACCAGTCAGTATTTTTACCATTCTCCTTTTAGGTAAAATCCTAAGTCTGTTTTGTTTTCCTCTCTCTCTCTGGGGCCCGATTGCCTAATATGGTAAGGTATTTCCCAGACAAGATTGCACTGTGGAGTTAGAACAACAGTTTGACTAAGTTTAAAGACACGGTAGGTGAGCTATCTAATAGTTATTTATGTAGTAAAGTAATATTTTTTTGCAGTATATTACATAACAACCAAGATCTATTTTTAAAGCAAGCCTCTGTTGCTTTTAACAGACTTAAAGAGATAATAAAATATAGATTTTTCTCCTCTCAACCTGTTTAATCTTTAGGCAGATTTTTTTTTAAAGAAAGGAAAAGATAGCTCATCCCCAGAATGAGAGGGTTTTGAGAAGTCTGAGAAATTTGATAACATGATAATGTTCATAAGGATATAAAAGTAAGGGTAAACTTAATAAGCAATGGCTGTTATAAACAGTCCTGTGGTAGCCAGCCTCTGGGAATTGGCAGGCATTCCACATGTAGAAAAGCAAGCTGTCCTGGATTTCTGCAATTTATGACAATGGGCAGTCCCAGGGAAAAAGACAGAGGTTGAGAAATGGCAGCCAACCAATTCTGTATGTGGGAAGCTGCCTGTTATCCAGCGTGCACTGAAGAATCTTCTCTAGAGGTTGACTCCGTGTTGGCCTCGAAGGATCTTTCCTCTCACTGTACATTTGCTCTTGCTTTGCAACTATAGTTTCTTAAAATACTGCAGATGCTGTGATTTTCTATATATGGGTTGTATCTTGCTGTAGCCCAAGCTGTATAAACGATCTTAAGAACAAAGTTTCTTTTGGCATCTTCCTTTTATGGACTCTATTAATTTTAGGTCGTGCTGTTACCCAGGAAATCTCAGTAATCAAAGCTCACGTGTATTCCTTTGAGACCCTGTAATTTTTGGACCTAGTGTCCCATTACATCAGTGAATTCTGCTTTAATCATAAATCTTTTTTAAGATAGAATAAATTGATCTTTGAGGTATCTGTTTGGACTTCTGTCATGCCTCTCATCCAAAGATGTGAAAGGTTTATCCGACTACTAAGGATAGTAAATTTCTTGACCTTTTCTTTTTTTGATTTCTTCTTCTGCCTCCAACTGCTTTCAAGATATTAGTTTGTGTTAGTGACTTGACCTTATGTCTTTTTATTAGAGGAACACAGATGAGCTTAAAACTCTGCTGGAGCTTTAAAAAAAAAAAAAAGATTGTAAAAGATAGTAAATTTCATTAAAGAAAATTCATGAAGTATAGAAAAATATAAAGCAGTAGCTCTCAAAAGCAGCAGGAGAATTGCTAGAGGAGGTTGTAAAAATTCATAGAGCTACTTTCAGGGAATACAGTGATGGGGGATGTTCTACATGTATTAAGTGGAAAGCATGAGAGATGCTAGATGTCCTAAAATGCCCCATATCAAACAAGTATCCTGAAGCTTGCTTGACTTTTGACTGTCTCCCTTGACAGTCATAGATGAACACCTATTGGTTATCTGAGTCTAAAACCAAACTTGATTTTATGTATAAGCTCATTTTTGATGGTGGGGAGGAAGACAGTTCTAAAAATTGAACCACCATGTAAATGAGGAGAAACTGCTCTTAGTTTTATTTATCCCTGACAGCAATGCCACTTATATAATGAGTGCATCATGCTACACGTTCTGTAGATCTGCATTTAACCTCTGCCTTCATGATAATTATATGATGCATCCAAATCTCTGATTCTTTATGCCTCCTAGTTTACAGGCCCAAGCATTAACACATTAAAATGCATATTTTATTATAAAGTGCTTTGCTTTTATTTCTTCATATTGCTATTTTTTCTTCATATTATGTTATTATTTTTTAATGATTTTAGGTAAGTTTTATATCAGTGATTTTTATTTCAGGATAGTAAGGAGGTGTTAAAAATATTTGTTATGAAAAAGGATTGTTTCAGCTATAAAAGCTAAGAAAAAATTGTCCATAACCATCCGTAACCATATTTTTCAGAAGAAATTATTAACATTCTAGTGAATTTCCTGCTGGTATTTTTCCAAAGTTTTTCTTTTTAAAAAACATATTCAAAACCAACTAATGACATTCTTTAGAAAAGGATTGTTGTCAACTTGAGCATTCCTGGGACACCATCATTACTATGATGACAATTTTATAAGGTTATCTTCAAAGCACTTGGGTTCAACTCTTTTATCAAAGTAGTCCTATGATGGCTTTGATCATAGAGAGCCTCCAGGAATAATTGTTTCTCTTTCCGTTGGAATCTAAGGGTTACCTCGGTTACAGAAGTATTCATTTCTCCTGTTGATAGCATGGCTGGAGAGCCTTAACCATGGCTTAGGCTTAGTTAATGTTAGAGTTCTAGCCCCATGATTGAGGTAGAAAGCTTGATGAGGGATTTGAAGTCCTTTTTCAGCAAATGGAGTGTTTATAGATTTGCCCCAGCAGGAACGTTGAGCTTAAAGCACTAACAGACGTTACCTTTAAAAGTGTTATTTTGGTAGAATCTCAAAGGTAGGATCGTTGGACTACCTATCCCAAGCTGTAAAGCTTCCTGTATAAAGCTTGTAAAAATGTAAAGATGAATGGCCACAACCTCCTAGTTTTAATTTTTCTCCATACTGTCTCAGTCTTCAGTAAAGCAAGTTCAAGAATCAGATAGCAGCCATTTAGTAACATGAATCTCTTCATAGAGAAACCATAGTTTTGTAACCTAGTATGATCCTTTAAGGTACATAAACGTTCACACAGATGCACCTTCATAGAATATGTACTTTTAAAAAACTCTTGACTTTTTTATACTTTAAATTTTTAAAAATCTTTTATTACAACCTGAACTCTTACACCTTAAACTATGTCAGTATTATTGGCTACCAAGAGGAAAGCAGGGAAGTTTTAAAAATCTGTTGGCAAATTAATATATAGCATAATACATAATACAAGTACTTATTATGGCCTTGGAGCTTATAGCTCTTGTTATGTTTCTGAAAAGTTTTTTCAGGTAACAGAAGCATTTTAAGAGGCAAACAACATGTTTGAGTATTACATCACCAAATAAAACATTGTATACTTTATGATGGCATTTTAGGAGTTGGAGGACTTTCAAAAGTGATATGCCAAATGGGTGAAACATGGGGCTGTTTATGGTGGCTGAATGCTATATTTCTAATTTCTCCAAATGTCTGGTATAGCTGCTACTTGCTGGCTGTTATGAAGAGTCAACACTCTGCCTTTCTGAGGCTGATAGAGAAAGCAGATGTTTATACCTATTCTCCAGCAGTACGTGTTGGGGGTGGGACAGTGGTAGCAGCCGCACTTCATCTTTGGCACGTAATGCTCTAGGTCAGCAAACTTTTTATGAAAAGGGTGTTATAGTAAATATTTTCCACTTTGCCGGCCACGTAATCTGTTGCAGTGACTCAGCTCCACTGTTATAATGGGAAAGCAGCCATAGATAATATGTAACTAAATGGGAGTGACTATGTTCCAATAAAACTTTATTTACAAAAGCAGGCTGGTGGACTGGATTTGGCCTGCAGGCCACACTGCAGTTTGCTGGCCTCTGCTGTAGGTTACTGATACAGAAAGTATTTGCTGATGTCCAAATGTCAATTTTCTCTCATCCAAGCACTTCTCTGGTAACTCAGCATTGTGCCAATTCCCCTGATTCTTTGTTATCGGCAACAGTTTGTGGGGGAACATCATGTGTTGAGAGGGATAAATGTTGTTTGGGACAGTATTAATGAGTTTTGGTCATGCAGCAGGAAGCAAGCTGTAAAGCTTCCTGAATGAGAAAGTGAAGGAAAGAAGGGGAGTTGCTTCCATGTCTTTTTAAATATAGTCTGTTATGTTTCAGTTCATTACCTTTTGAGGAGAAAGTCTGAAATGGTTCTCCCAGCGTGTCCCTATCTGTTTTTCTCATCTGATCCTATTCCTTCTTACTTCTCAAGGATCAATCTTTGAGGTTAGCTAAGATTACAGTTGGGAATATATAATCACTTAATACTTGAAATTCAGCTTTTGTAGACTGACCATAAGTAAGTTTGCCTTTGAAGCTCACAGGTTCTTGGAAGAGTGCCTGTCAGAAGATTGTTAGTTGCTGTTATTCACTTTAATTTAAGCTTGTTGTCATTTGAATTCCTTAGTTAGGAGTAGATTATGGAATTTACTAGTCTTTTTGCCTTGTCAACACTTAGTCTGCTGAATATGTGCGGGAAAAACATTTTGGGGATTAGTGGAGGGGATGACAGAAATCTTCACAGTGATAACCCTGTGCTTGCTTGAAATGATAGTTAAGAGGGGTGGATCTGGGGGAAGAGAAGCTGAAATCCTGATTCTTCAGCAATTTTAAGGGAAAAAAGTGATGAAAACTGACATTAATATGTCACAGTAAAGGCTCATGTAAGGTGTGGGAATTGAGCATGGGATGGCGTAATTTTGTGCCAAGTGAACAAAATCAGATCCTTTCTTGAGAATAAATGTTCACACAGATGTGCCTTAATAGAATATGTACTTTTAAAAGCTCCATATATGACATGTTGTGTGAGAAGGCCTCTCTTAGATCACTGGTAACCTCTAGTACTTTGGAATACAACTAATGAAATATTATTCGGGCAGTTTGTGTATCATTTCTGGAGTTCTTGACTTAGAGCTAAGGGCATGTATAGATACTGATATCTAGCAAGCTGAGCCATTTTCAATGATAATAACCTAATGGGTAAAGCTTCTATAGTAGTCTCCCTCAAACCTGTCAATAACAATCACTGGGGTTGTTTACAATGTAGGTTTTTAGACCACTCCCTTTGAGATTCTGGATAAGGAGGTGACATGGTGCTAGCGGGTGGAAGTCCTGGAAATCTATATTGTAAAGGTCTTCCAAAGTGATTCTTAACAGGCAAGGCTGATGGATAGTGTTCCTAGAGGTATAATGTTTAGGGATTGCTAACATCCCAGGTGGGTCAATCCTTAAAGAGTAGGATTAACTGTAGCACACTAAAGGAACTTAGAGTCAACCTCTACTCCTTTCTGTCCTCCCAAAATACACATTTAACCCAGAGTACCAAATTCTCAAAGACCCTCTAGGACAATTGAGTCCCATTTGGGATGTCTTTTGCTGTCATAGCAGCATGTGTTTATTCAGTCAACATATATTTATTGATGATCCACTATGTGTCAGGCACAATGCATTAGGGATGCAAAAATGTACAAGGTAGACAAAATTCCTGACCTCATAATACTCACATTTTAATGGGGCAGCTCTGTCTCCCAGGCTGGAGTGCAGCCGCTCACTGCAAGCTCCGTTGCCACCCAGGTTCACGCCATTCTTCTGCCTCAGCCTCCCGAGAAGCTGGGACTATAGGTGCCCACCACCACGCCTGGCTAATTTTTTTGTATTTTTAGTAGAGACGGGGTTTCACCGTGTTTGCCAGGATGGTCTCGATCTCCTGACCTCGTGATCCGCCCGCCTCCGCCTTCCAAAGTGCTGGGATTACAGGCGTGAGCCTCCGCGCTCGGCTGGGGCAGGGGATATTTCTATTAGACATCCAAGTTGAGATGTCAAGTAGACAATTGTCAACTAAGAATTTGGACTTTGTGGGAGATATTAAAGCTGGAGAAATATAGATGTGGAAGTCATTACTTTAGAGATGGTATTTAGAGTCAGAAGACTGGGTGAGATCACCAAAAAGCATAATTAAAGCAGAAAAGAAGGCCCCTGACTAGGCTATAGGATATTCCAGGGCTAGCCCTAGAAAAGAGCAGGCATATTTCTTCCATGGTACGTATACAGATACTTGTTGAATCTCTTGTTGTGAAAGTGAGATCATGCCGATCTGACTTATTGTGATACATACACACATACCCCTTTATACCTAGAAAGCAATTACAGCCTAGGGTCCAGATGAAAGGTAATGAGCTAAGTTTCTAATGGTAGGTATGGAGAGAATGGAACAATGTAAGAAATACGAAAAACTCAGCAGGATTTGATGTTTTACTAGATGTGGATGATAAAAGCCTAAAGAGCTGTCCCAAGGTATTTGGGAAGATGCATAGAATTGGCTTTGCAGCCAGAAGACCTAGGTTCAAAGCTGGTTCCATCTTTTATTAACTGGCTGGTCTTAGAAAAGTAATTTAACCTTTCTGAGCTCTGAAAGTTCTTTAATCTGTAAAAATGAGATTATTATCCTTGTTTTGTAGGCTCGATATAAGGAACAGCAGTAACAATGTATGTAAAGTGTTTAGCACAGTGCCTACCTTTGGTAAATTTTTAAATAAATAAAGGCAACTCATATGGTAGTATTTTACCAGTCTCCCCTCCTCCCATCTTTGAGCTTTCATACATGTTATTTTCATTCTCTAGAATTCTCTTCCTCTTACTGCCTCTTCCTCTCCCTACTCCACTTTTTAAAAACACATTCATGTTTTAGGTTAAGCACCACCTCCCCTAAGAAGCCTTCCTTTGACCCCCTCCCTGGACTAGGTTTTATTGCATTGCACAGACTAGGTTTCCCCTAGCACTGTGAATTTATTTTTAATATGGAGTGGTAATCATACTATGTTGTATTTGCCAACTAACTGAACTCCTTGAAGGCAGGGTCTGTTTCTTTTCTTCTTTTATTTCTTTTTGAGATAGAGTCTCATTCCAGTGCCCAGGCTGAAGTGCAGTGGTGTAATCTTGCATCGTTGCAACCTCCACCTCTTGGGTTCAAGCAGTTCTACTGCCTCAACCTCCCAAGTAGCTGGGATTATGGGCATGAGCCACCATCCTTGGCTGAATTTTGTATTTTTAGTAGAGATGGTGTTTCACCATGTTGGTCAGGCTGATCTTGAACTCCTGACCTCAGGTGGTCCTCCTGCCTCGGCCTTCCAAAGTGCTGGGATTACAGGTGTGAGCCAATATGCCCAGCCTGTTTCTTGTTCATTACATTTACAAGAATATCTAGTATTTAGGTATGTCTTCCGTGAATAGAGAACAATGCAATAAATGATACTCTTTTTTTTATTATGATGACTGCATAGATAATATGCCATTAATAAGATTGATAATTCAGGAGGAAGAATATGTTTGGGGATGAAGATAATGATTTTGATTTTAGACATACGGAGTTCAAGGTACCTGTCAGATGTAAGAAAGTAAATGTCCTATAGGCAATTAGATACATGGGTATGAAGTATAGGAAAGTTCCAGGGCTAGAGATAAAGAGTTGGGGCCAGGCACGGTGGCTCACGCCTGTAATCCCAGCACTTTAGGAGGCTGAGGTGGGTGGATCATGAGGTTAGGAGATCGAGACCATCCTGTCTAACACGGTGAGACCCCGTCTCTACTGAAAATACAAAAGAAATTTGCCGGGCGTGGTGGCAGGTGCCTGTAGTCTGAGCTACTTGGGAGGCTGAGGCAGGAGAATGGCATGAACCTGGGAGGCGGAGGTTGCAGTGAGCCGAGATCACGCCACTGCACTCTAGCTGGGGGAACAGAGCAAGACTCCATCTCAAAAAAAAAAAAAATGAGAGAGAGAGTTGGAAGGTATCAGCTTGCTGATAATAGTTTTAAGCTAAGAAAAACACATTTCCCAAAGTTAATTTTTAGAGCAGTGATTCCCAACTTATTTTCTTCCCCAGCATTCTGATGGATATGAGGTACTCACTGTGTAACTGTGGTTCAATGTCTCAATGATTCTGAAGCAAGGGCAAGCAAAAGGAGCATGTTCCCCAGGGAAGGTCTATCCGAATGATTGTGGGGTGCTAAGGAGGGCCACTGCTATGAAAAGAGTACACAGTTGAGAACAGAGCCAGGGCACACCACTGTTTGAGACAGGCAGAAGGGAAGAGGTACCCATGAAAGAGATCAGCAGGGTAATGGTCAGAGAAGAAGGAAAAGAGCCTGGAAAGGAGAGTTCTGCTTTTAGCTCTTTGAGGAATTGCCAACACTGCTTTACACAATGAATACTCCCACCAATAGTGTATAATCATTTCCTTTTTCTGCAACCTTGCCAGCATCTGTTTTTTGTTGTTGTTGTTTTCTTTTTTTTTTTTTTACTTTCTACTAATAGCCATTCTGACTGGTGTGTGATGCTATCTCATTGTGGTTTTGACTTGCATTTCTCTAAGATCAGTGATATTGAGCTTTTTTTCATATGCTTGTTGACTGCATGTATGTCTTCTTTTGAAAAGTCTCTGTTCCTGTCCTTTGCCCATGTTTTAATGGGGTTTTGTTTTTCTCTTGTAAATTTAAGTTTCTTATAGATGCTAGATATTAGACCTTTGTCAGATGCCTAGTTTGCAAATATTTTCTCCTATTCTGTAGGTTGTCTGTACTCTGTTGATAGTTTCTTTTGCTGTGCAGAAACTCGTATGTTTAATTAGATCCTACTAGTCAATTTTTGCTTTTGTTGAGATTGCTTTTGGTGTCCTTGTCATGAAATGTTTGTCCATTTCTGTGTCCAGGATGGTATTACTTAGGTTGTCTCCAAGGTTTTTGTAGCTTGGGGTTTTACATTTAAGTCTTTAATCCATCCTGAATTGATTTTTGTATATGATATATGGTTAAGGAAGGTGTCTAGCTTCAGTCTTTTGCATATGGATAGATGGTTATCCCAGCACCATTTATTGAACAGGAGTCTTTTCCCCATTGCTTGTTTTTGTCAGCTTTGTCGAAGATCAGATGGTTGTATGTGTGCAGCCTTATTTCAGGGCTATCTATTCTATTCCATTGGTCTATGTGCTGGGTATATAGCCAGAGGAATATAACTCGTCTACTGTAAAGACACATGCATGTGAATGTTCATTGTACCACTATTCACAATAGCAAAGACATAGAATCAACCTCAATGCCCATCAGTGACAGATCAGATGAAGAAAATGTGGCACATACACACCATAGAATACTATGCAGCCATAAAAAAGAGTGAGATCATGTCTTTTGTGGGAACAAGGATGGAGCTGGAAGCCATCATCCTTAGCAAACTAATGCAGAAACAGAAAACCAAATACCGCATGTTGTCACTTATAAGTGGGAGCTAAGTGATGAGAACTTATGAACACAAAGAAGGAAACAACAGACACTGGGGTCTACTTGAGGGTGGAGGGTGGGAGGAGGGAGAAGAGTGGAAAAGATGACTCTTGGGTACTAGGCATAATACCTGGGTGATTAATCTATGCAACAATCCCCTGTGACACAAGTTTACCTATGTAACAAACCTTCACATGTACCCCGGAACCTAAAATAAAAGTGTTTGTTTGTTTGTTTTAAAAAGAGTAGTATTCAACCAAACAAGGGAATGAAAACTTTCAAAGACTCAATGTGACAAAAACTTAACTTCATATAGCTCAAGCATAAAGGTTTATGTAGCTAGAAAATCTGCATATTCAGCCTGGCCTAGCTTCAGGCATAGCTAAATCTAGGAAACTGAAACTTACCAGATCCCTGCTGCCTTCTCTGCATAGACTTCAGAGGAAGAAAGACCTTCTCTATCCTAGTGTCCATATATCTTTTTTTTTGTTTTTGGTTTTGGTTTTTGCAAACAGAATTTTGCTCTGTTACCCAGGCTGGAGTGCATGGCATGCTCACGGGTCACTGCAGCTTCTACCTCCTAGGCTCAAGCGATCCTCCCACCTCAGCCTCCCAAGTAGCTGAGACGATAGGCGTGTGCCACCATGCCTAGCTAGTTCTTTTTATTTTTTGTAGAGATGGAGTCTCACTGTGTTGCCTAGGCTGGTCTCAAACTCCTGGGGTTACGTTGTCCTCCCACCTTGGCCTTCCAAAATGTTGGGATTACGGGTGTGCACCACCACACCTGGCCTCGTAGTGTTCATGTATCTGATTGACCTTTCCTGGATCAGATGAACTTCCCTGAACCAATTTCTATAGCCAGAAATTAGATGAGATTTAACTAGAGAGGCAGTGAAGCCTGAACTCTAAAACCAAGTTTAATTCAAGTCCCTCCTCTGCTACCTACTATATAAGCTTGGCCAAATTATATACTCCCTGTGTCTCAGTTTCCTCAACTTTAAAATGAGAGAAATCATAGTACTTATCATGTAGGTCATTTCTTTAAATGAGATAATGCATATAAAGTAAATATAACAGTGTCTGGCACATAGTAAATTATCAATAAATCTTAGCCACCATGATGATGATAATGATAACAATAGTGGTAGTGCTGGTTATAGTGATGAAGAAGAAACAAGAGCAACAGCTACCACTTGTTATAGGGGTAGGGTTAGCAGAGGGTCAGCTACATGGAATAGATTCCCCACAGGAAATAGGGATTCTGTTATCAAAAGAAGAGAAAGAGATAAAGGGTTGGAAAGATAAATTATAGCTACCAATAGTCCTCTATAATCACATCCAGTAGTTTGAGAGCTGAAGAGTATCTCGTAGGTTTGCCAGTAAGGAGATGTTGCTGACTTGTGAGAGCAGTTTGGTGGAGTGGGGCTAGGGAGCATGAAAGGATGATATCTTCTCTTTGTGACTCATCTGCATGAGAACAATTTTGATGGATTTTCTGGAAGTTAATAGCCGTTGGTTAGTAGCCATTTGCTTTGTGAGCAGAGCTCCAAGATAGTTTGCCATTAAAAAAAAAATCTTCATAAAGGCTTAAACAGGGTTCAAACAGATCTAATTGTCATATCATTTGGCACATTGTGGTACCTGATTCCATCTAAATTGCTTTCCCCCAACAATCCTTAGTCCATGTTTCTGCTTTCTCTCCTTGTTAAGAATAGATGGCAGATCAACATTCTTGCCTACTTCTGCAAGAGCATCTTGAAGGAATGAAAGGCAGTTATACTTCTGCTGCAGAGGAGCATTTTTCACATATTATGAAAAGAGCTAGTTATTGGATTAGTCAGTGAGGTGTGATTGTCAGTCTTCATCAGGTTCTCATTACTGGTAATGTTGCCCAGACCTACATTTTTTCTCTGAATGTGCTTCTGCCTTTTCTGTGTCTAGCTTACTTGTTTACAAAATGTTTTCAGAGAGAAAGCCTAATTCAGGGTTGACAAAGTTCTGCTAAGCCACCCCAAGATTATCTTGGCTAAAGAAGTTTTTACAGAGTACAGTTGTGGGAAACAGCTCTTAAGAGTTTCTGGGTTAATCTAGAATGATTTCCTAAAAGAAAAGTTTTAGAAGAATTATTAAAGGAATCTTTTCCTCCCAGCTCTCCCCTCCCAAATTACAGCAGCACCGGACAGACAAATATCACATGTAAAACCAAACTGTATAACAGATAAATATGAGGAAAGAATCAGGAACCGACAACTCTAGTCTCCAACTTTACCATTAATAAAAGCACATTACAGTGTTCCAGACTTACTCTGTGAATAAGCTGTTCTCAGCTATGTATTTATGTTAGTTCCTTAGGTTCCTTCCAGAATTTATTTCCTAAAAATATTGGGGCTTTTGTTGTTACTTCAACCCACAACTGACCTTCCAGGAATAATTCAGATTTAGATAAGTGATTATTAGAAAGCTATTTCAAAATAGACAATAACAAGCATAAGAAAAAGTGTATAACCTTACTGGTGTTCAAAACTAAAATTATAATGAAGTAACTTTTTTTTTTTTTTTGAGACAGAGTCTTGCTCTGCCACCCAGGCTGGAGTGCCATGGTGTGATCTCAGCTCACTGCAACCTCTGCCTCCCAGGTGTGAGCAGTTCTCCTGTCTCAGCCTTCCAAATAGCTGGGATTAGAAGTGCCTACCACCATGCCCCTCTAATTTTGGTATTTTCAGTAGAGACAGGGTTTTATTACGTTGACCAGGCTGGTCCTGAACTCCTGACCTTGGATGATCTGCCTGCCTCAGCCGCCAAAGTGCTGGGATTACAGGCGTAAGCCATCACACCCAGCCAAAGTAACATTTTTTTTTTACCAAAGGCAAAGACTTTGAAAAGATAATGCCCAATTTAGCTAAGAATGTAGTGAAATGGGCCTTCCCATATTTTACTGTTGGGAATGCAAATTAGTCATTATTTTCTGAGAAGCAAATGGCTAGGTTGACAAAAGTCCCAAATTGACCCAAAATAGCCCCCTATAAAAATGTATCTCTGGGAAACAGTTCTAAATATGGGAAGGAGGGGGAGTTTATGCACAGAAATTGTTATCACAAGGTATGTTATATATAGGCAGCTCTGTAAACATCCATTCAACAAATACTTGAGTACCTACTATGTGGAAGGCTATTATGCACTATTGAACAAAACAGACTTATTGGAAACAGCCTACTGTCCAGTATTCTGGCAGCAGTTAAGTAAACTATGAGTCATCCATCTAATGGAACACTATGAATCATAGTTTGCTTTACCATTCCCCACCAACTAGCCATTTAGGGTGTTTCTTTAAAATAGAGTGGAGTATAAAGCAGCCATTTAAAAGTGAATTACAAAGATGGTATAATAACTTGGATAAATGCTTATAGTATAGTATTACTAAATGAACTAGATACACAATTGTATATGTCATATGATTACAACCATAAGGGCGAAGTGGTTACTCAGGCCCAGGTAAAGAGACCAGGGAGAAAGTGAGCAAAGTGTTAGCAGTGGTTGTATTTCTGTGATGAGACTAAATGTGACTTTTTTTCTACTTTTCTTTATTTCCCAAATTTTCTTTAATGAGGCCTTGTTATTTGTGTAATTTTTTCCTGCCTTAAATGCTTTGATAACACACTTACAAAAAGTTTGCATGAAAGTGAAGACTGCTCAGTGGCTATTTTGTGAACTGAGTGGGAATTTTGTCAGGGAACTTTATCCCTTTCTTTTGACTGATGGGCTATTTCAGCTGTGGTGGAAGTATGCAATAGTGGATAGAATCTACTGGACACCCACCCTTAATATAGTCTGTCTATACATATATGGCAATGTCGATGCAATACACTGTGCCTCACAAATAGCAATGTAGATGATAAGATGCTTTTTGTTGTTTTTTTTTAGAAAACAGTATATCTTTAGTATGTAACTTGAAGACTCGGGATTATGGCTAGCTGTGTGCCAACTTTCCATCCTTCAGACCTATAAAGTCTGAATCAGTTTGATTTTTTACTGCATTGTGGTGAAATTAAACAATTCACATAAATTTTTATTGTGGCCCATAGTTAAGGTTCTAGGAAGCTCTGAGATTTAATCTTGAGTTTTCCTTGCCACTTAACCCAATTTTAAATATTTTTTTTTTCTTTTTCTTTTGAGACAGGGTCTCGCTCTGTCACCTGGGCTGGAGTACAGTTGTGTGATCTTGACTCACTGCAGTCTCTGCCTGCAGAGTACAGTTGTGTGATCTTGGCTCACTGCAATCTCTGCCTCTAGAGTTAAGCAATTCTCATGCCTCAACCTCCTAAGTAGCTGGGATTATAGGTGTTCACCACTACACCTAGCTAATTTTTTTTTTTTTTTTTTTTTAGTGAAGATGGGGTTTTGCTATGTTGGCCAGGCCGATCTCAAACTCCTGGCCTCAAGTGATCCGCCCGCCTCTCCCTCCCAAAGTGCTGGGATTACAGGCATGAACCACTGTGCCTGGCCTCAATTTAAAAATTCTTAATCCACTCTTAACTTCCATTTAGTGGAACTCCAGTTTTATCCTTTCCTTTCTCATTGTCTTCTCTACATTTCTGTTCACATGAAATTTCTAATTGTACAGACTTTGCAGTGTGCAGAGTCAAATCTCTCATATCCTGTAACTTTGCTGCAAGCTCCTTAGTTTTTTCTTTATCTACACTTATATCTGGTCAGTGTGATACTTTCTTTTTTGGTCTTCTCAGCTATTAGAAACAGACGTGTTTGTAGAAAAGAACTCTCACCATTTGTTGTGTCTGGGACTTGTGTGGAGGGTTTTTGTTTTGGTCTGGGTTGGTTTGCTTTTTCTATTTAAAACTTAGATTGTGTGTACACCCACACAGAAACTTCATCCAGCTACTAGGCTGTTCCTTTGCAGAGTGGTGATCAAACAAAAATATGCATCTAGTGATTCTTTCATTTGATTTGAAGACTGATTTCAGAAATACATGATTTTCTTCTTTTACCTGGCAGGTTATTACTGAGCAAGCTGAAGAATGGAGGACTCAGCCTACTTATAAAGTACCAAACTATTAAGGTCACAGAAAATTATTTCTGGAAGGTACATTAGAAGTTGTTCTAGCCCAACTCTCTTATTTTACAGATGGAAAACCTGGGGCCCAGAAGAGGGCCTGGCTTAGCCTAAGCTGTATTATGACTTAGTGTTAGAAAATGAACTAGAACATTTCTGAATTCCCAGTCCAACATTCTTTCCACTAAGCTGATGGCTATCTTCCAGGTGCAGGAGTGCAGGTTGGTGCTTATTACAGGACTGCTGGCTGCAGTGGCTCTTCCTGGTGCTGTGGAAAGTACCCTCTTCTTTGCTCAGTCTGATTCCATTTATGGGAAACAGTGACGAAGTTTGTACATAAGATTTACAGTAAAGTCTGCTGCTGTCCCAAGTTTCTTAACCTTTTAAAAGTCATCTTCCTTCTACTTCTGATTTCCTAGTACATCTATTACTTATTTCAATGTAAACAAATTCCAAATAATGGAAGTATGTCTCTACTACAGCTTATTCAAGTTTGAACTTTGGGTATATATGCTAATATTTACAGACTGGTGAGGTCAGGAAAATTGAACTGCTATTATTTCAAAAGTGAAAGCTACTCTGGGACTTCTAGGTCAGGGTGGCAGAGTGAATACTCTTGAATCTTAATTCCTCTCACTCTAAAACAGAGAAATTATACATAAATATTTTTAAAGGTTTTTAAAAATACATAGTTATTCTTAAAAATAAGAGAAAAAAGTCTCTTTGTACCAGTAATAGAAAAGCCACTGTGATGGCAGGGGGTGGGGGTGGTGCTATGAATGGATATGGGCAATTGGGACCAGGGTTTTTGCAATGATCCTGTCTGTGCATGAACCCAGGACCCAAGAGCACAATGCAAATGGGAGCTGGGTTAGTCTAACTTATCCCAGCAGTGTCACAGCCAGGAATAAGCTGCTTGTTCCTGACCAGAAGTAAAGAAGAATTGGCAGACACAAACAAGCACAGGAAACCACTCAAGATAGAACTTGGACCCAAAATACTTTTGGGCTAAAAATTCAGAACTGGGCTACCTAGGAGGAAAGAAAGCCCAGATCTACCAACTTAAGGTCTGGTTCAAGGTTGCCACATTATCAGATTTAAGCTGAGGCAACTTAGAACTGCCCTATAGATACTTAAAACTGTATATATAGTTACAGGTACTTACATTTTTTAGTCATCATTAAAAATTGAGCCCTCAAAACTTTACAAAGAACTCAGTAAAACCTAAGATCATGAAAAAGCAGTCAAGAGAACCCAACAAGTGAGAGAAGTTATATCTGAGGAAAAAAGAACACTCTGAAGAGAGTTTAAAAATAAGTTAAAAGTCTCAATATATGTACAGAAGAAACTAGATTTTACAGAATGAAGAGCAGATAATGAAATAAGAGAAAGCTGTGAGGAAGGAGCATTTAGACATCTTGATGTGAAAAATATATTGAAATGTAAAAATACAATATTGAAGTAAAAGAACAGTTATACTGTACTTTATATAGCTTAAGAGAAAATTAGAGAATTAGGAAATAGAACTGAGAAAATCTTTCAGAATGCAGTTTAGAGCGAGTTAGAAGAAAATGAAAGAGAAAGATGGACATGAAAGATGACCTGAGGAGCTCTAACATGCATGTGCTAGGAGTTGCAAAGGAGAAAAAAGAATGAATAAAAAAGTGACAATAGTAATAACAATAACTGCAGCTAAGAATTTTTTCAGAAGTGAAGCTGAGTCTTCAAAATAGAAAATGCTGCCATGTGTAACACAGGATAGATAAATCCACAACTACATATATGATAATAAAATTGTAGGAAATTAACGATGAAGAGAAAATCTGAAATTCTGAATACAGATATAACAAGAAATTCTGAATACAGATATAACAAAAAATTCTGAATAATGGAATGGTAGTCGAATTGGCAGTAGGCTCTGGCAACAGTAGATACTAGAAAACTGACTAGTATCTTCAAAGTGCTGTAGAAAAATAAGTATGAGCTTACAGTTTCATACAGTGGTTTATATACAGAGTGGGACCAAAATAAACACACCTTCAGATACACAGAGCTAAGTTTTCAACTCACAAACTCTTGGTGATAAAAGAACTAAAGGATGTTCTTCAGCAAAGAAAAAAATAAATGCAGAAAAAGGTAGAATACAAAAGCAAAGAGTGTTAAAATATGAGATAAAGCTAATATGCTTCAAAAGTTAGAACTAAATATTAGCAATAATATGGTATTAAAAGATGTAAATGTGTACTAAAGTCCTTGTTTAGAGTAGAAAAGACGCAGATTAATTTTATAGACATTTAAAGAAAAAATATATTTAAGTATGTTAAATATAAGGATATTCAGTACAGTAATAGAAGTATAGAAATAGAAGGTGCAAGTTCTAAATCAGTAGAGGAAAGAGAAAAGATAGGTAATATTTTAAATGCTTTCACTCCATTCAATAAAGGGCAGGAAAGAAGATAAAAAGAAGCAAAGGAAAAACATGGAAATAGGAAATACAAAATAAAATGTGTAAGTAATCATAATATAAATTAATCTACAAAACCAGAGAGATACTCAGATTATCCTTCCATATGCTGTTTTCAGAGTAACACTGAAAGATAAAAAATAAAAGTATAGGAAAAATTTTCTCTTGGTTACCACCAATTGAAAGCTGGCAACATGCATATCATTTGAAACATGAACATGTTTTTGCTTAAAAACATCAAATGACAGAAATATATGTCTTATAAATAGGGAACAATCCACGAAGATGATATAAAATGACTCTAGATACTGAAAATATACTCTCAAAATATATGAAACAAAACTGACAGAATTACCAAGAAATGGCATATCCACAGTCAGTGTTGCAGATTTTAACACACCTCTCTTAGAAACCAATATATCGAACAGACAAAAATACTCAAGAACATAAAGGATTTGAACAACATAATACACCAGCTTAATGTAACAGATATATAGCACATGTAGGGCATGTGTATAGTGACCATGCTAAATGAAAAAATCAACACTCATTCATTCAACAAATACTTACTTGTTCAATATTTGCCAGATATTGTTCAAGGCTCTTGGAATCCTTTAGTCAACAATGTAGACAAAGATCCTGACCTGCTGAAGTGTACATTCTAGCAGGGAGTAAGATGAAAAGGCAGACCATAAAAAACAAACATAATAAAGTATATAATATGTTAGACACTGATGCAGTTTGGAAAAAAAAAAAACTAGAAAGGAGAATTGAATAAAGAGGTTTGGGTGGAGAAAGTACAGGTTGTAATATAAACAGTGGGTCTGAGTAAATCTTACTGACAGGTTGAGATTTGAAGAAGCTGAAGGAGTTAGCCACAAAGATATCTGAAGGAAGAACATTTCAGATGTACTGTAGTGAGGTCCTCTAGCAAGAGGGTACAACTAGAGCAAAGGCCATATGGTGGGAAAGTACTGGCACATGAAAGAAATGACAGGTGAGAGTAGCAGGAAAGAGAATCAGATCATCTGAATGTAGAGCATCATAGGCCATTTACTATGCACAAAATGAGGAGCCATTGCAGGATTTTGAATAAAGGAGTGATGTGATCTGACTTAAGTTTTAAAACAATCATTCAAGCTGCTGTGTTGAGATTAGACTTCAGACAGAGGTAGCAGCTGAGCAGCTATTACAGTAATCCAGGCAAGAAATTATGATAGCGGCTTGGATCACATGGCAGCAATAGAGTTGTTGAAAATTGGTAAGATTCTGGATATATTTGAAGGTAGAGCCAACATTTCCTGGAAGGGCTTGTGGGATGTGACAGACAGAGGGAGGAATTTTAGATGATTCCAGGGTTTTTTACCTAGGCAACTGATAGGATAGAGTTACCATCAACTGGCATGGGGGAGGCTAAAAATGAAGCAGGTTGGGGAGGAAAACTAGGAAGCCTGTCTTATTTATTTATTTATTTAATTTTTTTATTTCCATAGGTTTTTGGGGAACAGGTAATCTTTGGTTGTATGAAAAAGTTCTTTAGTGTGATTTCTGAGATTTTGGTGTACCCATCATCCAAGGTACACCGTACCTAATGTGTAGTCTTTTATCCCTTACCCCCCTCCCACCCTTTCCCCTGAGCCCCCAAAGTCCATTGTATCATTCTTAACACCTTTGCATCCTCATAGCTTAGCTCCCTCTTATAAGTGAGAACATACGATGTTTGGTTTTCAGTTCCTGAGTTACTTCACTTAGAATAATGGTCTCCAGTTCCATCCAAGTCACTGCAAATGCCATTATTTCATTCCTTTTTATGGTTGAGTAGTATTCCATGGTGTATATATATACCACAGTTTCTTTATCCACTCATTGATTGATGGGCATTTGGGCTGGTTCCAAATTTTTGCAATTGCAGATTGTGCTGCTGTAAACATGCATGTGCAAGTATTTTTTTCGTATAATGACTTCTTAGGAATGCAATTTTATTTATTTGTTTTTTGGACGGAGTCTTGCTCTGTCACCCCGGTTGGAGTGCAGTGGTGCCATCTTGGCTCACTGCAACCTCTGCCTCCTGGGTTCAAGCGATTCCTCTGTCTCAGCCTCCCGAGTAGCTGGGATTACAGGTGCCCGCCACCACACCCAGCTAATTTTTGTATTTTTAGTAGAGTTGGGGTTTCACAGTGTTAGCCAGACTGGTCTAGAACTCCTGACCTCAAGTGATCCGCCCACCTTGGCCTCCCAAAGTGCTGGGATTCAGGTGTGAGCCACTGCACCCGGCCAGAATCCAATTTTAGGTATGTTGGTTTGAGATACCTATTAGATTTCTGACTGGAAATTTTGGCAGTTTGGTTATACAGATCCACCAAAATGCTGTGGAGTATTTAGATGATATTTAAAGCCATGAGACTGTATCAGATAACAGAAAGAAAATACAGAAAAGGGAAGAGGGCCCAAGAAGTATCTGGTGTCCTTTCCAGTGTGAGTGAAAAAAAAAAAAGTATCAGGAAAGAGATAGTTGTCAACAGTGTTAAATGTTGCTGATAGCATCATGTAAGATGAAGGCTAAGAACTGACCATTGATTTTGATAACATTATGACCTTGATAAGAGTGGTTTTGTTGGAATAGGGAGATAGAAAGCCTGACTGAAGTAATTTTAAGCCACATTGAGAAGAGAGGAATTGGAAACATTGAGAAAAGTTTTTTTTTTTTTTAAGATAAGTTTTTCAGGAAGGGGAGTTGGCAAGGAAATGGAGTGGCAGCTTTTGGGGAGATAGAGTCAAGAAAAGGGTGTTTTTTTGTTTTGAGACGGAGTCTTACTCTGTTGCCCAAGCTGGAGTAGTGCAATGGCACAATCTTGGCTCATTGCAGCCTCCGCCTCCCAGGTTCAAGTGATTCTCCTGCCTCAGTCTCCCGAGTAGCTGGGATCACAGGCGCCCGCCACCACACCTGGCTAATTTTTTGTAGTTTTAGGAGAGACAGGCTTTCGCCATGTTGACCAGGCTCATCTCAAACTCCTGGCCTCGGGTAATCCTCCCACCTCGGCCTTCCAGAGTGCTGGGATCACAGGGGTGAGCTACTGCACCGTGCCGGAAAAGGGTGTTTTTTAAGCTACATGTTTGCTCCTGAGAATGATCCCAATGGAGAACAACAGCAACAACAAAAGATGATGTAGGAGGAAGAATGGAGAGCTGCTGTAATGAGGTCCTTGAGTAGGGTCTAGAGTACAAGTTGAAAGATTTGACTTCAAATAGAAGCATGTTAGGTTCATCAATGGTGACAAGTGAGAAGATGGTAAATGGTGGTTAAATGTGGTGATAGTCTGTGGAAGTTCTTTTCTGATTGCTTCAATTTTCTTAGTGAAATAGAAAGCAAGACCAGCAGCCAAGAAAGAACATGAGGAAGGAAGTGATAGGTGTTTGAGTTAAAAGGGAAAGGGGTGAAGTATTTATCTAGGAAAGTAAATGGAGTAGGGAAGTATCTGTGTGTGCATTAGAGTCCACTAAAGGTTCAAAGTAATGAATTTAAATTGAGACCAATGAGCATGGTGGTTTTTTTTTTTTCAGCCACATTTAGTTGCACAGGTGCAGGTGTGGAGTAGGCAGAAAATTTGATTTAAATAAGGTTGTAGTTTTGCCAAGCACTATGAGGGGAGAGAGGGGTGAGTGATGATAATAATGATAAATCATGGAATGTAAGCTCGATAAAGAGTAGAGTGAAGGAACATCAAGTGCATGAGAGACAGTGGAGATTCCATGAGGTTGAATGATAGTTCAGGGTCACCCTAGTAGAAAGAATAAGCTGGAAAGATAGGATCTGGAGATACAGAATTGAGATTATGGAGGGATTATAGTTTTTTTGTAATGGCAACAAAAAGTTAGCTGGAGAAGAAAAGAACGCTTCTGAAAAGTATAAACTTCCTCGTAGATACTGCATGGGTAAGGAGGTAATTATAATGAGAAATACAAAATATTTAGAGCTAAACAACAATGAGATTACTTCACATTAGATCTTGTAGAGTAGCTAAAGAGAGAAAGCTATAACCTTAAATACGTGTTTAAGGTTAAAAATTTTGAATAAGTGAAAATAAATGAGCTAAGCTTTAAACTCAAGAAGTTGAAAACAGAGTAAGCCCAAATTAAGTAGAAGGAATGAAATAAAGATAAAAGCAGAAATTAATGAACAGAAAACAGAATAGCAGTAGAAATAGTGTTAATACCAGGAGCTGATTCTTTGAAAAGATATAAAATTCAATAAACCTTTTTATTTTCCAATGTCCACCTTGACTGCAGTGTTCTAGGACTCAAAGGCATCTTATATGCTAGTCTGGGGCCTGGGATGCAAACAAAAACAGATCAGAGGCAGTTATTTTGGCAACAACAGGGAGAGGGAAAAGTCTTCAAGGTCCCTTAAAGCAACACGTATAACAATTGAGCTGCATACATAACCCGGGAATCTACTTTTTCCAGCCACTGCACACTGAGCCCCATTAGGGAGGGTAAAATGCAGTAAATCTTTGACAAGCTGAACTAGAGAAAAACTAGGTGTGAACAAATAGTATTAGGAAGAGAAATAGGGACAAAGTTAAGATAAACGTATTTAAAATATAAGATTATTTTGAGCAACTTTATGACAATAAGCTTGAAAACCTGATTTAAGTGGACACTCTTCTGGGAAAATATAAAATATCAAAATGACTTAGGAAGAAATGGCAAAACAAAGAAGTCCAGTAACCTTTAAAGAAATTTAATCATACTTCACCACCACCTCCCCAACCTGCTGCCAAAGACACCAAGCCTAGAGTAATTTGGGGGATGAATTTCATCAAACTGTCAAGGAACGAGTATAATAATACTTGTCTTACATAAACTGCGTCAGAGAATAAAAAGAAGGAAGCCAAAATCTAGATTGTTTTGCCTCCAACTTGTTTAGTAACAACAAAAAGAGGCTAAGAACTGAGGCAAAGAAAAACCAAAATAAAGTCTGAATACTTCCCACAAACAGCATTAGAAAAATACATTTGATAATACCCAGGTGGTACAGGTTTTAAGGATTGGACCTTTGACTTTGTGCTCGTCCTTCTGTGTGGATCAGCTTTGCTCTTTGATTCCAGTTATTTTAGTTCCAGTTGTAATGATGGGTTTTGGACACACTCAGTCTGTATTATGACCAACAGCATATATTTGTAAGATAATAGCTAGGTCACTAATAGTCTGTGGCATGGAAAAAATTTTTGTTTTAATATGGTGCTAACTAAGCATACAGAGGTTGACTCTGTAACTTTAACTCCAGCAACACACTGTTATCACCACCCAAACTGACCAGCCTAGTTAGTAACATCATATGTGGTATCATACAAACTACTTAGAACCATGCCTGGGACACTCAGCTGTCAGCTCTTACATGCCCTTTGTGCTCAAAGAGAACAATTTGTGGTTGTTGTATGCCAGTCAACTCAGTCATCATGGAGCTTAGTTGTTTACTGTATTGCATGCTAAGCAGTAGACTCTAGGAATCTAATTAATTTGATTCTCACATTGGTCCTGTTTGCCACAAACATTGCCATGCCTCATGAACCTCACAAGTTGTGTTTCTTAGAACAGTGCATATGTAGTTCTTATACTCTGCAACAGTGTTTGCCTCAGCATAATTGTGTTTATGTGGAATTGCATTGGCATTGCAATGTGAGAATGACAGAGTTGACAGGACCATTAATGTGTGTACCCTGGGAATTATTTCCCTCATCCCCATAGCTGGCTGAAGAAACTTTATTTCTGAGTTATTATGTAGGGACTGAAAGGTTTTTGATTTTTTTTCTTTTTTGGTTTTTTTTTTTTTTTTTTTTACATGTATGTACAGACTGTTTTTTACAAAACTACAGTGAGCAAAAATAATCTGGACAAAAAAATAATACTCTCCCTGTTTTTTCTTTCAAACGTATATATATATTTGAGATGTTAGGCATGGGGAAAAACTTTTATGTCATCTTCAGAGCTACAGCCATATTTTTTAGCTAGGACCAAATCTTAAATCTCTCCTGACAGAACCCTAATGAAGGGGACAAAGTGATCTCCAGTGGAAATGTGAAAGGCATAAAAACGAAAAGTTCGATATCTGGAGGATTCAGATGACACAAAAGAAAATAAGTTGAGGATAAAGGAAATGAGAGGCTAAACCTAGTAGTACAATGACATCTTTCATCTTCAACTATTTTAAAGTATTTTTACCTGAAAACATGAAGATAAAGTGTGTATAGATGACACATAGACAACTGATAAATGAATAAACATTTACACTGTATATGTCAGAAGTATCTGCAAAGCAAAAATGGTGCATGTCAGTTCATTGTTGACCAGGAAGAGTCTTTCGTATACTCTTCCAGGATCTATGTTATTTAAAAAAAAAAAAAAAAAAAAAGAAGAAGAAGTTAGATGTTAAGTTTGGGAGTATTTTTAGTAAACCCAGATGAACAGAGCAGCTTTTATTTCTGGATCAACTGCAAATTCACAACTCTGAAGACTAGTTGAAATGTTTAAAGTTCTAGATGAATCATACATAGATTGCTTTTCTTAGGGCTTTTTCCTTAAAACTCTGCAGTTAACTAAAAATGGGAAATAATTATTTTTCTTAACACCTGATGGACCATTCACCCTCATTTATAGGCTTTAAAGAAAACTAACAAAATATTTTTTAAAATCAAGTTGATGACAATTTAAAAACTTACATAGAATTTCTGAATCTTCTTTAAGTTATAGGTTACATTTTCAAGAAACTGATCATTATCAAACATGTGAGCTTAAATTTAAGTATGTTGCTACCAGGCAGTAATATGTTTTACCTGGCATACAGATTATAAGCACAACTTAACTATCATAGATACCTTTGAGAACTGAATGGATTTATTTATTTTAAAAGTTATTCTAAAATTAATTCCATACTTTTCTCCTCCGTACCTTTCTCCTTAAGTTTTTAAAACACCTTTCTTGACATAAAATTTCTGTACGACTACACATATTTAAATTGTAATATCTGATTAATTTGAGGAAACTATCTCCCCAATTCTCCCTAACTCTTAACTGCACTAAATATTTATAGTCTTAACAAAAATTTCAGATAAATCATATGCTTTAAAGCTACTTATTCAGTGTTTAACTGACACTATATAGAACCCTTTTGCTACTTTTAAGCTAATCAAAAAATATATAATATACCCTGTTACTGCTTCTAATCAGTTCAAGCATTTTTTTTTTTCTCATCAAGTTGCTATGAGCATTTGGCAGGGTAATTCTTCACTATGTGGGTCTGTTTCCAGAATAGCAAGCATTCAGCATCCCTGAGCCTGGCATTTGAAACACCAATAGCACTCTCCAATCATTGTGCCAATCAGTGTCCCCACATATTTTCAAAAGCTCTTGTGATAAGTGTTGCCCCTTCCCCTCCCTGTGACAAACCTCTGCCCCTTATACCTTTACTGATGTTTCTAGCCTATATGGCCTACAAAAAAAGTGTGAAGGGGGAGAAGCTATGTTGTTCACATTAAAAAGAGGTAGGTTTTCATTTCTGCTTTTTGTAAGCCATTGCTAAAATTAAATTTAATTGCAAAATATTAAACTCATGAACCAATTCTAGGACAGGTTTGCAGAATGATTTTCTTAAAGGACCTTTATAATCTCTTACCCTTAAATGAGTTTCTGAGACTTAAACATTCATGACACTAGGGCATGATTATTTAAATATATGGGAACAAGATTGGGAACATTTTGTCGGCTAGTAAGTTATTGTGAGCTCCATGCTGTGCAACTTGTAGATCCTGTCTTGCTTTGCCTCTCTGTTGCTGCCTTGTACTCCAAAATAGCACCATCTCTTCCCCCTACTCCTAGCAACCCACTAGAGTATGCATAAGCCATTAGTGGATATATTTTGTTGGTCTGATTTTTAGCTTGTTCACAAAGTGTCAAAGGCCATTTATTACACTGAAAGAATTGCGTGACTTTTCTGTATTCTGCATTTCCTTACAAGTGGAATGAAGGCTGACTCTTTAAAGTCATTTTAGATGATTACCATCACAAAAGGAGAAGTGATGGTAAGTGATTCATTTTGTGGTAAAGTCCCTAATATGTCTCCCTCACTCAGGAGCATCTGTGCAGGAGTCAACATTAAATGTGAGTTATCATTATTGGTCTTTTCCATCACCCCCAAAAGGGGAGGATTTTCACATCACATAAATTAAAACAGGATTGAGATGAAAAAATCAAAAGAGAAGAAATGACTAAGAACCTCCTATTTCCTTTAGAACTTCTTATTTCCTGCCCCCAAGTAACATTTGTGGCCCTTCTAAGTACCCAGTAATAAAACGTCCCTATAAAAGCGTAGAGTAGTAAATGAAGCTTTTATGAATTCTAGACTATCTTCCAACTTGGCTGTGTGCTATTGATGGTCTCCTTTAAAAACAAATTGTTTGTTTAGTATGAGATCAAAAATTATTTATATAAAAATATATGGAAGAGTAGGGCTTGATATTATTTTTACTGTATGGAGATCTTTATAGTGATACAAATTTTGAGGTTTCCTATAATCTCTTTGAAGACACGAATCATGTCTTAACAGAACTTTGTATATCCCTATCCCTAATAGTACCTTGCATAGAATAAGAACTTAATAGTTGTTAGTTGATGGAAGAAAAGTATCAGTTGAAAATAAAAATATTTTCTTTGGATCTTATATTCATAAACGGACTGAAAATGACTGCCCTGTTCCAAAAGGAGGACCAGAGAACTTAAACTATACTTCTTAACTGGTAATACTTGACTCATCACCTTCTTACCTAAATCTGAACTAAAATACTGTGTGTTGTACCTACTCAGAAGTTTATAAACTAACCTACCAAAAAATTGATTGGAGGAAGAGGCAGAGACATTTTTGAAAGACTAGGTAATGTCCACCTAACTATTGATATCCTTTGGGCCTTGAAGGATCTTGTGGTTTTGTTACCAGGAAAGGAGTTCAATCTGGACCCCAAGAAAGAGTTCTTAGATCTCACGGGAGAAAGAATTCAGGGCAAGTCCCTAGAGTAAAGTGAAAGCAACTTTAGTTAGAAAGTGAAGGAATAAAAGAATGACTACTCCATAGACAGAGCAGCCCAAAGGGCTGCTGGTTTTATGGTTACTTCTTGATTACATGCTAAACAAGGGATGGATTATTCATGAGTTTTCCAGGATGAGGTGGTCAATTTCCAGAACTGAGGGTTCCTCCCCTTTTTAGACCATATAGGGTAACTTCTTGATGTTGCCATGACATTTGTAAACTGTCTTGTCACTGGTGGAAGTGTCTCTTAGCATGCTGATGTATTATAATTAGTGTATAATGAGTCATGAGGACAACCAGAGGTCACTGTCGTCACCATCTTAGTTTTGGTGGGTTTTGGCTGGCTTCGTTATCGCAACCTGTTTTATCAGCAAGGTCTCTGTGAGCTGTATCTTGTGCCAACCTCCTATCTCATCCTGTGACTGAGAATGCCTTAACCTCTTGGGAATGCAGCCTAGTAAGTCTCAACCTTATTTACCCAGCCCCCATTCAAGATGGAGTGCCTCTGGTTCAAATACCTTTGACAAAAACATACCTATACCTTAGGCTACTATGTGTAATGCATTCCAGCATTTGCTATTCTGTTTATTCACTTTTTATTGATCTGGTTGTGGCCACTAAATTGATTCATAACCTAACAATGAGTTTCATTGTACCTTTACCCCAAGTGACTACCTGCTTCCATTAGCAAACCCAATTCTTTGGTGAACATATAATCTTAGAGTCCTCTGTAATGAGAGACTATCTTTCAAAAGTTGTTAGGAATTAAAAAAGAAAGTCACTTCCTTATGCCCCTTTCTCACTGTAGTGAGATGAAAAAACTCTGTTTTTTTTTAAACACTGTTAAACTTACAGAAATATTTCAAGAATAGATTAAAGAATTGCTGTATACCCTTTATGTAGAGATCACATTCACTTTTTTTTTTTTTTTTTTTGAGATGGAGTTCCACTCTTGTTTTCCAGGCTGGAGTGCAATGGCGTGATCTCGGCTCACCACAACCTCTGCCTCCCAGGTTCAAGCGATTCTCCTGCCTCAGCCTCCTGAGTAGCTGGTATTATAGGCATGCGCCACCACGCCCCACTAATTTTGTATTTTTAGTAGAGATGGGGTTTCTCCATGTTGGTCAGGCGGGTCTCGAACTCCTGACCTCAGGTGATCTGCCCGCCTTGGCCTCCCAAAGTGCTGGGATTACAGGCGCGACACATTCACATTTTTACCAGTTGTCCTAATAAAGTCCATTGGAGCAGAAAGATCCAATCCAGGATCACTATTTATGCCCAATTTTTGTGTATCTCTAGTTAGACTTTCCTCGACTTATATGACCTTGTTTTTTTTGTTTTGTTTTGTTTTGTTTTATGTTGCCCAGGCTGAAGTGCAGTAGTGTGATCTTAGTTCACTGCATCCTCTGCCTCTTGTGCTCAGAGGATCCTCCCACCTCAGCATCTTGAGTAGCTGGGACTACAGGTGGGCGCCACCTTGCCTTGCTAATTTTGGGTTTTTTGTTTTGTTTTGTTTGTTTGTTTGTTTGTTTGATAGAGATGGGGTTTAGTGACATTGCCCAGGCTAATCTTGAACCCCTGGGCTCAAGAGATTTGCTTTCCTTAGCCTCCCAAAGTGCTGAGATTATAGACATGAGCCATCACGCCTGGCCGACCTTGGTATTTTTGAAGATAGCAGGCCAGTCATATATGTCCCTCAGTTTAGGTTTATCCAGTGTTTTCTCATGATTAGACCCAGTTTATGCATTTTTGGCCACAATGTCGTAGAAGTGATACTAGACTCTTCTCATTTCATGCTATCAGTTTGTCATGTTACTAGTGGTCTTGTCTTTGATCGCTGAATTGAGATGACATCTGCCAGGTTTCTCCATGGTAAAGTTAGTTTTTCCTCCTTTGTGATTACTAAATGTTGTGTGATGTGATACTTTGAGATTATGTAAATTCCAATTTCTCCTCTACTTTTACCCACTACTTTGAACATCATTAATACTTCTTTCTTGGATTGATTTTACAGTCATGGTTGCCAAATGGTAATTTTTCTAACTTTATTACTCCTTCTGTATTTATTAGTAGGCATCCTATTGTAAGCAAGAACCTGTTCTCCCATTTATTCTTTTCATTCATTTATTTATATCAATGTCTACTCATGGGTTCCTAGTCAGTGGGTTATAATTCATTGCTATCATTATTCATTTTGATGCTCTTATTATCCCAGGTTTGGCTTTTTAAGCAGGCTTCTGTGTCCTTATGTCATATCATTTAAGTGTTGTTTGAGAACTTTCTCACCTTCTAGCGCAAGATATCAGGCTCATTTTGTTTCCTTGCCCCAGCTCTGGAATTAGCCATTTCTCCAGGGAGCCCTGTTCCTCTTAGTAGAAAGTGGCATTTAGAAACAATAATCTGGGCGCTAGGCATGCTAAATGCTGCTGGAGTGTTGCTCTTCCCAGGCCCCTTTCAGTGGACAGAGCTAGGAAAGACATATGTATGAATGCATTTGCTTAATATACAGAAAAAAAATTAAATCTACAAAAAGACAAATGAAGAAAAAAAGAGCTTACATTCAGCTTTCTGGAGAATTTATCTATGTTCCTCTGTATATATGATGTATGTTTACATCTTTATTTCTTTATCTATCTATATTGAAAATCATAAGTTCATACCAATACCTTCAATTCCTACATACCAACATAGGGTTCTTTCTAGCTTTCCTTTTTTTTAATATATATTTATGCCTGCCTTCTCCAACAATGAGAAACCTAGTTGCCATTTTCAATATGTTTACTTATTTGCTCAATCCCTTGTGTAAAGCCAATCCTCTAACTAAACCCAAGTAGACCAAGCTACTGCCTCACCACTGTACCCTCCTCTTATTGGCAGGGCTTTACCTTCTAAGAAATAAGGAAAGTTGGGAAGAGGTAAGGAGAAAGATAGGTAGAGATAAGTTTTTTCTTAAAGCATTTGAAAAGGAGATTCTGACATCTTTTTCAGTAACCTTTTACATAATCACAAGGAAAATAAGTGCATGGAATATAAAAATTGATATTTAAGCTCTTTGCTTCAGGGTTTCATTTAGATTCTTACATATATTTTATACATGCATGTGCGTGTTAACCAAGCATTTTTTGTGATAATGACCATGTATTGAACATGACCACATGCTAGGCACTGTGATGGATGATTGTGTGTGTGTGTGTGTGTGTGTGTGTATGTGTGTCCTAAACCATATAACAATTCTGTAAATAAGCATCCTTATCACTATTTTGGGTGATGAACCAAATAAGATTCAATCAGGCTGAAGAACTTGATCATACCAGTCAGTTAAGCAGGGGTTAGAATTTCAACCCAGGATATCTGACCTCAAATCCATACCCTTCCCAAACCATATGTACAGTACTGTGCTATATTGCTAACATTGGAAATCATCACTGGGGAGCATTTTATCCAACATCACCCTTAAACCATGCCATTTAGGATTTTTCAATTTAAAAAATAAAAAGAGGAAAAGTAGAAATTACTTAACTGGTTCATTAATTTCTTCCTTTACTAACTTTTGGGAGAATTGAATCAATGAGAGTCAATGATTAGGATTACATCATGAGACATTTTATTGGCTTATTCACACATTAGATGTGTCCCATCTCAAAAACAAACATATGCAGTTCTTCTGTTTGATAGTTCTTATATTTTTTGGAAACTCTGTTGAGCTGACTAGCTGGGGCTCTTAATTCAGTTATAATAACACCCTAAAGTTTATAGACTTTTTTCCTCCCTCTTTTTTACCCACAAGAAATAAAATAGATGAACTCAACATCCTATCCTGCTTATCTGGAATGAGTTATTTTCTAAACAAGTGGCTGTTTGCAAAGCTCATCCTGTAGAAGTCTGTGATCAAGAATATTTCCATTCAGTTCTTGTTTTCACAGGGGAATTAATGTCTTTTCAGTCAGCAAGGAACAATAAATGCTTGTTGGCTGTGTTGAAAAAAAATTAAATCTACAAAAAGACAAATGAAGAAAAAAAGAGCTTACATTCAGCTTTCTGGAGAATTTATCTATGTTCCTCTGTATATATGATGTGTTCCTGCAAGTGTGTCAAATACCCAGAATTTTACTGAAGGATTTGAATTGGTAAATCTTTTCAGGTCTGTTTTTACTTTACTTTAATCAACCAAAGTTTATTCTTCAGGCAGTTGTGTTTTGCTCCCCTTTTATTGGCTGTGTGCCTTTGGCCAAGACACTTAACCTTTCAGAACTTCACTTTCTTCATCTGTAAGATAGTAATATAGTCACAAGTCCCTTAATGACAGGGATACATTCTGAGAAATGAGTTGTTAGGCAATTTCATCCCTGAGCAAACATCAAAGAGTGAATTTAATACAAACCTAGATGGTACAACCTACTACACACCTCGGCTATTTGGTAGAGCCTATTGCTCCTAGGCTACAAACCTGTACAGCATGTTACTATATTGAGTACTGTAGAGCTGGAACATGATAAGTGTTTGTGTGTCTAAACGGAGAAAAGGTATTATAAAAATACTGTGTAAAAGATTAAAACTGATATACCTGTATAGGGCACTTACCATGAATGCACCTTACAGGACTGGAAGTTGCTTTGGGTGAGTCAGTGAGCAAGTGGCGAGTGAAGGCCTAGGGCATTACTGTGCACAACTATAGACTATTAACACTGTATACTTAGGTTATACTAAAGTTATAAAAAAGTTTTTTCTTTCTTCAATAATAAATAACCTTAGCTTACTATACTTTTTTTACTTTATACATTTTTAAAATTTTTTAACATTTTGACCCTTTTGCAGTAATACTTAGCTTAAAACACAAACACATTATACAGGTCTACAAAAATATTTCTTTATATTCTTAATCTATAAGCTTTTATCTGTTTTTTTCTTTTTAACTTTAAAACTTTCCTGCTAAAAACTAAGACACACACATGTTAACTTAGGCCTACGCAGGGTCAGAATCATCAGTATCACTGTCTTTCACTTCCATATCTTATCCCATTGGAAGGTCTTCATGCATGGAGCTGTCACTTCCTATCATAACAATGCCTTCTTCAGAATATCTCCTGAAGAACCTGCCTAAGGCAGTTTTACAGTTAACTTTTATATATATAAGTAAAAGGAGAAGTACACTCTAAAATAATGACTAAAAATATAGTATAGTAAATACCGGGTGATAAGAATTTTTCAGTTCCATTATAGTCTTATGCAGCCACCATTGTATATGTGGTTTGTTGACCGAAACATCAGTTACATAGGCCATGACTGTATAGTGGTATACTTTTCAGTGTGGTTGAGAGGATCAGGTGAGATAATATATGTTAAAACACTTCATAAAATATAAAAGAGTTTGTTATTGTTACTACTTTCTAGAAGTAGACGTAAGATAGAAGTAAAAAAAAGACAGAGAGGCCAGTTTGGAGTAAAAGAAGTTTACATTCCTCTCTAATTGCCAGTGAGTGTGAAATCACTATATGAACCTTACAGAAACAGGTCAGGAAACTGTGTCTGATCAAGTTGTTCTTGCCATGTCTTTAAAGAATAATGTAAACCAGTGAGTTTCATTCACCATAACAAAAAAGTATCACTAAGCTTTCCCTAGCCAATCATGCTACCAAGCATGGGAATGTTAGTATTTAGGTTTACAACAGTATTTCTTTAAGTTAAAAGATCTAATGGAGACCCACCTTATCTGATGAGATTAGTTATATAAGCTATATCCTTAATATACATCATATAAGATCTGAATTCCCAAGATAAATGGCCCTTTTTTTTTTTTTTTTTTTTTTTTTTTTTTTTTTGAGACAGAGTTTTGTTCTTGTTGCCCAGGCTGGAGTGCAATGGCACGATCTCGGCTCACTGCAACCTCTGCCTCAATGTTTCAAGCAATTCTCCTGCCTCAGCCTCCTGAGTAGCTGGGACTACAGGTGCCCCCCATGACACCTGGCTAATTTTTTGTGTTTTTAGTAGAGACAGGGTTTCACTATGTTGGTCAGACTGGTCTCGAAATCTTGACCTCATGTGATCCACCACCTCAGCCTCCCAAAGTGCTGGGATTATAGGCATGAGCCACGGCGCCTGGCAACAGTTGGCCTTTGAGACGTAGTGTATTCTGGTTTATGATAGAATTGATCAGTCTTCTTAAGGAAGACTAAATAATTTCCAGGACCCCTAATAAAGGGGTTCTGATTCATTCCTAACCTAAAATAATGAGTTTGTAAAACTCTTTTCAACCTATATTCCTCAGACCAACTTCCAAGTAGCTGATCACTTCCCTTGATTTAATTTCACAAAATTGATCATAGGAATAAAGAAGTTGTCAAAGCAATTAGAGGGAAAAGAATAGCATGTTGAGAAAGTTTGAAGTAAAAAGTATAAATTTCATGTGAAAGAAGGGAAAGCAGGATAGAGTTTCCAAGAGTCCAGAGAAAAGAGAGTTGTTACTTTGGGGATAAACCCATTGGCTTAGAGAGCATTTGGCCTAGAAATTTTGGTTAGTGTAGTGGTAACAACAGAGTGCAAAAGATTAAATTTTAGATGTTTCTTCCAGGTCAAATCCGAAAATCCTATAACACTATGCAAATAAATTCCTCTCTTTTTAATTTCATTTTCCTGTACTTCTGAGTCCTGTAGTCTTGCAGTTGCACTACTGTCTGTTTTCTCTCTTCATTTCTGACCCTTCTTTCTTTTCCCTCACCTTTATACCCCTTTCCATTGTCATTTTCCCTGATTGTGGCATCTTAGGAAACTCTGGTAAGCTTTATACTTACAGATCCAGCCAGTAAGGTCTGTAATGGACAGAGAACTTCCTTTGCAGTGAGCCAGAGCTTCGGTTTGCTTCCTCATGGTGCAACAGGAATGGCATCTCATTAAAATGGAACATTAAAGGCCTGGAGGTGCTTTGACTAATTTTTCTGTCTGAGCGTTGTTACTTAAGAGATCTAGAAGTTGAAAAATCCCCCTTCTCATAGTATTCAGAGCAATCAGTTTTAGAGACTTCTGCCTTCTCTGAGGCAGGGCACACTGGAAGGTTGGTGAAGTTTGCCCCTCAGCATGCCCCCAAAGAGCCTCCCTTTATTCCTAGAAGCTGGCAGGCTTTCTTTTCCTCCTACAAGTGGCAACCCGAATTCTGAGTTGAAAGTGAATCTTTGCCCTTGGCTCCTCTCCAGCATTCCTCACTGAGCGAATAGGGATTTGGAATGTCAGAAAATAGAAGAGGGGAGGGGAAAAGATGTGTGTATGACTGTGAGTGTTTATATGTAAAAGCAGCTTCGTCTGGGAGGACTTAGGGAAACTTGACTTCCTCAGACTGCTTCCTTCTTATAAACTCTTGGTTCCTTATTTATCATTTTTTTTGTTTTTGTTTTTTAAGTTGTTTGACCTGATTTTATCATAGTAGTTCCAAATGTCTTACAGTCCAGTGGAGTCAAGCTAAGAAAAGACAGCATGATTTCCACAGGATTTGTATTTCTTCCCTCTGGATAAAGTGATAGTAGTTGTTCCCAGACTCGCTGCCGGCAGGATCCAAGGTCGTCTTTCCTCTGGGATTTAATCTGGTGTCATCAGGAACCTAGACTCAGGTTTTATTGGAGAGCAAGCCTCAATAAGAAGTGTCCTTTGAGGAGAATCAAGGACTCAATCTAGGCATAAAAGGTGTTGCTCAGCACAATACCCTCTACGGTAAGCTATCAGTCCTGAGAACCTGTGGTCAAAACTGAATTGAAAATATTGATGGAACTCAGACTCTGTGGAACTGGGGACTGGTTCAGAGCTCAAGACTATAATTTACAGGGCTGCTTTTATCCTTTATTTAGTTCTATCCAAAGTCATCTTGCATCAACTCAAAAGGAGAGATTCTGTGAGGGTAACCTACAGGGGAAATTTCCCAGCTTTGTGTGAAGAATCCAGTGGTTGAGTGTCTATCTGCATCCTGAGGAACCATGTCCTCTTTATATACCCGAAGTAAAGAATTCACTCGGAATAGGAAATCTCAGTCTGATTCTCCCCCAGCATCTCCCTCCCCGACTGCCAAGACGCTCCGAGTAAGCAGCATTTTTTATTTACATATGTTCATAGATGGGTCAAAGGTAGAGGATGTGTGTGTGTGTGTGTGTGTGTGTGTGTATAACTTGGGGCGTTAGGTTTAGAGCAAAGGGATTTCAGAGCATATGGGAATCGGTACAGGAAAAAAGAAAATTTGCAAGTAAAGACCCTGTAAGCTTCTCTGCAAGAGGTTATGGTTCATAATACTTAATACAGTCTTAAGTAAAAGCAGACTTAAATATGTCAGACTGCAGTTTCTGCCTTTTAGCTTTTAACTATCAGTTGTAAACTGCTTAACCATAAGATTTTACAGTCCTTATCACTTTATCTTACGAGGCTTTTCTTAATTTCTACGGCTATTTTAGTCACTGCCTTTCTTGTGTTTTATGGATCAATACTATGTTTCAAGACAAAAACCTCTGAAATGGCCACAAAACTATATACATTAAACTTCAGTTGTGAAAGTTCCGTGGTGTATTTGTGTATGTATGTATGTATGTGAGGTAGAGTATGCCTTTGCCTATTTTGTATGTCTGTCTGTGAGAAAGACCAAAATGAGCAAGGAGTTATGGCCACTTGAAACTTTACTCCTTAATCACCAAGTACCTTCAGGAAATTTCTTGCTTAAAAGCCCAAGAAGTAACTGTTGGCCATTGACAACTACTTCTATGGAGGTATTTGTGATATCCTAGGTAGAACCATTTGAGACTTTTCTCCATTTTCTCTAATGAATGTCTCAATGAAGTGATTTGCATATGGGCATTTGCATCTAATTTAGTGTCTTCCCCTGTGGGAAGCTGACAAAAGCAAGAACTGCTACCAATAGCAAGTGACGAGAAGTTCTGATGGGCATATTAGGTAGCAGGCCATATAGCAGTTACTTTTTCGGGAACTAGATTGTGCTTTGCTGTATATACAGAGTAAGAAGAAGGATGGCCAGAACTTCCTTATTTAGGGAGCTACAGGGAGAAAATTTGCAAGAAGCCTGGATAGATTAGTGTGGGGTTGTTTTTTTGTTTGTTTGTTTTGTTTTTCAATTATTTTGTATCCATTTTCAATGTCTGTCTTACCAGTATAAATTACCATGTAGTAGAATTTGTAATTCTGTTGGTCTAAGACCTCAGCTAAGGATGATAATACCAAAGAATATTGTTACAAAGTTATTTTATTCACAAGTTTTTGTGAGAGCACCAAGAGGGGCTCCAATATATATGTTACTGTCATCGAGTTCCAGGAGTGTCTCTTCAACATGTAGACGGGTACCTTTTTTTCCCAAGGAGCCACAGAATGCTTTCACCCCACTAGCTATTGGGTATTCTTTGGTGGCTACCAATCGAGGTCCACAAAACTGGACACTTTACTTCAGTTAGTGTTTATCTTTGCTCCCTCCCTCATATACTCAGTAGTACCTTTAGTTGTAAAGAGCCCCTTATTAATGTCTCTTCACCACTATAACCAAAGCTCCCAGAGCAATGTGGTGAGCAACCAACCTGTTTGGTGACCTTCCCCCATTTTCCCTTTCTGTTTTTCCTTTGCTTTCTTAGAGTTAGGTACTGCTTTCGTCTTGTCTCACTTCTAACAGCTGCCATCCAACCTCCCTACCCTTGTTTCACAAGCCCTCATCCCTGCCTTTTAGACAGAGGTCACAGTGGGAGAAAATCTGAATTATAGGAAACTAAAACATAGATGGCTTAATAAGAGACTGCTTCCCAATATTAGTGGTCACTGGATGTGGATTCCTACAATAGCATCAACTTTCTCTAACCAACTTCCAGTGTCCAAATGGCTTGAGACTATGTTAAAGAGAATGTTGATTTTCATATACCACTCATGTTCCATTATGTTGCTTATGCCTTTAACGTCAGAGTGAAAGATATGCAAGACTCATTTGGTGGCTGCTGACACTAAGGACTGGTTATAAAATTATAAAATGAAGATTTCATCTCTTAAGATCTCCCTAGCCTAGTTCATTTTCTCTCATGTCCAACTAATTAGGGTACTCTTTAAAAAGTGGTTTTGATTGTTCTTTAACAACTGGTTTTGTGATGGTGTTCTTGTGCTCATATGCCTTTTGATACCTGGTTGTAACTGGCTGATCCTTAGCCACCCTGAAAGGTGGGTATTGCTATCCCTATTTTACATATGAGGAAACTGAGATACACAGAAGAGAAGTGGCTTGCCCAGCATTGCTCAACTAGTAAGCAGCAGAGCCTTGATTAAAGCACCGCGCTCAGTGACTCTAAAACCCCATATTTGCAGCAACATTGGAGTACATCTCAAATATATTTGAAGGTCAAGTTTAAGAACATGCTAGGGCAAATATGACAATTAAAAGCTTACGTAGCTGTGGGAGTCCAAAATTTATCCTTGATGGAGACACAGGAAACCGAAATTGCAGGAAGGAGGAAAGCTGTATTTATAGGCCAAGGGAGGGAATTGACAGGCCATAATTGAATCTCCTGTGCCTGGTTCTCAAATCCCAGTCATACTCTCTGGGACCATGGAGCCCTCAGAGCCTGAGATCTTGCGGGCTTCAGGGTCTTCATACTTCTCTTTAAAGTGGAAATGCTTGAGTCTTTACAGTAGAGATACTGGGGAGTTTCTGTGTGCATTTCAGAGTTCAGTGCATTTAAGAGTTAAGGACAGCTGTCTTAACTGTCCTCTTTCAAACTTCTTTGACTTGTTTGTATACATACATACAGTTTCTTCTAGAGATGGCACAGAGTTACAGAGGGACAGCCCCTGATCCAACATTCTTCAAAACAGGATTGAAATTTCAGCCAGCATTTAAAAGTTTGATTCTTTTTTGAGTGTTGTTAACAGGGCTAAATAGTAAATGCCCCCATATAAGGAAAATATCCTTAGAGAGAATTTTAAAATAATAGCTATTCACATGGAGAGAATATTTTGGACACCATACCCTTCGTCAAATGTTCAAGAAGTAGTAAAGACAAACTGTAAACTGTAAGTCAAACAGGTTATTATTTTTAACTTGAGAAAACAAAAGGCAGGACGATTTTTCCGTGACTAGAAAACAAACTTTTATCATATACCTTTACTTTTAAACTCGTAACAGCAGCTGATACTTTTCATAGTTCAGTGTTTCTATACTCAGTAAACCTATGACTCTTTTAAATAATATAAAAATCTAATGTTTGCCTTGAGATTATGTGTAGGGAGTATACCAATATACTCCCTAATGAAAAATCACTCATATGTGGAAGGTAATGCATGTTCTCACCAGCCAAGAAGATTTTTGTTTACCTTCTCTAGTTTGTATTTTGAAAATAATAAATATTTTTAATTCTCTGAACACAAAATTATGCTATTAAACATGGTTTTTAAAAATATACATCCCGGCTGGGCGCGGTGGCTCACACCTGTAATCCCAGCACTTTGGAAGGCTGAAGCCTTATGGACCACGAGGTCAGGAGTTTGAGATGAGCCTGGTCAACATAGTGAAACCCCATCTCTACTAAAAACACAAAAACTTAGCTGGGCATGGTGGCGGGCACCTGTTATCCCTTATCCCAGCTTCTCAGGAGGCTGAGGCAAGAGAATCGCTTGAACTCGGAAGGCAGGGGTTGCAGTGAGCCGAGACTGCACCATTGCATTCCAGCCTGGGCAACAAGAGCGAAACTCCATCAATAAATAAACAAACAAACAAACAAACGCATCCCTCTTCCTCACTAGAGAGAATTTCATCCATCCTTTTGGCATGCCTTCACTTGCTCCTACCGACACTAAGAATGACTATTATAAGTGGTATGCTCCTAATACTGCTGTTTTGGTCTCTGTTGATCCTAAATAATGAAATAATTTTTTTTACTGCTACTTTTGGCTTTCATATGAAGTTTCCATTAGTTCAGCATCTTTTTTGTGTCTAAAAGTTGAGGAGTTCCCTTAGTAACAGCTCTGATCATCTCTGATTTGTTAGGAAAGGCGGAAAAACTTCCAGATTCACTTGCATTTCTAATGGGAACCACACCAGGTAGATATTGATGAGAATTTGAAAGCTCAGTCTCTTTTCTCATACCGTGAAACAACCCTAATATAAGATGCTGGGTTCATACAATTAGTAGTAAAACTTTCTTTTGACAGTAATTTTACAACGTTAAAAAAAATTATTTTTCTTAGTCTTTGTAGTTAAAGAAAAAATTCTGAACTACAAATACAGTAGACACTTCTAGGTCTTGATTTTTAATCACTGTGTTATATTATTGGGTCTAACGTTTATAAATTCTATAAATTAGGAACTACTCAATTTAGATGATTTAGCATTTTTAAATCATCCTAAAAGTAAGAGCCAGGTAATCTTTGGTCAATATTCTCAAATTTTTATTATTTGCTAATTTAAATTTTTTTTGATACAGGGCATATTTAAAGGAAACAAATACTAGAGGATGTCCAAATTGTAGTGCTTATCTGATATTTATTATATTGAATAAATCTTGAAGTAAGTGGGTCATCAGATGAACCCTGGGAATCTTTTAATTAGGCACATTTTCATTGTGTTGGTATTTGTTATAATAGGATTTAACCTGCATTTATAAAGCAAGATCAGTAGCATGTTCCCATTTAGTCTGGATTGCTATTCCTTCAGTTCTAACGTCTCAATTTTTAAAAATGACAAAGAAAAACAAAAAAAATCCAAAGATTTTACATAATATTTTTCAGTCAACCATTAATGTACATAAAGGGAACATTTAATCCATTAGCTTTGTTTTATAACCAGTCCTACAAACTAATTAGGGTACATTTGGTAAATAATTGAATGATAAAGTATTGTTGCCTTCTTGAGAGCTTGTCTACATAGCAACTTTAGTTAGCAGGCCAGAGGCATTCTGCCTCTTTGCCTTCCAGACTGTCAGTGTTGATAATTATTTTTTGCATGTGCTTTGTGCCCTCCTCTGACAAGTACCAAACATTTATTTAGCATATTATCGTATCCTGTATACATCCAACACTACATCTGATGCACTACCAATCTGGAATCCATTTTTACTCCACTTTATAATCCATTGTCATGGAATGAGAAACACTTGGTTGAACAATGCTAATTAGGAGTACAATCTGTTAACCATTTTTTTCTGCCTATTTAAAACCATAAGTGTATTCTTTTTGGGGGTTTTTATTTCACTCAAGGAAAATCAATAGCAGTAATTGTTCAGCCCAAGGAATCTTCCTAGAACAGTAAAACCTGTGGGAATAAAAGTAGCTTTCTCATTTGGACCCATTACACGAATTCTAAGTAGAGAGTGGCCTAGTTCACTCATATCCTATGTAGAGCTGGAGGAGATGGCATCTGAAGTCTTGGTTTGTTGACCAGACAGACTGGGAGCTTCGAAGGCATCAGCTCCCTTTCCTGCAAGCAGTGTCCTGCCCTTCTACTCTAATTTTTAGTTTCATGATAAATGTGTATCAAAGCCACCTGCCCTATTGTGAATCCTCCCACATTTTATGAGTGTCTGCTTTGTAGTAGGCTTTATATTGGACACCGGAATTCATAAATGAAAGACACAGTTCCTGCCCTCAAAGGATTGGCAGTCTAATTGGGGAGATTAAGAAAAGCAAGAATTAGAACACCACGGAGGTGAATTTTCTAATAAAGACATAGGTTCAGGGTGTTTTAGATCAGCCATGTGGTTAATACACTAGCCTGATATTTGGAGAACAATAGAAGCTAGATGGACAAAAAGGAAGGAAAACAGTACATTACAAAGGTAGAAGAAGAATATGAGAACATAATGGCATTATTCTGAGAGCTGCATATCGGTGTGGCTAGAATGAAAGATATATTTAGAAATGTAATAAGAAATGAGGCAGGAGGCTTAGCAAACCCAGGTCATGTGAGGCTTAGTATGTAATTTTGAGGATTTGGGGAGTTATCCTGTGGATAAAGAATAAAGGAATGAAGATTTGAAGTAAAGTTGCTGTGCTCAGAATTGCATATTAGAGAATAACTTTGGCAGCTGTGGAAGCTGGATTGGGAGGGAGGGTCAGGATGTGATCAGGTCATTGGCCCTTGATTGCAGTATTCCAGGTGAGAAATGTTAAGGGCCTGGGCAGAGATTTTTTTCTGGGAAGTACAGAGAAGCATTCAGTTGTTTAGAAGGTAGAATTGACAAGACACGGACTGATAGAATGGGGATAAGGATGAGCCTGAGATAGGTCAGAGGAGTGACTACCAGGTCTCTGGTTTAGGTGACTGGTTAGAAAATTGTATGATAAGGGTCAGGTGCAGGGGCTCACACCTGTAATTCCAGCATTTTGGGAGGCAGAGATGGGAGGATTGCTTAAGCCCAAGAGTTTGAGACCAGCCTGGGCAATGGAGTAAGACTTGTCTCTTCAAAAAATTGTAAAACTAACCAGGTATTGTGGCATGTGCCTATACTCTTAGCTACTTGGGAGGCTGAAGTGGGAGGATAGCTTGAGCTCAGGAGGTCGAGGTTTCAGTGCGCCATGATTGCACTACTGTACTCCAACCTGGGCAACAGAACGAGACCCTGTCTTAAAAAGAAAAAAAAAGAAATAGTGTGACAAAATTGAGTTGGCAAACACAGGAGGCTAAATGCTGTTGAGTGGGGAAATGGTTTCACTTTTTGATATGTTGAATTAGAGGTACTTTGGGACATTCAGATAGTGATTTCCAGAAAGTAGTTGGTCTGACACTTAGAAAATTATGGGCTAAAAATACTGATATTTGTGATTGAAGCCCTAAGAGTGGTGAGCTTGTCTAAGGAGTAGATGTAACATAAGGAAGGGCTGAGAGTAAACCTTGAGAGGAGTAACCACAAGCAGATAAGAGATACGTTTCTTTTTCTAATGGTTCTTTCCTATTCCATCACCACTGGAATCACATGCAGGAAAACAGCAGGTCTTGTATCTGGTTTCTTTGTTCAGAGGTATTGTGGTCAAACTTATGTTACGGTGATAAGTTTCAGTTCTCAAAGGATTCAGAAATTTAGATTAGTTAAGGGTCAATTGGTTATGAGTTTTGTGTTGGGTTCTAGTTTTGTTTTCAGTACCTAACCAGCTGTGTGACAAGGGATTATTTTTAAAGTTTGGAAAAGTTCCTATTCAGCATTGGTTTTTAATTTCTTTTCTTA